>NC_091118.1:44200039-44518253 GCF_040183065.1 Periplaneta americana | reverse complement strand
GGTTTCAGAACCCAAAAACTTTTATTGCAATTCAGTTGTCTTAAAAGTCTAAAATCTCATAAATTCAGCCATGTTCGTAACTTACTTTTATTAAGAATTGTATTATGAATTGTTGTTTTATGTTGTGAATTTTCTTTTTATTTATTTATTTATTTATTTATTTATTTATTTATTTATTTATTTATTATTTTTTAAATGATTGATTAAATGGCAAACTTACTCATGTTAATTAATATAAACACGTGTGGCTTACAGTTGTTTCGGTGTTTATATAATTAACACGAGTAAGTTTGCCATTTAATCAATCATTTATATTTAAGTGTTAAAAGTAGTGTATGCAAGATTCAAGATGTATTATTTTTTTATTTTTAGTCACCTGAAGAGGAACTGGAATTGGACAAACACTTCTAAAACCCTGACTTCAATTGCAGATGAAAATGTGTCGGTAAGAACTTTAAATTCCTCTTGTACTTCAGCTATTACTTATTCAGTTGTGGTCTGTATATTGACCACTAAATGATAACTCAAATAACAGACCACTGGCTTATAATGACTGCAGACCCAGGTTCAAATCTTGGCAGTGTCAAAGTCGTATTTGCAGTAGACAAAACCAAGGATTCTGATGATTTTTCTCGGAGTTCTTCCTCTTTCCTCCATTATTTCACTCTCACTCTCCATTTCAAAAAACGGTCAGTGCGTCTGGCTGCAAAACCAGGTGGCCCAGGTTCAAATCCCAGTCAGGACAAGTTACTTGGTTGAGGTTTTTTCCGGGGCTTTCCCTCAACCCAATAGGAGCAAATGCTGGGTAACTTTCGGTATTGGACCCCGGACTCATTTCACCGGCATTATCACCTTCATTTCATTCAGATGCTAAATACCCTGAGATGTTGATACAGCATCGTAAAATAACCCAATAAAAAAATCCATTTCAAAATGCATCATCATTTCAATATAGTATCGACCAAAAATGACGCAGCTGGATTTAGTATTGTGGCTGGTGTGTGTATTATATAAATAAACGTTGATGTAAACTTCTTGTGCTCCAGACTTACGAAATACTCACTGTATCTGATTTCCAGAGCATAAAGCCACGTGTTGAAGAGCAGAGGAAAGCTAGACTTGCTAGTCTGAAGACAGAACCATTACAGTTTGGTGAAATATTTCAGGTAAGCAAAAGAATTCAATTTAGCAATTACTTTAGGAATTTGGTAATTTTTAAAATGTTATCTACACACGAGAACTGATACCAAAGCTTAGATATTTGGTCAATGTGTCAAACGTTCATCACGGGAAATCTTAGTAATATAGGAATATTCATTACATGGAACCAAACACTAATTAAAAAGCCTCTTCTACGATGGATCTTACATCAGTATGACAAGTGACAAGTACTAATTTTTGGGTGATGAGTAGGGCTAGCATTTTTATGCCCGAAAAATGGCCAAAATATGCACTTACGACCTAAAAATTCCAGAAATATGCTCTATAATATAAAAAAATGCCTAAAAAATTTAAATATTTTTTATAATTTACTTTGGAGGTATAAACTATACCTAGAATGACAAACAGAAGGAGAAAAAAGGGAAATTTCATGAATTTCAAGGTATATAAATTTTATTCAAAACAAAAGATGCTAACTTATTTTAATAAACTTTCATTGTATGTATATTTTGGGACCTGAGTTGCAATGTACAATGAATACCTTGTGCCTTGTGCTAAGTTTCAAATGAAAATGAGTATCTATTGTCAGGTAACAAAGCTTTGCCTATTGTCAGCTAACAAAGCTTTATACATAGAAAAGCTATTTTTACTTCTTCTTATAAAATGGAGCAAATTTAAAATTAACAATATCACTTGACTCTAATTCTCTCGCCGTCACACATGCACGCACGTTCTCTTCCTCTCTCCCTCCCTCAAGTGGTTTTTCCTACTTCCACATCCAGTTGCTCCAAGTAAGATGCCTTTCTCTACTTGGGTGAAAATAATAGACAAATATTTCTCGCAACTCGTGACTATTTAGGGTCAAGTCCATTTTGCACATTCCACAGAATTTGGGCGGAAGAAAATATTAAAATTTTACCAGACAAAAGTGAAAAAATTCTAAAAAAATTATTTATTTATTTATTTATTTACTTATTTATTTATTTGTTTATATGTTTATTTATTTATTTCTTTACTTATTTATTTATTTATTCATTCGTTCTATATTCTCAAATTTACCTACTCTTAATCATTCTTTTCCAGCTATTTTTTCAAAATTCTTTGTCTACATTTCTATATTCTCTATTTTACAACACTTACAACACATTATTTCCCTACTATTCTCTCCTCTATTTATTTACGTACTTATATTTTTCTCTTTGCTTCACTCCTAAATTTCCTCTTTATTGCCTCTTTCAATTATATCTATAATACTCCTACAGTTATAGTATCCCTGATACTACTCCCAACCCACAACATTGAATCACATGAAGTATCTAATTCACTTAATTACTCTTACAATATTTCTCTCTCTTCCACTTCTCATTTGTTCAGATGTTCTTTCACTTTAATTCTGTTTTATTGATTGTTTGTATGTCTATCTTACTACATTCTTACACTACCTTCTTACAATAAGTTTTTATTATGTTGTAATTATTATTTATTAATCTGATGATGATTATTATTATTGTTGTTGTTGAGTTTGTTTATGGTATTCATTTAATATAGTTTGTCATCTTGTTTCTCTGTATAGAAGCCTAGTGATAAACCTTCACAGTTCCGTTTGTCGAATGTCAAGAAGAAAATTGTTAGTCGCAAAATTGAACCGAAGAAACATGCAGTGGAACCAAAACGCAGGGAAGAAAAGAAGAAAAAGGTCGTGAGACATGTCCTGCCACGGCAGAAGAAGAAGCGTGTTCACAGACCGTATTATGATGAGGTGGACATGGAAGCCCTGAAGCTTATGAGCAAGTTGTAAGTATATTATATTAATGTGTATTTCCTAATTTAGTGCATTGACTCGTCTTAGTTGGTTAGATAATGTTTTGACAATGAGGGATTTCTTGAGCAAGTTTTGTAATGTTGCTTATTTCAATTGACATACCTGGTCCGTGTCTAGCAGCAAATTCCTCCATGACTTTTTAATAGCATCTTTCTTAACCATATTCCATATACCATATCTTCGAACTTAGAATTAAGCTTGTTAGTTTTTTCCAGAAGAATCGGTCCTGATCAATCAATCAATCTTCTTAATGTATCCAGTTGTTTGCTGACAACATAAAGTCCACTGTAGTCTATTCAGTTGTTTTTCACGAGAAATGAGGGGTATTTTGATCGGTATTCATATTAGATGCCTGTTGCTAGTAGCCAGAGTTGGGGTGTAGTCAATATATACTGCAGGGCTGTGTCTTCTGCAACTGGTACTGATGATTTTAATTTACTTCTTTTGTGGTTTATGGATCAATCAATCAATCTTCTTAATGTATCCAGCTGTTTTCTGACAACATAAAGTCCAGTATAGTCCACTGTAGTCTATTCATTTGTTGTTTTTCACGAGAAATGAGGGGCATTTTGATTGGTGTTCATTATAGATGCCTGTTGCTAGTAGCCAGAGTTGGGGGTGTAGGCAATATATACTGCAGGGCTGTGTCTTCTGCAACTGATACTGATGATTTTAATTTACTTCTTTTGTGGTTTATGGACGGACAGTATAGAAGAATGTGTTCCAGATCTTCATCATGATTATTACACCACAGACAAGTAGGATTATCAGAAATGTGAAATCGGTGTAGGTACAATTGTGTGACAATGTGACCTGTTCTGGCTCTTGTTAAAAATGTTTGAACATGGCTGGGCAAGTTTTTGTACATTTCCAGGTCATTTGATTTGTTTTGTACGGACTGTAAAATCTTTCCTTTGTTAGAAGAGAGCCAATTGTTGATCCATAGGTTTGTAGGAGTACCTTTTTTCCCCTCTCTTTAGTGAACCATTGGAACAAAACTGTGTCCACATCATGAAACTTTGGTTTCTTTACAGTTTTTCTATTTTCAACTGGAAATAGTATCAAAAGTCCACACCTGTGGAATAATATTTAGCGTGTCTGGCCACAAAACCAGGTGGCCCAGGTTTGATTCCCGATTGGGGCAAGTTACCTGGTTGAGGTTTTTTCCGGGATTTTCCCTCAACCCAATATGAGCAAATGCTGGGTAACTATCGGTGCTGGACCCCGGACTCATTTCACCTGCATTATCACCTTCATCTCATTCAGACGCTAAATAACCTAAGATGTTGATAAAGCATCGTAAAATAACCTACTAAAAAAAAAGTAGGCCTATACTTGTTTTTTTGAAAGATGGGACATGACAGGAGCATTGCGATCGGAAAAAAACTGAATATCACATAGCGTGGTAGGCCTGTTGCTATGGTAACAACGGTTGAGTTGCCAAACTTAACAGTTCCCACATGGTGAGAGCTTAATAGCTCTCTTGGCGACATTTATTATGCACGCAATGTTAGCATTGGTATGTTTCGTCTTTGATTCTCTGTCGATTTTTGTATTGTTTTCTTACCTTCGCGTCAATTGTCAATGAATGTTTTAACGTCAGTCATCTTAACAACAATTGCTAGCTTCCATCAGCTGGTAGCGTGGTAGTCCATATTGGCAACATGGCGCTGTAGTTCCAAGCTCGGCCACTTAACTGTCATGTCCCATCTTTCAAAAAAACAAGTATAGTATCAAAATCACTTGCCAATAATACGCCTCTTCCACTTCGCTAATGTACTCTCTGGTATGGACAATTCTATAGCTAAACTTGCCACACTTACACCTTCCATCATTCTTTCTATCACAGCAAATATTTAGTTTTCATTGAGTACGAATTTCTTTTTCTTTTAAGTAACACACCCAGTACAAAACACTCGACTATTACCAAGAGACAACTGTACACGAATACCTCACCTTCGTTCACGCACTCCCCACCCCCTACTGTCTTATAAGGAAAGGGTAAACAAGACATTTTCCCTGCCTACAATTGAGACTCCAGTGTATATGAGCTAATATTGTAATAACTTTTCTTGCAGGCGTGTAGAGTGGTCTATAACAGAAGACAATCTGCTTCTTCTTTGCAAAGTGGCTGTCATGTATCTATGCCCATTTCCTCGTAAGCAGATCATCAATTTTCAGACAATACGAGATGTGCTGCACAAGATATGTCCTGTAAGTTATTTTTTGTAATAAGAGTCTCATGAAAAAGTATTGCATGAGGGAATTTCTCTACCCACTATTTGACTATAAAAATTGCAAAATTCTCACACCCAGCTACAGGGACATCATTTTATTTTTACTTCAATTTTTATTGTACCTGAGTTTTTGAATGTACTTCACTCCCACCCCTTCTGCTAATGAAGTTCAACCGTCTTGCACACAGATCCAAGACTGTATATACAGTCATAGTAGCCTTATGGTCATAGTAAACAGTACGTTCCAAAAATAAGTTCGCATTTTCCATTGAGCTTTCAATATTGAATCATTTTCGCACAGGTACTGTCGTCCATTTGCCTACGTCGTATCCCGGTTTCCCCCACCAGGTTTTATTCGCCAGCTAGTGGCTGGGCTGTCTTAGCTCTTTTCTGAGAACATTAATTTCTGTTAGGAATTGGACATCTATGTAATATTATACAACTTTTTAAAATATCTTAATTAAAAGGGCCTCGTTAAGTAATTACCTGTCACATGATTTCCTCTCTTTCTATGACCCTACGACATAACCACTTGGGCAGACAGTAGATATAATGTCTGAGTAATTTTATCTTTTCGGATCGGGCAGAAGTGAAGATTTAATTTACAGTACTTAAGATACTCTTTTATAGAGTAGGTGCAGAATTACTTCAACATGAGTTACTAGTACGAAGAACGAAACTGATAATTGGGATTAGGTACAATAGGCTATAGTGCGATAATATGCATATTAGAACTGAAGCCTGTATCAAAATGGACGGCCACCATTTAAAAAAAATGTGTTTAAATATCCATATTATGATTATTTTTCAATTTAACTTCATTCTCTATATTGTACGCTAATGTGCTGTAGACAGTATAATATACACTGCATAATGAATACGTCCACATGGACAGCTCAGTTCATGAGTAAAAACACTCGTTGTTAATACTGGACTGTATTTTGATTAAACAAAAACCTAATGAAAATTATCAAACTCAAAATCGCGATATTTCCTAGTTTACGTAAATGGATGAACTACTTTTCTTCCCTCCTATACCTAGTAAAATGATTTGTTTGTATATTACGCCAGTATCATCGAACTCCAGTAGTGGAAGGGGATAGCAAACGGCGTTGATCCAGAGGTGTAGGCAAGTTAATATTAAAAATGCTAGTAAAAATAAAATGATGACCCTGTATATTCTAACATAGTTTATGTTAGGTCATGG
The DNA here is from genome assembly GCF_040183065.1 of Periplaneta americana. Classification (NCBI taxonomy): domain Eukaryota; kingdom Metazoa; phylum Arthropoda; class Insecta; order Blattodea; family Blattidae; genus Periplaneta; species Periplaneta americana. The sequence goes on along the minus strand of NC_091118.1, from coordinate 44,511,826 downwards.
TAAATTTGTATCATGTTTTGAAAGATTTCGTATTAAAATACATACAGTGTGAACTGTAAGTAATGTCATTAATGTCAGGGGGTTATTCTTTGAGGTATTTCAAACAAGTTTAATACCATTTTGTTCGTTTTTTATTTCTTATCAGATAAAAACTGTTTTATATGAAACCTTTCATAGCATGTTCTGGGAAAGTCATTGACTGAATTCCCTAAATGCTCAGTCAATTTAAGAGAGCAGTGTAATGTGATAATAAATTATTTAAAGAATTTTAGTTTTGTCCTTTAGATGTGCAGAAATTTGATCCAAACAAATGTAACATTTTAAAATTTCTCTTCAGAACATGTAGTTACATTTCTTCGGATCAAATTTCTGCATATTTAAAGGACAAAACTAAAATTCTTCCAATCATTTATTATCATAATACACTGTTCTCTTAAACTGACTGAGCATATTGGGAATTTAATCAATGGCTTTCCCAAAACATGCTATGAAATATTTCCTAAAAAACAATTTTTATCTCGAAAAGGAAGCAAAAACGGGAAAAATTGTATTCAACTCTTTTGTTTGCAGTATCACAAAGAATAACCCCCTGAAATTAATGACATTACTTACGGTTCAGTGTGTATACATGTATTATAGACTGTTCACTATGTTCTGTTTGATTGTCCTGTTTTGGTATTGGAAAATTTGTCTTAAACTTGCATTTGCTCTAATATAACATCAGATATTGTTCTCTTTCCGTCATATTGCTTACTATGCAACGGCACTCCTCTCTTCGCTTTGTATAGTTGTTAAAAAAGTATAGAATAAACAATACTACAAAGATAAAGTATTACCCTGTCGTAGAAAGCTATGATAGGGTCGACTGTCTGTTTGGTGAGGTGATACACAGAAAACACTCCATATAAATCATTAACATTCACTGTCAACATTTATTAAGAACACTTTAGGAAAAATAGCAATGAACCAAGGTCTCCAGTAAAGTACAATCAATGATAATTCCTCATCTCTTCGACACTGGCTGAGCCCTAGAGTTCACTGAACTGGCATACGCCATTACACAAACTAGTAATGCCATCTATCCTCACAGTTTGTAATTATTAGCAGCTCGTTAGACAAGTCCCAACTTGTCTGGTGTAGCAGAAATAACTATTACACATTCAATGTAAAACCCTTGACGAATGCCAGCTAATTCTTTCACACTTTATCTCAAATCAAACTCTTTCTATGAATCATAATACGTTTAACCTTGCTAAATGTGAAAACCTGTTTACCTTCTGGTATGCCAGTTTCGAAATCCACTCAACAATAGGTTCAATTCGACACTCATACCTTCATAAACACACTACATACATCACCGCAGCTCGGCTACGCTGCTGCCTGTAGAAAGTCACGAACCCCATTCGATCCCAGACTGCATCAGTCCACGTGCTTTCCAAACTGGGTCACCCGTGATCCCATCGCGAATAGCCACAACACCAACTCACAGCTCTCCCAGCTGTCATCCAACCTCCCTCAACGAGTCGTTCCACCAGACTAAACCACAAATCGAAATTCTCCCCGAAAGTAAAACTGTATGTTAATGCTCCCTCAAAATAACCAATCACAAACCAAACCCAAGTCACGTGATCACTAAAGTTCGCTCCTTATATGTGAGGAATAATAGAGAAATAATGGAAGAAAGGAAACAAACTATCTAAAGGAGAAAATAAGACAGAAAATGGAGAAGAAGTAAAGCCATCTATGAAAAGTGAGGTAAACTAATACTAAAAGGAAAATAATAAGAATAGAAAGGAAAGAAAGAAAGTAAAAGGAAATAAAAGGTAGTGTGCCAAAATAAAATGGCACAACCAGAAAGTGTTGTTACAAATCATTTGTTAGATTTAGTTGCTGTGTTTAAAACTATAACCCTTATGTGTAGTATGAATTTCTATAGTATGGGACATCAGTATTGTTGGTATAAGAAAATGTAATTTTGTTTTAATATTACAGTCCTCACATAACAAGACCTCTCGTGCATGTCAGCGTCGGATTCTGTACATGATGAAGAACAAATCAACTGCTCACAGTGTTGCACTGCATCTAGAGGAGGTGCGACAGGATCCAGAGATAATCAAGCAATTTAACGTAAGTCACTTAAACTTGTCCAAGTATAATTGACCACATTCAGAAGAAAGCTTAGAAAAGAATTGTCTTTTTGTTTTACATTTTGTCTATAAGTGCCTGAGATACATCATGTACAATAACAATCATCAGCAGTAAATAAATTGTAATTAATTTATGCTGTATAACAAATCCTACAAAAGGCAAAGGAATAAGACACAAACTTTATTTAAATTTGAAATATTTGTGATACATGATTATGATTTTATGACTATTTATTTATAAAATAACGGTACTTCACGTTAAATAATATAGTATACTCCTTTAAGAGAAAAAACCATGTACATCATTTATACTGTCTCACAAGACATTGAAAAAAAGAAACAAGTAATAATGGTTTTTTCTCTTAGAGGAATATGCTATATTATTTAACGTGAAGTACCGTTATTTTATAAATAAGTAGTCATAAAATCATAATTACATAACACAAATATTTCAAATTTAAATAAAGTTTGTGTCTTATTCCTTTGACTTTTGTAGAAGTTGTTATACAGTATAAACTCATTACAATTTATTTACTGCTGATGATATTATTATTGTACATGTTGTATCTCAGGCACTTATAGAATAAATTGTCTTATTTTTATGATTGTAATTACCCTACAACTACAATCCCTTACTGTAACACTTTCTACATCCCTGCCTGAATGCTGAGTAGTAGTACAGTTATATGCTGTCTTTCAAGACAGAGCATGTTTCAAACCAAATATCTTCAAAATCATAAATTACCATGCTGATTTCATGACACCACTGCACTATTATATACGTAGATACAAATGGAAGAAATTCCATCAAAGCAATGCACTTGCAACACAAGTCCCAATCCCTACACCAGGGCTGGGCACTGGGAGCGAATCCAAACTCTAAACGGGGATGCTTAATATTCATCCCTCACGGCATCAGTGCTTCACGGTGTTCAGCAGGAAAGAAAGGGATTGAAGAGAAGTCATATGGCTTCCCGTGAGAGAGTAGAATTTGCTCTTAGTGCCCAGCCCTGCCCTACACAGTACTATACTGTAATATACTAGTAATACGAGGATTATTTCATAAATAATACACAGGTTGGCAGAACTGTAAAGTGGATGATGTAACACCAATGAAAGCTACGTCAGTTGGAGTTTAAGTATTGAGGAAGAAGCACGTGTGTTCGTTTCGTCCATAGCATACTCTATGTTTAGGTAATGAGAGCTAGAAATGGAGCCTACACGTGTCTCAGTACTGTAATGATTGAAGATTAAAGATCGAATATTTATGTGGCAAAACCTCACAGAAATCCACAGCGGATTGGAGTTTATGGTGAGCTTACAGTGAACCTTAGTACTGTTTCTCGTTGTACTACTCGTTTTTGTGTCAGCTTAGATGATGACGCAAGACCAGGAAGGCCGAAAACATCAACACGTAATGAAATTGTGAAACTTGTGGCAGATGCTTTTCAAGAAGGTTGTCGAGCAACATGTGAGGAACTTTCAGAAGCTATGGAGAGTTCACCAAATTTAGTATTCCGTATTTTGACAAAGAATTTGAAGAAGAGAAAAATTTCTGTGCATTGGATCCCTTACTGCTCTACTGCCGAACAGAAGCAGAACTGCCTGAACATTGTAAACTTGCTAACAGAATCATCACGAAAATGAGTAGCCCAATGAGAAACTGTATTACAGTCCAATGTAAGTTCACCACAAACTCCACTCAAAACACTGTGGAAGTGTGGATTTCAGTGGGGGAGGGGGGAGTTTGCCACGTAAAGATTCGATGTTTGGTTTTCAATCATCACAGTACTGGTACCAAGACATGTACTGTATAGACTCCATTTCTAGCTCTCGTTACCTAACACAGAATATGCTATGGACGAAACGTGCACACATGCTTCTTCCTCAATCCTTCAACTGCAACTGACATAATTTTCATTGGTGTTGCCTCATCTACTTCACAGTTCTGCCAACCTGTAGATTATTTATGAAATGACCCTTGTACTATACTATAGTCCCATCGCTCTAATTTCCAGCAGCCAATCATGTTGCAGTCGGCTACATTTAAACGTGTGCGTCTTGTGATTCCCTGATGAAGACGTTATGCATTTCCTAAGGCTCGATAAATACTTAATATAATCGCCCGCCATTTTGGCTCTTTCGTTGGCATTCGCAGAAAGTATATAAGGATGTTTGCTGAATTACAGTGCATTTGATTTATTATCATAGGAGCTACGACATGGTGTGACAAATAGATTCCTCGACTGGTAGCTCGACAATAAAAGAACAAAAATGGCGAACGATACTACCTACCTAGACTTTATAGAGCCTTGACTTCCTAAGACGTAAGCAAAGAGGAGGATTCACGCTGGGAATAACAGTGTCGCGACTATAGTAATATCATGGACAAAAAAATTGTATCCCTTGAGTCCTCTTGAAGTACCCACAGGAATACGTGTACCACTGATTGAGAAGCACTGGTGTAGACTTTGAAATCAGCTTGTTGGCAACATCAGACCACATGTTACATTAACAACTGCCTGAATTGGCTCGATCTTCTAGCAACAGTGTGGAAAAACTGTCTAGAACAGTTTGTATAAGTTCAGCTATTAAAATGTTGAGCTTTACTTTCTTCGTTACTGAATTGTCGATATTTACTGTGTAATAACGTCTTTGTGTAATATTTTCTTTTACAGAATACAATTCAAGAGTTGAAATCAAAGACTGATGATATAGAGGAAATGGAGAAGCTTGCTGCAGAGAAATTCAAGGTTCTGGTCTCTGTTCTACAACGAAAATTCAACCCTCATCCATCAGACTACAAACAAACTGGAAACTGCATTCCAGTGTCTTTGGCAGAATTCAAGTAAGCATATTCGTTACTCTATTGTTATCCTCGTCCTTCATTGTATTCTTTTTTTAAATATGGTGTACTGGTTTTTAGTGCGCAAACATGATACAATGGGTGGTACGTAAAAAGTAGCCTGTCTCTCGTTTGAATGAATGTGATATTTGACAGCTGGAAGTGCCATTATCGTATTGTATTGTGTAAACAGCTGCAACAGTGGTCAGTTTTTGTGCAATAATCGGTAGTTGGCAGTCTTCTGTCAGCAGTTTATTTCATTACATTACTTGAAACACATGTTTCTGTTCCTATTCTGCAGGATGACTTATTCGATAGAAGAAAGAGTGCAAATTGTGGAAGCATATTATGTGAGAATGGATTTGTTTAGGGAAACCTGCGAAGTTTTCAGGGACAAGCCTACATTTTAAACCATATCATGTGGTGTCTGTGCCTGACAATCGCAAACTTGTAGATTACTATACCTGACTTCTGAACATCCTGTTATATCCTTTCCAATACTTTATCAGTGATGAGGCTTGGTCCCATCTCTCCAGCCACATAAATTCACAGGACACGCAGTACTGGGCGACTGACCTAACATTGTGCATCAGCAGCTGTTGCATGACTAAAAAAGGCGATATATTTACACTTTTTCTGACCCAAGCTACTTTTTTGTGTGCTACTCGATAGTAATGAAACCAGTACCAACTTGTAAGGTTTGAAAACTACTGTATACCCCAGGAGTCTTCAGTTATTTTTCCTTGGGATCCAGGTTGATGATAATATCGCAATAAAAGGCACTTGAGATCCAAACATTTGAGTAAGACAAGTGCTGGTCTTACAGCGATTGATGAGTAATGGAATACGTTTCTGAAAGGTTAAATTTCAGGTTAAACTAGCACTGAGGTAGTTCCCTTCCTACTCCGCTTATGCACCTTCAATTGTCTTACCATCTTACCAACATAACTTATGTGACATTGCAAAAGTTTCACGCTAGTGTACACTCACGATATATACGAATCTGTGACTGGTTATGTTAGTTTAGGCTTTTGTTATGCCTTACATATACCAATCAGTGACAGGTTAGGTTAGGTTAGGCTTGGCTTGGCTTGGCTTGGCTTGGCTTGGCTTTTGTTATGCCTTGCATGTACGAATCTGTGACAAGTTAGGTTAGTTTAGACTTTTGTTATACCTTGCATATATGAATCTATGAGAGGTTAGGTTAGGTTTGTTTAGACTTCTGTTGTACCTTGCATATACGAATCTGTGACAGGTTAGGTTAGGTTAGTCTTTTATTATACCTTGCATATACGAATCTGTGACAAGTTAGGTTAGTTTAGACTTTTGTTATACCTTGCATATACGAATCTGTGACAGGTTAAGTTAGCTTAGGTTAGTTTAGACTTTTGTTATACCTTGCGTATACGAATCTGTGACAGGTTAAGTTAGGTTAGGTTAGTTTAGGCTTCTGTTATTCCTTTCATTTACGAAACTGTGCAGGATTTTCAAAGCCTGGTGATTTTTGTTTGTTGATGTTGTCAATACTGGCTAGCTTAATGGCACATGTATAAATGAAGTTACATTATGGGAACTGTGTGCTTATTTCACTATTATTTGTTGTGCTTCACTTATTCCTAAATATTCTTTGAACTATATTTGCAAAGTATTTCATGTGACCTGTCTGTAGGATAACACGCTGTGAGGACGATGCCTCATAAGCAAGGAGAAATTAAATTCATGCAAAGAACGACAGACCATAACCCTTTACCATTGCCTTTGTTTGTTTGTTTATTTGTTAGTTGTTAATACTATCGCATATTAGATCTTCATAAGGTGAATATCAGGTAATCTATGGCGAATCCTCGGCCTTATCTCGCCAAATACCATCTCGCTATCACCAATTCCATCGACACTAAATAATCGAGTAGTTAATACAGTGTTGTTATTATAACCAAGAAAAAAAACAGGGTTTTCAATTAAATGTTCATTTTACCTTCTTCTTTGACAATCCACATAAGATTGATTGCAGTGACACCATTGAAAGAAACTGTAGTACACCTCTGTACATTTTGTTCTATCATTCTTGTTCTGTCATTTACAATTAAGTTGTATTTACTGAAAAATGTTTCAACATCTACGTTGTTGGTACGACCCCAAATACATTGCAGAGCTGGTTGGACGAACTCTGGGTATTCAAGCTCCAGAGCCAATACCATATTCACGCAGTCCACATTTTTATTGTTCTGAATAATTTAAAAAATTTAGGTACGAAAATATTCATATCCATCGAGAAAAGTATTCATGTTAACATTTTACAAAAATGGAACTTTTGTTTTGCTTACACATAAACATTTCAAATCAACTGATAATATCTGACCAGCAATGGTAGGGTTTAAAAGTTTACCAACCCCTTGGAAAAAATATTTGTGCAATTCCTACATCTGCACCATGGAAGACTGCACAATCTCCTCGATATAGTTTTTTTTTTTTTTTCAGAAGAAGAAAAGAATATAATATATTACATAAATATAAATTTTACTTAAAAAAACTTTTAATTAAAAAATGTGGTTGTGGCATTTATATCGTATTTTAGTATAAATTTCGCATTTTGAGTACATTTTGCATTTTATCGCATATTCAAAATTCATTGAAAAGGGTTATATACAGGGCATGAAACATGAAAATACAAAGGCACAAGTCTTTATAGTCATTTATTTTATCAATAGGGCTCGGAAGTTGATGACCTGAAAATCACATAAAAATGATCTATAAAATGACCTTAAGTTTTTGAAAATATGACATTAAAATTAAAAAGAATGACTATGATTATAACGGTAAAATGTATATATATATATATATATATATATATATATATATATATATATATAAAGTATACTTCCATCTATGGAAAATACATTGTCACCAAAGTCAGTCGCTGTCACAAAAAAACTTTGTCTGCTTCGGCATTTTTATGTCTTCACTTGTGAGGTATAATATGCTGACTGCGGGCACTGTGGCTGCAGTAAAATTCCTGTAAGACATAATCAAATTGCGTAAACAATCTACATTAGATTCTCGAATATAGATTGTGACTACAGCTTAAAAAAATGCGTTCATAAGGAGCAAAAATGCAACAAAAAGTAGAACATTTTTAAAAAAATGACCAATATACAATAAAAGACCGAAAAATGTAAAATAATGCAAAATAAAGGTAGGCTATATTTTGCTCATGTTGAAGTGAAACACGTTTGTATTGCAACCTGTATTGTCTGTGATGTCTCAGAAAAAAGATTATATTTCATCAACTTCCGAGCCCTATTTATCACTCTTGCGAAAAATCACCACTGATATTGATAAGCATATGGCCTCTAGAGATGTTATTGATTAACTATAAGAATGTGAGCTAGTAAGTGTTACATGAACTTAGAGCTGAAGAAGACAACCTGGCCAGCAATTATGTATTGGTTCTGCCAGGCAAGTTATGGCAATAATGGAACTCTGCTTGAAAAAAAAAATGCTGTGTATTTAATTTACAGCAATTGTTATTGATAAGGCAGTTTAGGTCATGACATTTCTCCCTTCTGTCTCAGTTTTGTCTCCACCATTCCCCATTATATCACTTAAACGTTGGTTTTGTTGATTTTATGTGAGGGTTAACTGCAAACTCTATGGTAGAGATCCAGATTTTAATTATAATCTGTTACTTATTTCTTACAGAAAACAATATGAGTTGGTGTATCCATCACCAACTCTTAAGAAAAGAGGGCGCTTCCAAGATGTAAAGAATGTGGTGGACATCTACTGTGCCATTGTAAACACCATCATTCATGTAAGTTAATTCTGAAGCTAACTTAACTTATGGAGTTGCATGTCCTGCACAAATACAGAAGAGATAGGCCTACTTTTTGTTTCTGAAGATGATCAAATTTTGTTACATTAATATGAGTAATCTCTCGTGCTTGAATCCATTGTAATGATAGTGTTTTATTTAAATTTTACTGTATATCTGTTTAATCATATGGAATTCTTTGATCTTGCTTGTTTTGAGAGAAGTTAAACTTATAGCTTGAATAGCGGCTTGAGTAAAACCCTGTTGTAACGTTCCCATTTTTAAGGAATAATCTTTAAGTCCCAGCCAAATTACCAAAAGAATAATGTAATTCATTCCTGCTTTTAAGGAAACCCAGTTCAAGGAAATTTCTCTTTCAAGGAATATTTTTCAAGTGGATTTTGTGATAATGAAGCCCGAAATATTGAATCAGTTTTCAATAATCAGTTGTGTCAGCATATATGATAGCTCATCTCAATCAATAGCAATATGGCACCATGCAGTTAGATTGTCAGACTCCAAAGCAGCTATTCTATCAATACTCTCTAGACACACACCTTCATCTCAAACAGCAGAAATAACTAAAATGCTCTCTCAATTAATATAACTCAATAAAAGAATTGTATTCCAATGGATACCATCCCATTGTGGAATCCTGGGAAATGAGAATGTGGATGCTTTAGTAAAGAAGGGCAGCACTGTTACAGACCTATTACTAAATCTATGTATTACTCTGTGAAAAGATTTATTAAATCTACATACTTAGACCTCAGCAAACAAAATTTGATAACACAATCTTAAGGGAAAAAATGGAACTCTCTGCATCATAATCCACAGTTGATTCCCGATTTACCACGCAAATCGTCTGTAGCTGCATTTAGATTGGCAACAGGCCATGACTATTTGGTCAAACACCTGCATAGAATTGGAATATATCAGTCCCCTAACTGCCCATTGTGCAACTCAAACCAAAGAAATGGATTCGGAACACCTCAAAATCTGTGTTTCAGTGGCTGACCATGACAATATCTTTGAAAAATATTGGAGTGCAAGAGGTCAAATGACTTTATTGTCAAACACCTGGCGTTAGAAAACAACAACATAGTATGTTTGGTGTCTTGGTATTTGTGCTATTTATTACTGTCTGGAAATGTAACTAACTTTTCATGCTAAGAGAGCTTGCATTTCTAGTCTAACAAAAGTGGTCTGTCTGTTAGAATTTTATGGATACAATTGGGGAAGTTTTGGCAGAACCAGTTATTAGCCATAGGGCTCGATTTTGTGTATGTTCAAAAAGTTCTTTATTTGAGGAAGATGTAGTCATGAGAAATTTACGACAATATTTTAAAATAGGTTTTATGTACATGGTGTAGGTAGTATTCAGCTTGTTCCTTGGATTGTCCCATTTACTTCCAGCAAGTCTCTTTAACATTTTGCATCTACTACTAGCTATAGTGTGGGTTGGAGTAATTTGGATATAAAAACAGCCTTTTTAAGTTTATAGACACACAGCCTATTACCATGATAAAATTTTCCAGTCAGTTTTTTATATGTTAGCACTGTAACCTACTAGAATGATTCTATTGCATTTTCAAGAATGTTGAACTTTTCTTATCGTAATAATAACAACCCTAAGTTTAACTATTCTCAATTTACCCCCTTGGATGAAAAATTAGGGTATAATGTATATTATTGAAGTAAAGCTGCTTCTTAAGTCCTTATAAAATCATATTATCCCAACCATATGTTCGTGTATGTATTCAATAACAGAATGTACAGGTTAGCTAGACATTTAAAAATTTTAATTAAGTCTGACAAGTTAAAAAATATCAGTCAATACTTCAGTTCTTGATAAGGCTTATTTTGTAAATTTAAAATATCTCTCATTAAAATCTGGGGCAAATAACACTTCGGATACTTATTTGTCTTTCACCAATCCATAATTTGTGTACATGGTATGATTCGAAATGAAAAACTAGGTTAGTTGCCAATTAACTTATAATTATACCCAAATTACTCCATGCTTGTAAATTGAAATTTACTAACAAACTATTAATGATATATTATTGGATTTATTAAAAACATGCCCTAAACATGTGCAATGTACACATACATTGGTTACTGTATCGCAGCTGGTTTCCCAACAATATTGCTTTGAATGTGATGTGTCATGTCATAGACTTGTAAATAAAAATCAGACTTTTTTACCAGACAGTATTGGTGTGATCAACACAAATTTTTAATACTCCATGATAGACAATTGTGAAATGGACAATAGGTTTGTTCTAGTAAGCAATTCAGAACGCATTCCGAACTAATACAGAACTTCTTTTGACGCATGCTCCAGTTAAGTACAATGTCAGAACTAGTTCAGGATTTTACATTGTTGGAACATTTGTTGAACTCTTCTTTCATGGCCTTTGGAGTTTCTTCTCATATTAAAATTATATTTATCTTCCGAACTTAAGTTTTTGTAAAATATACCACTATCACCTTCCAAATCACTCATGATGGATTATTTTTTATTTTAACCTGCCTAGTCTCGGAGCATTTTAACCTTAACTTCAGATTAAACCATCTGCGCATGCGTCAGAAGTTCAGAATTCCCAGTTCCTTCTCTTAATCCAGGACCAATTTCACTCATTCCGAACGAGTTCTAAAACATTTTGAAACAGGGAACTCGGAGTTCAGTATTGGTTCGGAATCAGTTCTAGTCTTGTTGGAACACACATTGAGCTATATTAAATTGGCATGTGTTTGAAGATTAGGTAAAGTTTTATTCTATAAATTGTGACTTACACCAATAGTATCGCACGACACTCAAATTACCCCGACCCACTCAACTAAAGGTAAAGGGCAGTCCTACCCTTTATTAAAAATCAATTTTAGATGTGTTCACATTATTTTATCTGTCACCTATATGTTGCTAAAATTAATTGCAGTAATGTTAATTTATTTCGTTGCTTCAGAGCTCTTTGTGCTGTGCGACAGATAAGACATCGTATACATATCAACTGTTCCAAGTGTACCAACAGTACCCGGACAACCTGCTTCGCTCAGCCATGGCTAAGATCCGTAGTGACCAGATGGTGTCACTGAAGAAGAGTTACATGCGTCTGAAACCGAAAACTGGAAATTATCTACCAGTGTCATCATCCCCATATCAGCTTTCTATCAGGTGAGAATTTATTTTCTACAACCAAATATATTTGTTCAGAAAAATGGTAATATTTCTTCTGTTACTCATGATGAGAATGAATATAACAGAGAAGAGCAGCGTAGAGGTATGGTCACATGTCGTTACCTTTGCAGTGCTGCAGTACAAAAATTGTGCAACTCTTGTACTGTGACGTGTGAACAACAGTGCAACCCGAAACGTAGCGGCTGCCAAACCTGCTGCCTGCTACTTTTTCATGCTCCGCGCACCTTAAAAGTAGCGATGTGTGAATAGGGTTCTTAGGGTTGCAGCCGCAGCATTTTTGATATCGGTTTTGTTGAAACTGTTACTGTGCTTGCAATCAGTGTTGCCACCCAAATGTGCCAATGATACTTTTATTGCTTGGATATATTTTAATATTAGATATGATGAAAATAAATTATTTGTAACAGTTACTAAATGTACAACACAGTCTGAGTATATATGCTGACGATATAATTCATTTTTTTAATTTTCCGTAGCGTAGTTTTAAACAGAAGGGTTGCCAACATTGATTACGTGAATATGCTGTTGGTTTTCATTTAGTATATAGGCGTTTTTAATAGTTTTATGGTATAAATAATGCCAATTTCTGAATACTAGTTAGAACAAAAAGCAAGTAATAGATAAGTAAGGTATCGCATGAGTTTCATAATAATGCGAACATAATCACAAAATTTATATTGAGAAGTCAACACGGAGATGGAAACCTGCAACAAGACTGCAGCTGCAAAAGTAGCGCCTTGTGTGTGAACAGACTCACAACCTCCATTTGCAACTTTTGCAGCACTCGGGTTGCGCAGCATGAAAAGTAACGTCCAGCGCGCTACTTTTGGCTTATGTGTGAACACGACACGCAACTTTTGCAGCTGCAGTACAAAAGTTGCACAGCAAAAGTAACGAAGTGTGACCGTACCTTAAGTAACACATGTACAAGGAAGTGTAATGAGGCATGTGAAAGTGCAAGAGTAGATGCAGTGAGGGAATGACAGGTAAGTGAGAAGGTTAGATGAAGAGAGTAAGAATAAAGCAAAGAATGGCCCATTGATGAAGAATGTAGGAAATGCAATTACAGTGTTTTATTTTGAATCTTAGTGATGGTTGGTGAAGTACGATTAATAAGTGCAAACAACTAAGCGTTACAGTCATAGGACAGTGATCTAGTAGAAGAGTAGAACTTGATATGATATGTCATATATGATACGATATATGAAGAGTCCACTGCAAGAATGATGGATGTCACTTTCTTGTCGAAAATGAACCAAGACTGTCAATGCATAGCTTAAGACATGTAGAATGTTGTTGTTTTCTAATGCCAGGCGTTTGACAATAAAGTCATTTGACCTCTTGCACTCCAATATTTTTCAAAGATATTATGATGACCAGCCACTGAAGCACAGATTTTGAGGTGTTCCGAACCCATTTCTTGGTTTGAGTTGCACAATGGGCAGTTAGGGGACTGATATACATATAGAATGTACATAGAGAGCTATATGGCATTAACACTGATAGTCATTGTCCAGTAATGATCGGAAAATCACAGTTAAGCTTCGAGCGCTAAGCATTTCAAACTTTCAATTGCTTCTCCTGAAAAATGTGTTCCAAATTATATCCATCATTCTTGCAGTGGACTCTTCATATGACATGATATGGTATGATATTCTAATTTTTTAAATTTTATTGTATTATTTATCTGTTATTGCCATAGTATCACCATTCTTTACTCTCTGTAGTTTGATAGGAACATTAAAGAAGGTAGTACAGACATTTACTGTGTATTTGATTTGCTTCAAGCTACGTGTATCAGCTGCAGACGAAGTACCAGTATGATATCTTCTACGAGAGCCACTTGATGACGAAGAAGCTAAGGTCGTGGTACATGGAGCATGCGGCTGATTTGGAGCCAGCATTGGGTCTTGAAGTGGGCGTGAGTGATGGAGGCACTGCAGCTGCACTTGTTGAATTGTTTACTAAGAAGCAGGTGAGGTTCACACAACATATACTGGGTCAGGCACTTAAAACAGATCACATGAAGAACAGACAAAAGTTTCTCGACTTGAAGGGAGATGTAATGTGATATTAATAGTTTTTTCATAGGGGAGATATGAAAGTCAGCTTCGTATTTGTACAACACATTAACCTTTCCACTAACAGGATGATTTTCCTGGTCACCGCCGTAACTCAGGTGGTAGCACATTTGCTTACTGATCCAGAGCTGTGCTCTGACATGGGTTCGATTCCCTCTTGGACTGATTACCTAAGTTTTTTCCAAACGTAAGGCGAATGTCAGGTAATCTATGGCGAATCCTCAGTGTTATCCCACCAAATACCATCTTTCTATCACCAATTCCATCGATGCTAAATAACCCAGTTATGGATACAGCATCGTTAATTAACGAAGTAAAAAGAAAATGATTTTCCCAAAAAGTATTATATTTGTAAAACATTTATTAATAGAAATCTGATATCATCTTTAAAATTATTATTTTGTTTCAGATGAGCTTCGATATAGAAATTCCTGAACAGGTGATCATCCTAGATCCCAGAGTGTCTGAAAAAGATGAAACATATGCAAGAATAGTTCAGGTAAGTGAACCTAAATACATTATATGTAAATATAAGTCTGCGTGACTTGAACAAACTAAACAGGGGAATCGTGTCTTATTCTGAATTCCTGCTGCACAATCTAGTGATTTCGTTCATCTAATACAGTAGTCGGCAGATTATGAGTTTGTGACGTTAGAGCATGTGTAGCGGAGCAGTGGAGTTTACAGTCTCAAAGCAGCAAACATGTGCAGTTACGTGGCTGCATGTACATTATTGAATGAGTGAAATCCTTTTATTAGCTTTGTCTATAATTTATCATTCACTTATATAGCTTAAATTTTAGACATGTTTTGTTTTCATGTTCCAATTTGACAAACGTTTTTGACTGTGAAATAGTCATCTTCAGGTCTATATAGGCTATAATTTAAAATTAATTTTAACCATGTAATAGCATAGAAATTGACACAAGGTTTACAGGGTGAACCCACATATAATGTTGTACTTTTAATTTTAAAGTTAGTGTACAATTATAATTCGAACATGTTCTATTCTCTTAAGGGGTTAGGTACAGCTTACAGCAGTAAAATTTTTGGAAATATTCAACGTTTTTTTTTTCCTCCATTATTATATCTTGTACAGTAGTGAAAATTGGTATGTGTAAACACTGTCCCTCTGCTATATGAAGAAAATATTTTTACAATTTAAAAAAAATTATTTATATATATATTTTTTTTTCAAAATTCAAAATGTGCAGTTCACTGTGCAGTGATGAAGCGTTCCCCTCATAACTCATAAAACTTGTTAACTTTTTCATGTTCTCTCTTTTATTTCATTGCTGAAACTCATGTTTACAGTATCATTCTCTTTCAGCTACATTCCTTAATAAATAATATTTTTTTTTGTTTTGTGTTAGAAGAAAATATTGATATTTGATCATTTTGTAAAATTAATTTATTTTTTATCAGACCATCTATCAAAGATAGAAAAGTGATCTTGCATCATATTGTAGATATGACATGCATTAATACACACAAGAAATTTCATCACAGAATGTTTGATAGTTTTTGAGTTATGTGGGAAACTCTTCATCACTGCACAGTGAACTGAATTAAAAAAAAAAAATTAAATAATTTTTAAATCGTAAAATTATTTTTTCGTATAGCAGAAGGACAATGTTTTACACATATTAATTTTCATTATTGTACAAGATACAGTAATGAAGGAAAAAATGTTGAATATTTCCAAAATTTTTCTGCTGTAAGCTGTACCTAACCCCTTAATTGGTTTAATGTAAATCTATGTATGTATGTATGTATATATGTAGGTACGTACGTACGTATGTATGTATTCACACTGCAATGGGTATATACCCGGTGGCAGTGGTAACTAATTACACTCAATAAAGACAATAAAAAATACAATTAATAATAATACTAATAATTAATACTAACAATAATTAATAATAATAATGATAATAATAATAATAATAATAATAATAATAATAATAATAATAACAACAGGGAACATCCTAAATTAAATGAAGCACGATCGGTTAAAATAACATTTAAAGTAAATCTAATTTGTATCTTAAACCTAAGATCGAACTAAAACCCACGAGTATGATATGTTTATATCTGCACAAGTACCTTTCAACACTACACTCATTTCGCTTTCAACTCACTCACTGCACTGGAACTACGACACATTTCACATATATGCCATCAAAAATTATGTCCGTATCTACCCGAAAATATTCCTTGCAAACATACATATACCAGATTATAACTAATTATAAAAAAAATGAAAGTGAAAAGAGTGAAATAGCACGAGTAAAAAAGTGAGTTCACAAGAATCAACATTCAGCAAACGTGACACAAGTCAATACTCAGTAAATACATTCCCTCCTAAAATCTTCAAAATTTCCCCCTGCTTGGGAACCACTGGTTTAGATTATGTGAGTGTGTCACATGATTTTAAATTACACTTTTACATGTTGATGAAGGTTGAAAAACGCTGGTCTAAGACATTAGAGATGCAGCATTTTTTTTCGGTTATAACACGCACCTCAGTCTTGAAGGCAGCAGTTTTACCAAAACAAAAAAAAATGGTCTTATAGTAAATACGGTAATTTTCTGTATTTTTAATCTGTGTGGTCAAATAAAGACTTACTGTTAACATATTTCTTTTTGTGTGATATTTCAGAGATACCGTGACATCCTTCGAACATACAAGTCTGGTAAGGAGTTAGTATCATCATCAATAATTTTCAAGAAACCATTTTGGGATGAAAAGGAGAAAGGAAAAGAAGTTGGTGAACCTTCATGTTCAAAAGATGTGGATATTGATCCAGATGACGTTGATGGAGACGACTTCGATTTTGATGGTATCGAAGAGACAGACGAACCACAAACAAGTGCAAATCAACAGAACGCAATTGCAAGAGTAGCTTCAAGAATTGCTTTGTATATGATGAGGGAAGAACTTGGAGACTCTGTTTTAGGAGAGAAGCAACATGCTCATGATTTCTTTGTTGTTAATTCTTGCAAGGTTTTCTGTAAATTTCATAATCCTCATAGAGACAATACTGAAGGCCATATTATTGATGATATAGGTCAGATTACACCGGTGAGTGTTGTATCTGAGGTAGCAGGTGGTACTAGTCATATTAAATCAACTTCAAATGTAAGTGAGACACTGACAGACATCGCAGGAAAAGTAAGTGAAGAATGTGTTAACAAAGAAATGTCATCTCAAAAGCAGGACCATGTCAACAGTCAGTCACAAGAGGACATGCCATCAGAAGCAATGGAAGTAGATCAGGAAGTGCAGGAGAAATTAAAAACAACAATTCCTGTATGTGCAGGAGACAGTGAAGAAAAGTCAGTTAAATATGGTAGTGAAAGCGATGTTAATACACAGCATCAGGATTCTGAGTCTGTCTATGGTTCTCCTAGTGCTTCTACAAGTCAAAATAAAGACCAGAACAAACCAGAAGACTTTCTTTCAGGAGTACCTGCAGATCTGGTGCCGATAACACAGAAGGAGGTGAAGAAGATATTGGATGATATTGGCAAGTATGTAATTTTCTTATAGTTTCTTGTTTTGAGCAAATTGTTTATTGCAAAAAAGTATTCTGCCTGTCACAAATCATCATATCATCATTATTGTTGTCATCTTTTTCATCTTATTTTTCTTTGTCGGTCATTATTATTATTATTATTATTATTATTATTATTATTATCATCATCATCATCATCATCATCATAATCATTGTCATTATCTTTGGTTCGAAAACTTTTGTGTTCTTGTAGGACTGTGACCTGTTAGGATGATGATGATGATGATGATGATGATGATGATGGTGATGTTTATTATTATTATTATTATTATGTTGTTGTTTTCTAATGCCAGGCGTTTGACAATAAAGTCATTTGACCTCTTGCACTCCAATATTTTTCAAAGATATTATCATGGCCAGCCACTGAAGCACAGATTTTGAGGTGTTCCGAATCCATTTCTGGGTTTGAGTTGCACAATGGGCAGTTAGGGGACTGACATATTCCAATTCTATGCAGGTGTTTGGCCAAACAGTCATGGCCTGTTGCCAATCTAAATGCAGCTACAGACGATTTTCGTGGTAAATCGGGAATTAACTGTGGATTTTGATGCAGAGAGTTCCATTTTTTCCCTTGAGATTGTGTTATCAAATTTTGTTTGTTGAAGTCTAAGTATGCAGATTTAATAAATCTTTTCACAGAGTAATACGTAGATTTAGTAACAGGTCTGTAAGTAGCAGTGCTGCCCTTCTTTGCTAAAGCATCCGCATTCTCGTTTCCCAGGATTCCACAATGGGAATGATATTATTATTATTATCATCGTTATTATTATCCTTCGAGGTCCATGAAGAGGTGCACTGCGTTGCGTCTGAAGGCGGCAGAATTAGAAGAGCGGACATCGTGCTCTAGACAAGACTAATAGTGAAGGTTTTATATTGGACCCAACTCTTAGATTTGAGATGAGTCAGACCTAACCATCTGAGATCAACAAAGAGAAACTACAAATTTATGAGCCTACTATTCCGTATTTTCGTGAAAAATATCAGCTGGAAGGCACCTGGGAAGTACAGTAATGGCAAAAAAAACCGGACCGACCCTTGTAGCTGATTTCAGAGCCTTGTTCACTCCAGAGCACGATAGACTGGTAACTAAGACTTCAGTGGTTCGAATCCTGACTGGGAAGGAAACTTTTTTTTTGTTCCTTATTCAAATTTATTCCCAATACTTCTCGATTGCAGCGATATTTTACTACTTAATTAACTTATTATTCCCAGAACATGAATTTTACCAGCTATCGAAAATTATTGGGAATAAATTGGAATAAGGAACAAAAAAAAGTTTCCTTCCTAGGCAGGATTCGAACTACAAAAGTCTTAGTTACCAGTCTATCGTGTTCTGGAGTAAACAAGGCTCTGAAATCAGCTACAAGGGTCGGTCAGGTTTTTTTTGCCACTACTGTACATGGTTTAATGATCAGAGCGAGGGGCACCATCTCACAATCAACTGTAAACATTATCAAAACACTTGGAATCCATGATATCATTCCTAAAATAATTACTTCAAGCATTAAAGGGTCTGTGGCAATTCTGAAAAATCATTTATATGGAATATCATAATTTCCAGCCCCCTTTCTATTCGTTAGTGATTGTTACAAATATGTGTACAATTTTATTATTTCTTAAATTTAAGCTCTAAGTTCACATTTAACTTGACTCATCTCTTTACTGTAATCATTATTCTTGTATGTGTATTATTCTTTGTTTTTGGCAACCCAGGATGCCTGGGCAGACTATTTCTTGGAAATAAATTATATTATATATAATATATTATTATTATTATTATTATTATTATTATTATTATTATTATTATTACTATTACTATTACTATTATTTACCAATGTCTGGAATCATAGAAAAACTTCTAACCAAAAAATAAAACATTATACTTCACAGCAGATTTTAATTATTGTTAATTGTAAAAAGCAATGTTATGTTACCTTTATGAACTATTTCAGTTGTTGTATTTATAAATAAAAATTATACATCTTTGCAGAAATCTGGTTGTGTCCGAAGATCATGTCACAGCAGAGGAAGTTAAGGAAAAGTTCTTCTCTTCTGGGACATCAGAAGCAGACTGGAAAAAAGCAGAGGATATACTGGCTTTCGTGCAAAAGAAGAAGGAGATTGGAGCTACAATGCAGGAATTAAGGGTGAGATTAAATAATACGTAAATCCCAACACAGTGGCTGGTAATCCAAGTAGTTAGAGTGGTGATCAGAAGATGCAGAGAGCTTATTTAGGCTCTGAGACTTAATTTCCTCAAATTTTAACATATTCATCATGTTTGTCATGGCTGCTGTCATTGTTACAGCCACTGCCATCACTACTGACACAACAGATATCATTGTTGTCACCATTACCATCATTGCTGTTCCCTGTACTGAGAAAATAATTAGGTATTTACTTGATTATAACATGCCATCAATTATAACATGCACCCAATAAGAGGACCTGGTTCACAAGAAATGACTTACTTACTTACAAATGGCTTTTAAGGAACCCGCAGGTTCATTGCCGCTCTCACATAAGCCAGCCATCGGTCCCTGTCCTCTGCAAGATTAATCCACTCTCTATCGTCATATCCCATCTCCCTCAAATTCATTTTAATATTACCTTCCCATCTATGTCTCAGCCTCCCCAAAGGTCTTTTTCCCTCCGGCCTTCCAACTAACACACTATATGCATTTCTGGATTTGCCCATACGTGCTACATGCCCTGCCCATCTCAAACATCTGGATTTAATGTAAAGAATACAATGCGTGAATTTCTGCGTTGTGTAACTTTCTCCATTCTCCTGTAACTTCATCCCTCTTAGCCCCAAATATTTTCCTAAGAACCTTATTCTCAAACACCCTTAATCTCTGTTCCTCTCTCAAAGTGAGAGTCCAAGTTTCACAACCATACAGAACAACCGGTAATATAACTGTTTTATAAATTCTAACTTTCAGATTTTTTGACAGCAGACTAGATGACAAAAGCTTCTCAACCGAATAATAAAACGCATTTCCCATGTTTATTCTGCGTTTAATTTCCTCCCTAGTGTCATTTATATTTGTTTCCACAAGAAATGACTAGTTGCGGTAATTAAATTAGTTTTGTTTCGTTTCATTATATGTCTGATCATGCGCACTGCCTCCTTTCTGGGACTCATTAAGTTGCTGTGCGACAAATCGTTTTTCTAAGACTGTACTGTATTTTCGCGTTCTTATATTTTCACAGCAGATGTAATTTCGAGCAAAATATAAATAATGTTTCGTGTCTCCCGGGGTTTAAAATATGATCGTATGAGTGTAGAAAACAAATAAACAAAAAACATATATCCAAAATAAATTAACAACAATTAGCTAAGCATCTTACTTAATGTTGTCTATCATCTGGTATCTTCTTCTGCCCCAAACTTTTCTCCTGTTCACAGTTCCTTCCAGTGCATCCTTTAGTATTCAGTTTCTTCTTAGCCAGTGACCCAGCCAATTTCTTTTCCTCTTCCTGATCAGTTTCAGTTACCGGTCTCTTCTTCGGAGCGAGAGGCACCGTTCCGAAAGCCTTTGTAAAGTGGAGGGAAAAATACAAGCTGACGAGATATCTTCAAGATACCATCGTCACCACCATAATAAAATTTTCTGTAGCGATATTTTGTCAGCATCTTTATGGTGTACATTCAATTTAAATTATATTTGGTTCTATTTTTTTTCATATGTCTTAATTAATTTTGTCTGAAACCTGTTTCTATAATTTTTCATTTTAAATTTTATTGTGAGCTATTCTGTGTCGCAGGGTAAACCCAAAATATTGGGTCAGACCAATAAATTAAATATGATATGATATATATTTCGTCACAGCATTTCTTACATGTAATGGTGGACCTCACATTTTCACATATATGGTGCCACCATTAACAATCATTACAAATAATACTTATTTGTAGTACACTTTATTAAAAATACCCTAATCCTACTAGCTATCTTCTCTCTTGCTGCTCAATCCATCGTCTTTTTAAAACTTATCCTACCTTGTTTTTGCTATTCATTATTTTATTCACTAGTTTACATATACCTCACTGTTTATACCAGTTCACTTCTATAGCTGATTTGTTATTCAGTTTGCTATTTGCTATAACAACTTATTTTCAACCATCAATAATTCCCATTATTCACACCTTTGTTACTCTGATGCCTTGATATTAATCTAATTCAGTACCACTTGACTAGATCTTTTCTACTTCACTAATATTGGTCACTCATACTTAGTTACTTACTGGCTTTTAAGGAACCCGGAGGTTCATTGCCGCCCTCACATAAGCCTGCCATTGGTCCCTATCCTGAGCAAGATTAATCCAGTCTCTACCATCATATCCCACCTCCCTCAAATCTATTTTAATATTATCTTCCCATCTACGTCTCGGCCTCCCCAAAGGTCTTTTGCCCTCCGGCCTCCCAACTAACACTTTATATGCATTTCTGGATTCTCCCATATGTGCTACATGTCCTGCCCATCTCAAACGTCTGGATTTTATGGTCCTAATTATGTCAGATGAAGTATACAATGCGTGCAGCTCTATGTTGTGTAACTTTCTCCATTCTCCTGTGATTTCATCCCTCTTAGCCCCAAATATTTTCCTAAGAACCTTATTCTCTAACACCCTTAATCTCTGTTCCTCTCTCAAAGTGAGAGTCCAAGTTTCACAACCATACAGAACAACTGGTAATATAACTGTTTTATAAATTCTAACTTTCAGATTTTTTGACAGCAGACTAGATGATAAAAGCTTCTCAACCGAATAATAACAGGCATTTCCCACATTTATTCTGCATTTAATTTCCTCCCGAGTGTCATTTATGTTTGTTACTGTTGCTCCAAGATATTTGAATTTTTCCACCTCTTCAAAGGATAAATCTCCAATTTTTATAGTTCTATTTAGTACTATATTCTGGTCACGAGACATAATCATATACTTAGTCTTTTTGATTGGTCACTCATTACTCTAAAAATGCTATTCACTAGTCTTTTTCTTTATCTTAGTAAAACAGGTCATTATCAGCACTGATCTGTACCTCTTTCACTGACCATTCCTCCCCCTCTTCATAGCTTGCACTTTCTTCACTCACTTGTTTTTCTTATTGCTATCAAATCTCGTCTCCCCCACCATGTCACTCCCTTGTGTTGACCTTCTATCTCCATCCTTTTCTACCACTTCTATCCTTGAATGTTTCCTCACTACATCTCTTACCTTGTCTTTCAGGTCTCTTTTTTTTTCTTTATTTACATTATTCTAACGAACAATAAAGTAATATATCTTGATTACACAACTTTTAATACTATATCACTTCGGAATATGTATTATATGGCTTTCTCGTGTTAAATTCTATCGTACCTGGTTTACATGTTTCGACCTGTTATTGGTCTTCTTCAGAACTGGTCGTTGCTGGTCTTGGTGCCTCTTGTTTTGTTTCCTGTGGGGGTGTGTTTGTGTAGTATAATGTGGAGTCAAAGTCATCTCAATGCTAACCACACCTACAGAGACATGAACACAGACATGTAAATTCTACACATCCAACCAAAAAGCCAGAAACTAAACACACTAGAACAATATGAAATATACTGACACAAAAACACACCCTAATGAGATTCTCAACACATAACTCAATTTCAGAACACACACACTCTTTGACTCCACATTACACTACACAAACACACCCCCACAGCTCAACTGATGAATGATCGTTTGCATTTGTAAATTTAATAATCTGATTGGCTATGTATTGTATACTTTTAGTAGAGCCATCGATGTAGCTCAGTCGGCAGACTCGCTGGGCTGCTGATCCGGAACTGCGTTCGGGCTTGGGTTGGATCCCCCTTTGGTCTTTGGTTTCTTCCGAGGTTTTCCACAGCCGTGGGACTGAAGCCAGATGGTCTATGGCGAGTCCATGGCGAGTCCTTGGCATTAACCCCTTTGTTTTGATTACACCTCTTTGATTTGATTACCTAGTTGGGTTTTTCCGAGGTTTTCCCCAACCAAAAGGCAAATGCCGGGTCATATTTTGGCGAATCCTCGGACCTCACCTCATCTCACTACATCTCGCCAAAATATTGTAAAAAATTGCACAAAATTGTAAAAATTGTAGAAAATTACTAAATTGTAAAACTATAAAAATTTGTAAAAATTGTAATTGTCATATTGTAAAATTTTGACTTGTTCCACATCTTAAAGCTTCATTGCTTATGTAAGATCTATGGAATAAATGAATGAATGAATGAATGAATGAATGAATGAATGAATGAATGAATGAATGAAACAAAACAAGAGGTGCCAAGACCAGCAACGACCAGTTCTGAAGAAGATCAATAACAGGTCGAAACATGTAAACCAGGTACGATAGAATTTAACACGAGAAAGCCGTATAATACATATTCAAAAATAAAGTAATATTGCTGAGAGAAATATTTGTAATTGTGTATTTTCAGAAGAATTTCCGAAAGCAGAAATCTCCGATGTCACTCGCAGAAATCCTTGCATTGTTATCAAAATCTCACATATTGTACCGTTCTGGAGTAACCACTGTACACTACATATACCACATGTTTATGAAGCCCTGGTTAGTGCATTCGTATAAACTGCTGCGACTAGAACGAGAGAAACAAGTGCTGCCTCCACATGATGCCGTGATGAAGGTGGCCGGGCCAGACAACCAGTCAGAGAAGACTCATGAACGGATACGAGCATGGAGGCGACGAAAGCTCATCACCACTGCGCAAGAAGTAGAAAAGGCCGTGCAGACGCTGGATTTAAGGTAAATATTCAAGCTAAATGGAGAGAAAATACAGTCAATCTTGTTATTTTCAGTTTGTTACCTGGAATCCCTTCTTCAGCTGTATGTAGGTATAATATAATAAATAATAATAATATCTATTTATTTATTCTGGCGAAGTTAAGGCCATCAGGCCTTCTCTTCCACTTAGCCAGAAACAAAAGGTGATACAGTTTTACAGACTAATATTTAAAGAACACTAATAAAAATTTATATAGTTATACAAGCACAAGTCGAGTAAAATAATGCGAACATACTAAATAATAATTACAAAATAATATAAGGCTAGAAGTTACACTCAATGAATATGCAAGCGGTAAGTGAACCAATATTACAAATTACAAGAATAACAAATTCAAATGTAAATTATAACTATACAAAACTGAGGAAAATTACATATACACACAAAGGAGAATTAAACCTGAATACTGGTCACGTGTTTAAACAGTTCACTTTTAAATTGCAATATCGTTCGACAGTTCCTGAGGGAGCTGGGTAGGGAGTTCCAGAAACGAATTGCTGATACTGTGAAAGAGGAAGAATGGTGAGCTGTTTTATGGCAAGGCATAGATAATAAAGGGTCATTTTTAGAACGAGTACCCATGCTGTGATAAGAGGATAAGAAATTAAAATGCACCGAGAGATAGCTAGACGAAGAAGTATTGATGATGCAATATAGGAAAATTAGTGAATGGATATATCTTCGGTCTTGTAATCTTACCCATTGGAGCGTTTCAAGGGAAGGTGTAATGTGGTCATATTTGCGGATGTTGCAAATAAAACGTATGCATACATTATGAATGCGGTGCAATCTTTGGGCTAAGTTAGAATTAAAATCTGTTAGTAGAATGTTGAACTGCTGAGCCATTTATACCTGAACCCACGCTTTCAGAAGCCGAAATTGCAATAGAAAATCTGAAAAAGTACAAGTCTCCAGGTATCGATCAAATTCCAGCAGAATTAATACAAAAGGGTGGAAGTGCATTATATAGCGAAATTTATAAACTTGTACTTGCTATTTGGGAAAAGGAAATTGTACCAGAACAATGGAAGGAGTCCATAATTGTACCTATTTTTAAGAAGGGGGACAAAACCAATTGTGGTAACTTTCGAGAAATATCACTTTTGTTGACGTCATACAAAATTTTGTCCAATATTCTTTTGAGAAGATTAACTCCGTACGTAGATTAAATTATTGGGGATCATCAGTGTGGTATTAGGCGTAATAGATCGATTATTGATAAGATTTTTTGTATTTGACAGATATTGGAGAAAAAATGCGAGTATAAGGGTACAGTACATCAGTTATTCATAGATTTCAAAAAGGCATATGACTCGGTTAAGAGGGAAGTATTATATGATATTCTTATTGAATTTGGTATTCCCAAGAAACTAGTTCGATTAATTAAAATGTGTCTCAGTGAAACATACAGCAGAGTCCGTATAGGTCAGTTTCAATCTGATGCTTTTCCAATTCACTGCTGACTAAAGCAGGGAGATGCACTATCACCTTTACTTTTTAACTTCGCTCTAGAATATGCCATTAGGAAAGTTCAGGATAACAGGCAGGGTTTGGAATTGAACGGGTTACATCAGCTTCTTGTCTATGCGGATGACGTGAATATGTTAGGAGAAAATCCACAAACGATTAGGGAAAACACGGAAATTTAACTTGAAGCAAGTAAAGCGATCGGTTTGGAAGTAAATCCTGAAAAGACAAAGTATATGATATGTCTCGTGACCAGAATATTGTACGAAATGGAAATATAAAAATTGGAGATTTATCCTTCGAAGGAGTGGAAAAATTGAAATATCTTGGTGCAACAGTAACAAATATAAATTACACTCGGGAGGAAATTAAACGCAGAATAAATATGGGAAATGCGTGTTATTATTCGGTTGAGAAGCTTTTATCATCTAGTCTGCTGTCAAAAAATCTGAAATTTAGAATTTATAAAACAGTTATATTACCGGTTGTTCTATATGGTTGTGAAACTTGGACTATCACTCTGAGAGAGGAACATGGGTTAAGGGTATTTGAGAATAAGGTGCTTAGGAAAATATTTGGGGCTAAGAGGGATGAAGTTACAGGAGAATGGAGAAAGTTACACAACGCAGAACTGCACGCATTGTATTCTTCACCTGACATAATTAGGAACATTAAATCCAGACGTTTGCGATGGGCAGGGCATGTAGCACGTATGGGCGAATCCAGGAATGTATATAGAGTGTTAGTTGGGAGACCGGAGGGGAAAAGACCTTTGGGGAGGCCGAGACGTAGATGGGAGGATAATATTAAAATGGATTTGAGGGAGGTGAGATTTGATGATAGGGACTGGATTAATCTTGCACAGGATAGGGACCGATGGCGGGCTTATGTGAGGGCGGCAATGAACCTTCGGGTTCCTTAAAAGCCATTTGTAAGTAAGTAAGTAGTAGAATGTTGCAATAGTCAAAATGTGGCACCACCAATGTTTATATAAGAATTCTTTTTAATTGAAAGGGTAGAAAATTTTTCAGGCGATTTAATGAATGAAGGATGCAGAAGACGGTCTTGCATATGTGTGTAACTTGGACATTCCACTTGAGACCCTCGTCCATGTAAACACCTAGATATTTAACAGAGGTACTGAATGGGATAATAATTTCATTCAATTTTATAGAATTTTATAGAATTTATTATAGCGGTTTTTGGGATGTGACAGCATTTGGTGTCACATCCCACCACTGTGGAGTAACAGCATGCCTGACTGTGAAATGAGCGGGCCTGGGTTCAAATCTTGTTTAGGGCAAATTACTTGGTTGAGGCTTTTTCCAGAGTTTTCCCCTCACCCCATCAATAGCAAATGCTGGGTAACTTTCGGCACTGAACCCCAGACTCATTTCACTGGCATTATCACCTTCATCTCATTCATACTCTAGATAATGATACCAGTTAATAAGTGTCTTAAAATAACCAATTAAAAAAGATAACAATACTGATTAGTGTGGCAAGTAACAAAGATGCAGTGAGCAGTGTTATCACTATATGCAGGCACCAGAATGCTGCATGGGAGTTAAATCGGTCGAGTGTTGCACCCTCGAGTGAGATAAGATCGGTCGTGATACGCTCGTAATAAATAGAAGCATAGTACAAGGTCATCTCACCGACATGTCTTATCTTGTATGGAAGGCGACAGATAAGATACACATCTGTTTTGCTCACACCGTAAAAATAAGGCTTTATTTTCTGCGTTTATGACAAACGTTTAATGGAACAGTCAATAGAATGTACCAAAACAGGAACATGAAGTTATAAATAAAACAGTATGAAAAACTTCGATATACAGTTATTATTGCTAATTAATAATTATTCAATATTTGATTTACCACATATATAATATGATAGGTCCATATACAGCATAATTAGGAACATTAAATCCAGACATTTGAGATGGGCAGGGCATGTAGCACGTATGGGCGAATCCAGAAATGCATATAGAGTGTTAGTTGGGAGACCGGAGGGAAAAAGACCTTTAGGGAGGCCGAGACGTAGATGGGAGGATATTAAAATGGACTTGAGGAAGGTGGGATATGATGATAGAGACTGGATTAATCTTGCACAGGATAGGGACTGATGGCGGGCTTATGTGAGGGCGGCAATGAACCTTCGGGTTCCTTAAAAGCCATTTGTAAGTAAGTAAGGTCCATATACAGTGTTCCGCATATATACTGTGACAATGTAGAAACATTTTACAAAATATTATTGATATAGCAGTAGATTAATAACAATATTAGTACAGAGATAACATCACAGAAAATATAATAAAACGAATAATCATGCTGCACAACTGTTACAGACGCAAAGATTGATACACTAATTATTAGAGATTATTATTATTATTATTATTATTATTATTATTATTATTATTATTATTATTATTATTATTATTATTATTATTATTATTATTATTACTAGAAAACTTGATACAGTTCTTGCATTATCGTGATTGTGTTCTCCATTTATAATAATTACATTTACATCCAATAACATCTATCAGATGCGGCAAAAACAAAATCACTCCTGTGTGGAAAAAAAAAAAAAAAGACATTTACCTACAACATTTATATTACATTTTAAAGCAAGTTTTGTAGTTGTACTATGGAGAGGTTAGTTAAACACTGCAAAGTTTTGAAATGATAACCATCTATGATGTTACTACACAGTTCATCACTGTAACAAGAACGAATGTCTAACACTCGGCTTATACCATTCGAGGATTTATCGCTCGTGACAATTTTACCCATCATCCATGTGCGCTACCTATCGGATTATGCTATGCACTACTTGGTGCTCGAGTGAAAACATCTGATGCTGATGTTTATGAATGATTAATTTAATCATTTGTATACAAAATGCATAGTGAGTGTATTTGGTGATGTGTGGGCATAGTTTGAATATCAGAGTTGCTGACGTTAACCTTTTGAGTGGAACAATAATTAATACTTTGCATCCACTATTGCATGCAAATTTCTAACTTTTAACTAGGAGTTCGTATACCTGCATAATCGGGTAAAGTCATGTTTGGTTCCATAGCCGAGCGATTTAAGGCGCACAAGATATCTCCAGCCAGCATATCGTGTCTGAGATCGCAAGTTCACATCCTGGTCACTGCAGTCAATTGAGCCTGTGATAAAGGATGGGGAGGGCCCATGTAAATCAATCGGTGTAATGGTACGCATGGAAACTGATGGGGTTTCAGTTGACTGCAGTTGAAATGATTTTGCTCCTTTTCAAGAAGAAGAAAAAAAAACATTACAATATAGAAATTTTAAAAATTGTTTTAAATTATTTAAAATTATTATTCTAAATGATTTATATTAAGCCCAATGATAAATAAAACTTAAAAATAACAACATAATTGATAAATAATAGATAATTTTGGTCTATGTATATGTACAACCGCAGGATGCAAAGTGTTAATTAGATCCCAGTTATGTTGTCCTTCAAGTTAGTATGAACCTTATGAATGCAGTTGTCTGAAGCTGGTACATTAGTTGCCAACATCGCTATGAACCACATATTGGGCAGAGATAATGATTTCTCGAAGCTGTGATTTTCTAACTATAGACATAGTTGAAACAAGCAACAAACCTATCACAATGACAAAATCACAGGTCTTCAAATCACACCTCGTCACTACTTTACATGGCAAAGAGAACTTATCCCTTTATGCAGGCAGCCTAATCTGTTAGGTAGTTAAATGGTGTATTTACTCGAAAAACAAGTTAGCTCGATATACAGCTAAGTACTGGACAAGCCATTAGAATAAGAATGAAGTTATTGTATATAGAAATTTCCAATTTATACTGATTTTAATCTATCACCTTCCATAATATCTGCATTAATTTTCCAAACAGTTTGTATAAATTTAACCCCTCAGACCAGTTTGCCATTCCCGTGTATGTAACTCTTTAAATTAGTTCTAAGACAGTTTTATGTACACATTTATGCATCATTCATGATTCCACAAAAGCGGCCACAGTTTGTATTCTGTTTGAGATATATTTATGTGATTTTTTTCGAGTGTATCGAAGAGTCTGTTTTTTACTGCCATATGGTTGTACCTATTATGTTTAACCAATTCGAAAATTGAAAAAAAGAGTGACATTATGAAAATTTCATTCTACTAGGGGATTTAAATACTGCTTCAGAGCTTGGCACCGGGACTTTTAAATACTGGGTTGGGGGTTAAAGGAAAGAAGACAGTGAGGTTATTTCCTTGCTATCCCACAGTAACAGTTAAGATTAAAGGTGTGCAAACTTATTTACAGGAGAGCCAAACCTTTTTTTTTTTTTGGACCAACAAATGCTTTCATTAGTTCTTTTTTTAGGGTATATGTTCAATCTGTTTCTCACAATAATACCACAGTCTAGTATATACAGTCACGAAGCTCAATACGTAGTAAATATGCAAACATTAGATAGTTGCTCACCACTAGGATCGCTAATATCGCCTCATTACAGGCAATGCAAAATAGTACCGTCACAGTCTATTGTTTCTAGCACCCTCAAAACTCAAGCTTCGTGACTGTATATAGTAAACTGTGATAATACTATTCTATTTAAGCTAAAAGCATAGGATCTTTTCAGTGCACAAAAACTTCATGGAAGAATTTGTAAGAGACTGTTGTTTCTTTCATTTCACCTATTCAGATATTTATACTTATTTGCCTTACACTGTACTGTATGTAGTTTCAAACTATATTTTATATTATTTTCTATTCTTTCGACATATTCAAGCTACAGTATTAACCTGTTATGTTTTGTTCACAGTGCATCGGAGAAGATACATGTGGCAATCAGACCTTGGGTTCGTGTGGATGGTACCCTTAACAGGCGTGTTCTGGACCGAATGTTAGGCGCTGTTCTTGGCCATTCTATGTATATGCCAGGATCTTCTATCAAAGACATCACTGATTACTTTATGCCAGCACTGCAACCCTTTCAAACGAGAGAACTGATTGAGGTAATTCTTATTTCTTCTGCATTATTTTTCTTCATGATTCTTATTGCCAGCTAATAGCAGTATACATGGGTCATTCGAAAATCAGTGGCAACACTGCTAGTATTCAGCTCCCCTAACAGTGACAAATGTAAATTGCCAGTATGCGATGGAGTGGTGCTTGCTATAGTCTGGGTCAGCTTACTTCATACCCTAAGGATGAAACCTAACCATTTTTCGCCCATTACTACATATACTAGTGGATTGTGGTGATTTTCTAGTTTGCAGGTTGAATTTTCTTTTGCCAACTTCGTTTCGAATTTCGATACTGACAAATATTACAAATGGTAGTGATTTTGTAACTAGTATGTTGGCAGCTGATACAAATATCGACAATATTTGTCGGTACTGGAGTTCCATGATATTAAAATTGTACTAGATTTCTGAGCCTGTTACTGGAAACTAGTGAAATTTGAACATACTAATAATTAATTAATATCAGTATTAATATTAATACATAATAGTTATTTTATGTGTTGCGTTGTGGTTATTAATTGAAGGCTATAGTCAGGTAAGTTTTCGGAGTTGGTACTAATAATTTCATGTGGTCAAACAAAATACATTTTTAGGTTAGGTCTCGTGAGTCAATTGTTTAGTCAAACCAATGAATTTCGTATTGCCAGACAAAATACTTGACATGTTGAGCCCTTTCTTGTATAGTTTGCCTTCGAATATATGTTACAAATTATTGAATGATTTAGAATAACCTTCCAACATAAAGTACGGTAAGTAAATAAGTCATTTAGTACGTAGGATCTTGTGATATCTGGTAACAGTTGGCAACACTGACAAGACGGCAGTATTTGCTGTTTAGGAACTGTTCTTATGTGACCCTCACTACATGTGTTGTCTGTAATTCATAATAAGACTGTTATTGGCAATGCCCTAAGGTAATGTTTAGCAAATACGAGGAGTAGAAACAGCAAGAGTATTTGAATTGAATTTAAATTGGTGGGAGAAGCTATGACAGACCTAGCACTGCGACCTGAAAGATCTATTGCGCATCTCCGTCATAATATCCTATCAGTCCAATAGTTTGATGGTCTTAATGAACTGAATCAAACTACGGACTGGGACAGTTGATAGCTCATCAAGCTTTGGAAAGTGTTTTCCAAAGATGACAGCTCTTTGTTGGGCGAGTGCATTGCAGTCACACAACAGATGAGCTTCAGACTCATCTCCCTGTGAATGACGAGCACAGACTGGTTGATGTTATGTCCCATCCTGTACAGGTTCTTCTTAAGGGCTCAGTGTCCTGTAAGGAATCCGACTGCACAGCGGAGCTGTTTCTTGTTCAATTTTAACAAGTCACTTGACCTGCTTTTATCAAAATCTCTTACGAGGGTTTTAGAGTGTCTGCAGCCCTCACTTGAGTTCCAGTGATTATGGTGTTTCTTGAGAGCCCAGTCCCTGATAACCTGCTTTACTGGTCTAAGAGATAGTCCCAGCACAGGCTCAGGGCCTTTGTATGTATTTATTTACACTGCAAGTGGGCAAGCACCCGGTGCCAGTGGTATACACAATATAAACAATACACAATACAATTACACAATACACAATGCAATTATATACATAATACAATAAGAATACACAATACAATTTAACACGATAATTACAATTAATAATAAAACATAAAATAACCTAATTTTACAATACAACCTACATATGTATAGGCCCTACATAAGTTTCAATAGTCTTTCACTTTACTCTCATCTCACTCACTGTAGTAGCACTATGACGCATTTCACTGACACTTTAGGACACGTTTCACTGACACACTATAACACATTTCACTGACACTATAGAACAAATTTCATTGACGCTGTAAATGATCACTGATCAGAACTATTCACTGCACTGTAAAACCATAACTTCATTGACTCACCTCACTTCACTGATACAACAGTTCAAATAAGACAGATAATTACACCCTCATGCATACTTATAAACAGAACTACATTTAAGCTAAACATTTCTAGTCTAAGGCCCTCTTACACGCTATTTTTAAGTAATTTACAGTTCAAACCAAGGGAGTAACTTGTCAGGCTAAATAAATACATGTCACCTAAAAAAATTAAAGTTAAATGTCACCTCAATTTTAATTTGCACTTTATACACAACTTTTTAAGTTATGAATGGGATCTCGGTTCTCTTCTTGACAGCCTCATCTGCTCTCTCATTACCACGAATTCCTGCATGTCCTGACACCCATTTCAGTTGAATTGTGTTATGTTCAGCCAGTATCATGAGGGATTCACGGCATTCCAAGACCAGTTTCTACTTCATCAAATGGGCCTCAAGGGCTTAAGTGCCGCTTGACTATCTGAAAGTGTAAAAATGTGCCTAAGGAAATATTTAGCAATTGAAACAGCAAGAGTATACGGGCTGTTCCATATGAAATCGATCAGTAAAAAATCTCGCAAATTTTTAATACTCTTACTTTTTTCCCTATTTATACAAGGTGCTGAGGACAGTGCATTCTAAACAATAAACTATAGAAAGTCAAATGGTTTTCGTACTATTGAGCGACAAATTTATAAAAACAAGCCTCTTTCAGCGCTCAGAACTCTGGAACCATTTACTGCAGAACATTGAACGGGAGCTCATTTTGAAGCTGACATTTGGTAGGATATGATAAGAAGTAATCCTTATTTTTATTGTATACAGAGAGACAGATAATCTGATTTTACTTACTTTTAGGCTTTTTGCCCATTTGTAAAAATGTAAAAAAAAATATTGAGGAAAAAGCTTGCATTATTAAGAGGGATTCGGCATTGTTTGCTTAGTGGCTCGGCAATAAGTTTCGAGGGTATTAAATAAATTATTTTCACACGCCTGGACTTGAACGGTGCAGTACAGCATGCACTGGCCAAGAGCTGAAGATAAGCGAGTGTTGGGCGTCATTTTACTCCTGTGTTTATGAAAACTTGTGATAAAGCTAGCCCAGCTATGCACTACTAGACGAAACATCACGTGTTTATGTTTCCTGGCCTTGCTTGCTTCGGCTAGTTCCCGCCTCACAATCAGCTGGTTACTTCACGCGCGTACTATTTATTTTCTTTATTTGATATTTTCAATACTTTCTTGTCAATGGTGCACCAGTAAAAAATAAGTGTTTATTTGTACTTTCAATGCGGAATCTAACCATATATTTTAAAAATATTTTTTTGTGGGCAAAAGCGTCTTAATGAAGAAAAATCTAAACTTCTCCATTTCCATAAAAAGTAAGAAAAACTGTTTACATGTCAATATAAACTTTAATTTCTCAGCATCAAAATAAACCATGATTTTGATCATTGGGTGAAAGGGTTTCGGAGCTACAACAGTTGAAAGTTGCTAATTTTATGAAAATACGATAAATTTAAATATTTTTAATTTAAACACTATGAAGTTCTGATGCCTCAAACTTTGCACAAAGCATTGTGTCACAGTTGTCAACGGACAGAAAAAGTTTCATTGTATTTAAAAATTGCAAGGTCAATTTTCTCTATATTTCGGTTGATTTGAAATGGAATAGCCCATACACTAAACCAGTGTTTCTCAACCTCTGGGCCACGAGATATTCTCCTGGAATTTGCCATTTTACTTTTCTAAGCATTTTTCACGAATAAATATTTTAAGTGAAAATATTCTTAGGAGAACAATTTTCGTGATTGTGTCGAAAAGCGTAGATTCAGTTCGTCTCTAAACTCTAAATTCTAAGATCGAACTAAATAACATCTGTGTAGCAAACATCAGTGACCAAGCCACTTATACTCGTATTTTAATGATCGGGAATTTTTTAGACTTTGAAACTTTTCAACATGTTTTTCCACCACATATCTTTGTGAAACTGCACTTTCTGCTATGACCATGCTTAAAACGAAACAGAGGAACCACCTGCTGCAACTTGATGACTTCTCCGTTTGGCTGTCACTTCAATTCATCCCAGAATTAGCAATCTAATGGGAGAAGACAGCAACAAAAGTCTCACTAAAATCTTAAAAATTCTCAGGTGTAATAAAGAATAAAATAGCCTATATTAAGCACTAAGGTTAACTTTTTTATTAAATTATAATTGTTGCTAACTGTATGTTAATGTGTTACGTCTTAAAATTCATAATATTAATTAGTGTTAAAATTGGGAGATTCATACATTTTTATACATAAAATTACATACATTGCATATAAAAACATTTGTCGTGTGTATCTGTGATAAGTGTTTCACCTGTGTTGACACCCATCTGCTGCTTCCCTTGCTCAGCTGATTCCTGTGGTGAGTTACACTGCATAATCATTCTTCCCATTACAATTTCTTTTTCAGACCAATATCGTAAAAATAAATTTAATAATACAATAAAATTATCAATGTTATAAATTTTATAAGTTTTTTGTGGTCAGAAAGGGATAATATGTCAATGAAAATTAGCATAAATTGATTAATGATGTGGCTTCAGGAAACTACAACATGCTACAAAATTTCATTAATGAAGTTATTAATAATTATATGAGGAAAGAGTAATGGAACGGAGAAAAATTCTCTCCGGTGCCAGGATTTGAACCCAGGTTTTCAGCTCTACGTGCTGATGCTTTATCCATTAAGCCACACCGGATACCCACCCCGGCATCGGACAGAATCGTCTCAGTTTAAGTTCCAACTCTTGGGTTCCCTCTAGTGGCCGCCCTCTGCACTACGTCATAGATGTCTATGAACGTAGGACTGAAGTCCACTCATGTGCTGAGGTGCACTCGTTATGAGTGACTAGTTGGCCAGGATCCGACTGAATAAGCACCGTCTTAAATCACGAAGTGATTTACGCATATCATATATATTATTTTAATGTACCGAAGTACATATGATATTTCCATGCAGATATCCTGCATCATCATACGATGAAAGAGTAATGGAACGGAGAAAAATTCTCTTTGTCGGATCCCGGCCAACTAGTCACTCATAACGAGTGCACCTCAGCACATGCGGTGTGGACTTCAGTCCTACGTTCATAGACATCTATGACGTAGTGCAGAGGGCGGCACTAGAGGGAACCCAAGAGGTGGAACTTAAACTGAGACGATTCTGTCCGATGCCGGGGTGGGTATCCGGTGTGGCTTAGTGGATAAAGCATCAGCCAGCACGTAGAGCTGAAAACCCGGGTTCAAATCCCGGTGCCGGAGAGAATTTTTCTCCGTTCCATTACTCTTTCATCGTATGATGACGCAGAATATCTGCATGGAAATATCATATGTACTTCGGTACATTAAAATAATGTATATTAATAATTAATTAAATTATTTGTCAACACGTCACACCATTTTCATGGTGTACTAATACTCTTTGAATCGTAAGATTACACCATACTTAATTATTAATACTTATGTTAGTTAAAAATGTATGAACTTTAAAAAAATTGGAAAGATATTTGCGAGTAAATTTGTTGGGATTGGACCGGGTCCTCATCTTATGGAAAAAGAATTTACCGGCCGTAGTCTCTGAAAGGTTGAGAACCACTGCACTAGACTGTTAATTGGCCTGTCAATTATCCAGCCTCCAAGTGTACCTCCTATCACTTCTCTAGTAGTTTTCTGAGGAACTTGCCCAAATGGCCGTGATGTAATAATAATAATAATAATAATAATAATAATAATAATAATAATAATAATAATAATACACCAGTATATCACTTGGTACCCATTTTAATGGAAAATTATATGTAATTTAGCATACTTTAAAATGTGTTGAAACTATGTTACCATGTTAGAATTTAACTCAAAATCTGTGCTTCAGTGGCTGGCCATGATAATATCTTTGAAAAATATTGGAGTGCAAGAGGTCAAATGACTTTATTGTCAAATGCCTGGCATTAGAAAACAACAACAACGATAGAATTTAAATACTGTTGAAATGCGTTGTGTAAATAAAAGTTTAACAAGTACCGGTAACCATTATTTTTTTTTCACAGATCCTGGACAAATTAGGCTGCGTGACATTGTCAGTGGAGAAGGTATCTTGGAAGACAACTCTCTTCTCCAAGCCTTCTAGTGTGAAATTGAGTGAGTACAGTCTGTCATTTAAATTTTAAAGTAATCTGAGAAATGTGTGTTATTTCTATGCTTTCTCTGTAACATGCTGTAACTTGATCTTTGCGACCAAGTGAAACTGGAGCTCTATCTCCAACAGATTCTGTGTGATGTGTCGTGACAAATTGGAGGTTTTCTCCAAGTACTGCTGTTCTATTATTGTCACATCTTTATCTTACTGACTGAACAGCACAAATATCGAAGTTTAAAAGAGACGTTAAATATATATAGGTACAAGTTCCTTTTCATCTTTTTTCGTCATTCTTTTCATCTTCCTCTCCTTTCTTTGCCTCTTTTCTTTCTTCTTCCTCTGTTTCCTCTTCTTCGTCTTTTTCTTTCTATCACCTCTTCCCCTTCTTCCTTCATCTTCCTTGTTTTTTCCTCTTCCCTTTTTCTTTCTCTTCTTTTTCTTTTCCTGTTTTCCTCCTTCCTCTTTTTCCTTTCTCTTCCCCCTTTCTCCATATTCTTTTTCAGTCTTTTTCTCTTTTTCCATTCTCTTCGTCGTTTTTATCTCTCTTACCTCTTTCTCTTTCTTGATTTTTCCTCTTCCCTTTTTTTCTTTCTATTCCTGTTTTTCCTTTTTCCTTTTTCTTAGTCGTTTTTCTTTCTCTTATCTTTCTCCTTTCTCTTTTTCTCTTTCCTTCTTCTCTTCTCTTCTCTTTTTCTTTTTTCTTTTTTTTTCCTCTTCCCTTTTTCTTTCCCTCCTTTTTGTTTTCCTGTGTTCCTCCTTCTTCTTTTTCCTTTCTCTTCCCTCTTTCTCCCTGTCCTTTTTCAGTTTTTTTTCTCTTTTTCCATTTTCTTCGTCGTTTTTCTTTCTCTTACCTCTTTCTCTTTCTTGATTTTCCCTCTTCCCTTTTTTCTTTCTATTCCTGTTTTTCCTTTTTCCTTTTTCTTAGTCGTTTTCTTTCTCTTGTCTTTCTCATTTCTCTTTCCTTCTTCTCTTCTTTTCTTCTTTTTCCTTTTTTCTTCCTTGTTTTTTCATCTTTCTTTTTTCCTTCCTCGGAGCTCTTTTTCCTTTCCACTTTCTTTTTCTCTTTTCTTCCATCTCTACTTTTTTCTCTTTTTCTATTTTTACTCTCTCTTACTCCTGTTTTCTTTCTCTTCCCCTCTTTTTTTTCCTTCCTTTATTCTTGTTTTTCTCTTCTTTTTTATTTTTTCCTTAATTTTCTTTCTCTTCATTTATTTCATTATTCTCTTCCTTTTTTCATTCCTTCTATACTTTCTCTTCTCATTGTTGTCTCTTTGTCACTCTTTCCCTTCCTGTTTCGTCTCTTTCTTCTTCTTCTTCTTCTTCTTCTTCTTCTTCTTCATCATCATCATAAATCATCTTTTCTAGAGAGACTATGAACTTGATGATTTCTGCTTCTTATTAATTTCGTCACTTGCCAGACAGTAGTGTAATAGTCATGCATATTCTAAAATTAAATGTAAGTTACGTCATTCTTCTATACTTTTTAGATAGGTAACTTACTATCTCATTGAACCATTAACAACTGATGATGGATATTTATTTATAAAAAAAATAGACTGTTCTGAAGAACAGTAGTTGATGTCCGTATTTCTATGCTGTTCTATCATGTTTATAATATTGTGTTGTAAGTGTTGTTATTTTTGTTTAAGAAAACATTTATTTAATTTCACTTTGGCAGCCCCAGCTGATGGAACCGAAGATGAAGCTAAAATCATTGTGGATCCCCAGCCAGATGCTGTTTTGAGGCTTGGCCAGTTCATCGGCGATAAAGCTTATTTTCGTGATTTCCTCAGCACAAGAAGTAATTATAAGTGTGAGCAGGAATAAAAATATCTTTCAGATTGAAACTGATTGATAACGGAGTTTTCTTTGGTTATTTTCTAATTTTCTAAAACTCAAATTAATTCTATAGTTTTGATATTAAAATATGATTTACCATAAAATGTTTACACATGTCGTAATTTCTTCTTCTTCTTCTTCGTCGTCGTCATTGTCATTTGATGGTGTTCATTTCTTTTATTACAATTCACTATGAGGGGAAGTACCCTAGGTATATGACCTTTTTGCAACACGATTGTTTTTGTAACATCTGCGAAACTTCCTACTATTACCGTCTGGCTGTACAGTCTATGAAGGACTCGCCCCTGCATCAGTCCACATCATCATATTCAATGGTCTTCATCTGACAAGGAAACTCTTAATGAGATCATATCGAAACCTCACCTCAAACTGAGCATGTATAATATCTTCACAGCAGACAGACAAATATAAAAAAATTAGCTGCCCATACTAATTGCAAGATTGCGAAATTAAATATTCTATAAAAGATTATCGAAAAATTGAGCAGTTCCTGGGCCTTAATACAGTGCACTGCCTTGTTTGTAAACTCAGCCAGTAGTTGGCAGCAAACTTACCGACTTACCAATACTCTACTTCTGATAAAATTGGATATAGTAACCCTACACTTTAGTCTCTGGCTTTATTTTAATTTAATTCGACGCAGTATAAAATTATAATTTCAACCATAAAAAGTAGTTACCTTGTCACATAGATGTTGGAAATAATGTTCTTGAATGTCACACATTTCTGACATCTGTGAAGGTAATGGTGTCTGCAGAATTTTGTCAAGAGGAAGTTCTTATTAAAATTGTTTACAATTTAAATTATCGATATTTTAAATTTTGTTTATCATCATCATCATCATCATCGTCATCATCATCATCATCATCAGCTGTGTTTTCACTGGGAGATGTGAAACTAGTTCTGGGAAGAACGTACACGACATATCGTCACACTACAGCTGTGAAAAAACATTTGCCAGTGTGAAATTTTTACTAACTTCGCGAGAATCACTATGCGACTTTTTGCTAAAAAAAATTGTAAAATTCAGCTTTGCAGTCGCTAAAACATATTAAAGAACCCAGAATAATGTGAAGTTTATATTAAGTTCTTAACGTTCTTAAGTTCTACGAATTTCTTCGAGTTTTTCTTCAGTTAAAACACTTTTTTGTTTTCGCGTAGAAATTCTATCATTTAGTGCTCTCATCTCGTTTGTTCTTGTCTTACTGTTTCTGTTTTTGGAACCAGGACAGTAGGAAATTTCTCTAAAGCCTAGCTACACACTTCTCCATATGAATCTATTTTCACTTAAGTGTCATACGTAAAAATTCTTTGTTGTAGTGTGACTTTGTGGGGTGGCATATTAGTAAAGTATAGCAAGACAACATACATTTCAAAGTGCGTAGAAACCAAATGCTCCTACTAGTCAGACTGAAGTGGGGATTAAGTAATTTTTCTTGAATCTTTTGAACAGTACAGATTTGCTCGTGTGAAGTACAAATTACTCTAGGTAGTGTAATATAGCATTGTTCTGTTCCTACTATGTCACCGGATTTCAGGTCAGTTTTAAAGTATAAAATGGTCTACCTCTCTGTGACACCTGTTGTTATCAGTCAGTGAGTGTGGAACAATGACGTCATGTGTAACTCGAGAATGGAAGGATTACCAGTATGTTTTGAATGTTGCCTTGCTCTACTGTACCAAACTACATTAAAATTTTATGAACACACATTTGCACTTGCATAATTGCTTTTAAAAGAGAGTTATCAACTTAATATTATCTGATTGTAAGCTGGTAATCAACTCATCTCTAAGTTAACTCCTAGATCATATACAGGGTGTTTCCGGGCTAGTGTTTCAAACTTTCAGGGATGATGGTGAAGAGCACATGTATCAATATGA
This sequence comes from Periplaneta americana, assembly GCF_040183065.1. NCBI lineage: Eukaryota > Metazoa > Arthropoda > Insecta > Blattodea > Blattidae > Periplaneta > Periplaneta americana. The sequence goes on along the minus strand of NC_091118.1, from coordinate 44,471,045 downwards.
GATAAGGAACCCTGGTCTGGAAATGACTGAGTCGAAAGTTATAAGCAAAAATAGTTGTGTGGAAATGGAATTGTAATTTGGCACCACATGCCTCCTTCCCTTAACCTTTGGAACAGTCATGGAAAGATGGTATGGGTCGGATGTCTCCTACGTGGGTACTGGATAGATACAATCTGTGAGCTTGTCTCCTGTTCCCATTGGCTCATTTGTATTCGCAAATCATGTCTGCATATTCTGCTCTCGTGTACTCCTCCATTTCACTAGGACTGATTGACTGGACACTGCAACTGTACACATACACTGCTGTCTACAGACGTGCATATCAGGACCGACCATGTCTGTTACACATTACACCATCTGCATTACTTTAGTGTAGTTTCCTGTCCCCACCCCTCAGACAGCGCACTGAATGGAATACTGTAAGTAGACAACGTAAACAACGTCAGATGATACAGTATGTGTAAGATATACAGATAAATACACATAAATAAGGTGTACAGAGGAATAAAATTATTTCATTTCCACACAACTATTTTTGCTTATAACTTTCGACTCAGTCATTTCCGGACCAGGGTTCCTTATCTCAAATTGATACATGTGCCCTTCCCCATCATCCCTGAAAGTTTATAACACTAGCCTGGAAACACCCTGTATACCCAGATTGCTCGGCCTTATGACGATGACAACTTTTGTCAGGTTTACTATGCTGCCGCCTAGTTGTTACATAAGGAGTCACGTCATAACTCCTATTTGAATTGCATTAGGGACTGTACTGCCATCTCGTGTTCGTTTACGGCGGACAGGTGGCGATCCTGGTGGTTTTTTCTCTTCAAAGTGCTACCTATTTTAACATAGGGATGAGCAATCTGTTACATATGTGATCTGGGGTTAACTGAACACGTGTCTGCTATGGCCTTCAGCATAGTATGTCGAGCCATTAATCTATGAATGCAAAGTACCTCATGCATATTTTCCAGCCACGAGCCGAGCTGATTGCTATCTTATAAAGTATTATATTATCATCTTATAACTATATGGTCTGATGGTGGTAATGAAAGTGGTGGTAAAGTTAATGGGAATTTCCGTGTATTTAGTAGAAACTTTCATTTTGACGCTGTGTTTGAGTACATTGGAGGTGTTATTTTTATGTTCAGTAGAAGTGGAAGTACTTTTGCATGATGTACATTAGAACAGTCCATAAGTAGAAGAGCATCACTGTCTGCTAGACCTCATTTACTGTTTTCAGTTGTTTGGAAAGTAAATAAAGTAATGAAATATTACGTCACTTGTAACTATTAACTAATAATTTACATATTTACTAATAATATATAAGGTTTTTTTAAAATTAAGAGGTAATTTTAATTGCTTGTAACTTGTTTATTTTTTTATACAATCGTAAAAATATATCACTTTCTTATTACAAGAGAAATGGGATATTCTTAACATAGCATCCATTCCCATAACTCATTGTAAATGTTGTTTATGTTCACCATTTTCTTCTGGCACAAGTAGAAGCCTCTCTTTAGTGCTGTAAACAACTGCTATGAGGGAGCTTTCACTTGAGCATCATGTGATCATAAGCATAGGCGGATCCAGTGAGGTGCTGGGGTGGGGGGGGGGCTTTATCTCCTCCCCCTTGAGCCGATATAACAGTTTTAAGTTTACTTAGTTATATTACTTTAATGAAATTAAACCCAACAGTTTTATCTCTGCCTTACATAGGTTAGGTTAGGTCAGGTCACGGTGCCTATGGGCGGGTTAGAATGACCCTTTGCATGTCGGCCATACTGAGGCCTATTGTGCACTCCGAAGTGTATGGGATGAGTGAGGATTAGGGTGTACCAGCCCACTGGCCGCACGTGACCCCTCATCCACTCATCCAATGGGGGTCTCCTACCATCCCCTGCTATAAATTCGTACCGCCAAGGTGACCATCTTCATCTGATCATCTTCAGATGCCTTGCTACTTTATTTATACTGCCTACTCTATAATGATTTTCATAAGCAGTATTGTGTGTTTCTTGTAACATGTCAGTAACTATTACATCTGTTGCCACTGTGGGTCTTCTAAGCTCTGTGCATTTTTACCAGAACCAGTTTTTTTTTTCTTTCAAATTTTGATACAAGGTTCTGGAAATAATTCAGACTGCATTGACCAACTGTTGAATCATTACGGGTATGTAACCATCAAAAGACTGCTGAAAAACTGCGTCCACGTTTATAATAATATTGAATATTTCCGATACTACAAGTTTACTTCAGCTAATTCGTTGAAATTATCGAACAGAATATTACTTACTGCATGAAAAAAAAAAACAAGCTTATTATGGCAATCACATTTCTTGTATAACAAGGCAGTGTGAGAATTTTTAAGATTGTAGCTGTCGAAAATAATAAAGGTAAAAGCAATTAAAATTATCTCTTATTTTTTTAAAATCCTTTACAGGTAATAGTATGTTTTTTTTGTAAAAAATAAATATGACTCCATACTTCACAATAATTTTTACTTCTAACCTGTAAATTATTATTCCATAATACTGTGCAATAGCTCCCCTCATCTCTGAAGGTCTGTATTGGTAGTCATTTCACAGACAAAGGCGTGTGTAGTACTGTCTAAAATATGTTTGCATGAACACTGAAACATAAATGCTAGAAGTTATATTTTACTGTACTGACTGATAAGGTCAGTCACTTTAAAATTTATTATCTACAGTTCCAGAAAAAAAAAATGGTCCGCCTTCATTTTCTAAGTTCCAGATTCAATGCATTGCGCATGCTCTGTGCTCAAAGCAGTGGTACATACGAGATCGCTTTGGCAGTTATTGAAAATCATTTTACTTCGATTGTTGTCGTAACCCGAAAGACATTTGAAAAGATACGATGAAAATTGATCTTTTCTTAATGGTAGATGAATATTTATAAATTGTGCAGTAATATATAATGATGGTAAACGAATTAACCTACATAATTAATTTAGAAAAACTCTTTCCTCACTCAACAGTATCTGAACCCTGAACTGTAGTCAGCGAGCAAGCACGTTAGCACAGAGCTATCAGAATGCTTGCTATGAATTTTCATAATCAGAGTTGTCGTACTGTATCGTGTTTGTTTAATAATGACTCTTAGGCATCAATTTGATCTTATTTTCAGATTAATTTCGTGCTTTTTGCTTTACTTGTGAAATACCTTCCTGTAATACTGTTCAAATAATACTGGATAGAAAACTATTGTTAAATCATTGTGGTGTGAATCGTGCTCTGTAAGGTGCTTTAAGATGTGGACCATTTTTTTTCTGGGACTGTACATATAATGTTGAAATATGAAGATTTCGGAGAATTAACTTGAACGAGAAGTGTCTTATATGCCCTTAATATGCTGAAAACTCTCTCACACTTTGTCGAAACATTTAAAGAACACACTGTATATTTTATTTCATTCGAAGTATCGTTGTCATAGTATAAAAATCATTGTTTGCTATAAGACTGAATCACATTATTGTTGTGCCTTTTGTGTATATACGTATTTGTGTTTTTCGTAGTTCGTATTGGTGTTTGAAGTTTATTAAGTTGAAAAATAATTCGATTTGTAGTTCTTCGTACAAGATGTACTTGCCATTCAATAAGTAAAGAGAGATATGCACATTAGGTCTCTGTTGTTATTAGATAGTCATTTATCTCTTTAGTTATTGAATGCTCCATATAATTGTAGTTTTTATTGAAATGTATATGATGACTGACAAAGGTTAACGATGTATATAAAATGTATTTATACAACTGTTTCAAAGAGAACAAAGAGTTCAATAAATCATCACAGACAAGATTTATTTCAGTGTTATATTGGAAGAACCCTTGACAATGAATATGAATTTTTACAGGAAAATATTTCTTTAGTTGTTTGCTGAGTCTTTAGTAAGAAATTTGACATTGCTTTAAAACAAGACTTGAGCTAGATGGCAGTAGAGCCACGCACAGTTACTGTTAGTGAACTAGAAGATCAAATTTAATTTAATTATGTTTTTTATTTGACGACCAGCAACTGTCGAGGTTATATCAGCATCATCGGTGTGTCGCAATTTTGTCCCGCAGGAGTTCTTTTTACATGCCATTAAATCTACTGACATGAGCCTGTTGCACTTAAGCACACTTAAATGCCATCGACCTGGGCTGGGATCGAACCCACATCCTCGGGCAGAGAAGACTAGCACCCAGGCCGACTAGAAAATTAAAGATATGTGATACCAAGCAAAGAATGCTTAAATACTTATTTGTAGACGATACCATATGGGAATGGTTTTAAAATGCTAAGTTTTTAGGTTGCAATATGGTAATTAATATTAATATAATAAGAAAGTTCATAAATTCGAAATCATATGTGGGACTATTTACAGAACCTTGATGAAAAAGAAATAAGATGTAGAAAACAACTTATAGATTATTGATAGTACTTACTTTATCATTATGGAAGTGAAATTTAGAAGGAGGTAATAAGATATTATAAGCTGTAGAAATGAGATTTCTTGAAAATATGAAGGTGTATAGGAGTGGATAAAATAAAAAACAAAACAATTAGTAACAAAGTTGAATAAAGAATTTAAGATATTTAGATGAACAAAGATACTCCAGAATAATTCAACTTGTTTAATGGTAAAGACTAATGATTTATTTTAACTGCCTTGGAATTGAACGGGTTACATCGGCTTCTTGTCTATGCGTATGACGTGAATATATTAGGAGAAAATCCACAAACAATTAGGGAAAACACGGAAATTTTACTTGAAGCAAGTAAAGCGATAGGTTTAGAAGTAAATCCCGAAAAAATAAAGTATATGATTATGTCTCGTGACCAGAATATTGTACAAATGGAAATATAAAAATTGGAGAGTGGTGATGGTGGTGGTGGCGGTGGTGGTGGTGGTGACGGCGGCGGCAGTGGTGGCAGTGGCAGTGGTGGTGAAGTTAGCAGTGACAGTAGCTGGTGGTGATGTTGGTACCACAAATCACCAGCACTCTGCACATGGAATATGCAGCACAATTCTCGATAGAAAAACAGGTAAATTTGGATTTCTATTAATACATTAACAAAAAAACTCGTTCAGAGTTCTCTTCTAATATTGTCTTTAAATTTTTCTAAAATATATCAATTGAACTGTTACCTTTGTTCTTTAATTTTCTCCGCAGATACAAATCTCATGGCATGAGTAGAGAGATGGAGTTACAATTTCACGTAGGCTAACTTCTCTTCTGTTAGTACTCACTGTCGCTATTTCAATTTTCTTGTCTGAAATACACCTGCTGTTTTTGTTTTATTTAAAATCTTGTGTATGTGTGTGTGTGTGTGTGTAAGTGTGTGTGTGCGCCCGCGTGCGTGTGTTCGATCCCAGCCCAGGGCGATGGGATTTAAGTATGCTTAAATGCGACAGACTCATGTCACTAGATTTAGTGGCATGTAGAAGAACTACTGCGGGACAAAATTCTGGCACACCGGTGACACTGATATTACCTCGGCAGTTGCGAGCATCGCTAAATAAACAAATTAAATTATTGTTTATTTAACGACGCTCGCAACATATCAGTGTTATCGGCGTGCTGGAATTTTGTCCCACAGGAGTTCTTTTACATGCCAACAAATTTACTGATATGAGCCTGTCACATTTAAGGACACTTGGGCCAGGATCGAACCTGCAACCTCGAGCACAGAAGGCCAGCGCTATACCGACTGTGCTACCCAGACCGACTTACACACACACACACACTCTCTCTCTCTCTCTCTCTCTCTCTTTTCATCTTTCCAGAACATAAGAATTAGCAGTGTAACAGCATTTTATCAGTGACTGTCTTTGATAGCTGTAGTCCATATAGGCCTACATATATCACGGCATGTGGGGATTACCAACATTCAGGCCAAATAATCCGTGTTGGAGCTCCTGAGTTTATGACAACAGACGTGTTTAGAACTACAGTGAAAAGATAAGCCTCTTTTATACGTAGTCAACTTTCAACTTTCACATCTATAACAAAAGGTTGGTACTGGCATAATTTTATATAAATTTATTCTAACATGTTTCCTGTCTTCATTTTGAAGTTTTTTTTTTTATTACGGTATTGTTTGTAGATGGCATCTATGAAGTTAAAACTATTGCCAAGAAATTTTCCTTTTCGTAACTAGTAAAGAAGTTTAAAACAGCTGTTTTGTGTGGAGGAAGAGGGTGAAATGGAATGTTAATTCACTAGGGTGAGGAAAAAAGTGAAACAGATATTAATTATATAGCTTCCACTTTTATTCCATACACAAGCTTACATACTGCACCTTTTTTGGGGCAGGTCAAGAATTATCCGTCAAAAGGTACGTCCACTTTTACATTATATTATTAGCAAATGTCATTTTGTTGTAAACTAACATTGCATTAAAATATAATTATTTTATACTTAAAAAATAAAATTACAACTATTTTCAACTGACATACAATACTTTACAATATTATTATGCTTATAATTACAATGGCAGTTCTATCTGCTTGTTACGAAAAAAAAAATCTGTACATCTTTTTACAAAAAAATTTCTTAATTTTAATGTTTCTGTTTTTTTTTTTTATGCACGAAGAATTTCGGGCAGCATAACAGCTCCTTCCATCAATACCTACGAGCACATAATCGGATGCACACAGCTTTTGGAATTCGTATTAAAAGCGTATGTGGAAGTTATAACTTTTTAACCACATCAAAACAGTCTAAATTCTCGGGAAAAATGTATATTTTCATTTAAGTAACAAGTATATTCCAAATAAAATATTTCTAGGTTATATTTACATTAAGTACAATACTGGTTAAAAATATCTTTGATAATTAAACAAAAATTACGTGTATTTGAATTGTGAATATATAAAAATAGTAATCTTCCATCAGCTATTATTTTCTTAAGTTGACCCATAATCGTTAGTTGTAACTGTAGCTATTTAATAACACTTTCAAATCATGAAGTTTATTCAGACTTGTTAAGACAATAATACTGCACAAACAGAGAAATGGTGGAATGAAACTGGTAAGACAAAACATGCATTGTAGGCCTACTAAATGTAGACCGATCTCTCATCATGAATCTCATAGAATCTGCTGCGAACTGAACTTTGTTTTCTTTGGTAAGATGACCAGAATGTTTGAAATATTGTATTTTTTTTATGAAGTCTCATATTTCGCTAAGAATGTGTATTAAGGTCGTCTGATATTAATTTTAATTCAATTGCTAAATCATTATTTGAAATAATTTTTTTTTAATAATGACGGGTACTTGACTTACATCATTCACCAATATGAAGCCAGTTGTGTAGACTAATTTACCGACAGAGTTATTGCCCTGGGTGCGCCATAGAAGGCTGGTCTATTGCTACACCTATGGTGAGATGAGGTGATTATGGAGATTTGTTGGGATGCCACAGGGGAACTGGAGTTCCCAGAGAAAACCTCTATGTTACCTAAACCACAAGCTTGCTCATTACAAGTTATAAATTGGGAGTACACCGGGGATCAAACCCGGGTCCACAGGAGTCTAAGTCCAGGCTCTAGCCACTAGACCACTATGGCGGCACTAATTTTAAATAATTACATTTCATGTTTATCAATATTATCAATTGTGAATTAGATCTCATCCGGTCCTGTAAAATTTTGATTTGCAATCTATTATTGTAGGATTTTTTTCATCTTCAAAATATAGTGTCCCAAAACTAATAAACCTATCTTAAATAAGAATAAATATCGGAGTTACTAGCTTGCGCCCTATTTTTTTAAATGTACGTAGGTTGTTGCTGTGACTTTGGAGTTTTTAACATGGATAAATTTAAAAAAAAAAAAAAAAAAAAAATGGGAACGTGCTTCCATTGTTGCACTGAACTTTACCCAGGGGACATAGGCATACAGAAGAAATTTTAATTTTCGCATTACTTAAAAGAAGTCATAAGGCAATGTGTTCACCAGTTCCAAATTCACGGAAATGTTGCCAATAAACCCAAATTAGGACTCCCAAAATCACTTAATTTTTAGAGAACATTAAGATCTTCCAAACTCCAGTGATAAGAAGTCCACAGAAATCAATTTGTCGTCATTTTCAAAGACTTGACATATCAGATCTTTCCTGCAGAAAATCTTAAGACTGACACATATATCTATAAAATTTGATTTGTCTGAAAACTGCTAATTACCAACCAGCAGAAATTATTTCAGTTTTCTAAAGAATTCTACATCCTGACAAAACTGCCGCACTTAAGCAACAGAACAACTTGTACAAGTTCAAAACATCTTCATAATCAACGAGTAACTGTAGTTCACCATATGTTTGGCTACATATTAAAAACGTTTTTCTGAGCATTGTCGGATGAAGAAAACACTGAGGAATTGTGGTTTCAAATCCAGTGATATCGCAGAATGGCAACATTACCTGGTTTCCTACATTGTCAGAGCTCACAGCTTGTGATTATTTTCTCAAGGAAAGGGTTTGCATGAATAAAATACAAATAATAGCTACTCCCGAGGAAGATATTCGCATTGAAATTCGTGATTTCTCACAAGGCACTCTGGAGAAAATTATTGGAAGGTAAGTGTCTCGAATTTGCAAGTTTCGAGATATTAATGATGGTCATTTGCCAAATATTATTTTTAATAAGTTAATCTCCAAAGTGTAGACTTATAACAAATACTACAATTTCTGCTGTAACTTACAAATATTTTCAGTAATCAATTAAGAAAATGAGTTTACCAATTTTGGGACACTCTGTATGTTAAATTCAATTATATTTGTATTTTTTTATTTTGTTGAGTCTACATGATATTCTTTTAAAGCTTCCTATTGTCTCTTACTGCACAAATATATGTAGGCCTATTGTACAATTTCTCTGAAAAGTTTAATTTGAACTGCTTTCAGTCTGTTTCTTCTTCATTGCTATGCGTCAAGTTGAGAAGTGCTAGCATGTATTTTGTACTTTGTAAAAGAAACTTTTTAACTAAATCAAGTCTTAGAGTGTTGTTCAGTATTCCAACAATTCGTATGAATTTTGTACTTTATGTTCTCATGTTTAATTTTCTTCTCATAATGTGTGACAGTATTTATTTTTGTAATTATATTTCTTTAATATTGCTCAACAAGTCAGATTGATTGTCAATCCTAATGTGATTAGGTGTTCGATGATTGGTTATAAGAACTTTGTTCAGTACTGTTATCACAGTCTAGTATATACAGTTACGAAGCTTTAGTTGTTGAGGATACTAGAAACAATAGACTGTGCTGGTACTATTTCGCATTGTCTGTAATGAAGCGATAGTAGCGATCCTAGTGGTTAGCAACTATTTAGGATGCATATTCCCTATGTATTGAGCTTCGTGACTGTGCTATTATTCTGGCTTAGCTTGAAATATTTAAAACATTACGATTTATTTTTATACAGTTTCACAATCATGATTCATTTCTGCAATTGGAAGTGTCATTAAATAAGTAAAAAATAAATAAAGTAATTTTATCTATTAACTATCTACATAAATGAAGGAATATTATTTTAGGCTAGCACTCTTAAAGGAGTACATGTCGTTCTTTTAAGAGATTTTTTTCCACATTGATGAATATTCTTCGCTGATTTTAAATTTGAAAACATATCGTTATGGTGAAAATAAAATTATCTTATTTTAGTAAAAATAAAGTAGATTATATTTTTACTTAAGTGAGTTTTTTTTAATGAAAGTGAGAGATTTTTTAGTAATAAGCCTAGTTGATTGTAACAGCGTTTTGAAATAATTTATGTTAATTCATATTATTAGGGGGAAAAGGAACTGGCCAGCCTATCCCATTATATCTGGGATTAGTTGCCTCATGAGTGATGCCTTATTGGTGTCACTTGTGAGGTTCAAACCTGTCTTTGGACAGTTGACTAAACAACAAAACATATTATTTATGTTACGATTTTTGATGTGATACAACTTTTCGACTAATGGTTAATTCGATATTCATTCATTTCAGTAGACAGAATTACGAAATTTAAAGCAGTTAGAATAGCTTATGAATGTGTGGATATTTGCTGTGTGAGGTAATACTGCAATGAAAGGAACTGTTTTGAAACTTCCCCACATTCTCTCACTTTGTGTTACTAACCTGTTTTCTTCATCATAAATAGTAATAAAATATCCGTCCCCTTACTCGTAGAGGTATATATTATAATATACAAAATTACACAGTGAGAGAACTGGCACTATACTATGTCAGAACGAGTACAATCTTAAGTGGTATACAAATTCGTTATTACATACAAAACTATAGCATATATTATAATTCAGAGGGAGGGATTTGATTGTTTCATAAATAAATGTGAATAATATTACTATTATTATATTGTTTTTATGTACCATTGCTGCAAGTGAGATGTTAATGAAATTACATTTTAAATTTCGTTGTTGTGACTTACAATGATTTAAGTACATAACATATTTCGTTCTGCTTTGGTACCGGTACTTTGTAATGAAAGGTGTTGTTTCGTGTACAGATCATGAAATGTCCTAGTAGATCGGGAAGGTAGAGCTCCTGTGCTTTTGTAATTTCGACACTTGAAGGAAATAAGTGCTTAGTTTTATGCTTTGGTAATTTTTCTTCCATAAAAAATCCCCGGTTCTCATTTTGTAGAATTTTGAGTGGACTTCAGAATCCAGAAAATTGTTTGTACCTTCCAGGATTGAACCATGAACTTCCAGTCTCAGCTTTCCACTATGCTGGGTTAATGAGATTCCATTTTTTCTATGGGTAATTATAACTTTTGCGTCATATTTTAAAGATTACTTGGAATTATTCGTATTTTACATTATTCGTAAGATATGTTTGTATTTTGAACACGTCCATAATTTAGTTTGAATGTAATTTCTTATTCTAAAATATTATTTACGAATATGGGGGGAGGGATATATCCACAGAATACAGAATGCTTCTTTTTCAGACAACTTTCAATAATCTACCAGAATAAAAAAAAAAATCTTTGTATACCAAGACCAATGTTATAGGAAGGGATTATTGTTGAAGTTCTGGTCTTCCATAATAACTTATTAGAATTATTTTACAGTGTATAATACTTCATAACTATTACTGATATAATTATAACACTTGTAATGTAGGCTACATGGAACTGTGTATGACTAGTCGGGCAGTGAAAAAGTGTATTTAGAACCTTTTTATTCAAAAGTTACGATTTTTTTTAATACTTATGTTATTTCTGATATCAACTTCGTTGCAGTAGAGAACTGTTGGTTTATGGCATCAAATTAATAGTAAAAAATATAACATTGGCTTATTTGCAAGTTTTTAAACATTTACTTCTCATTTGTAATATTTTTACGAATTAAAGTGTGAACTTGGTAATACTGATAATTTATGGATAAAGATATTGTGCATTTAACATTAAATTTCTACAGGTTTAAATACGAGGTATTTAACATATCACTAAGGCATATGTAGGTGTCATACATAACCTCTTTTCTTGCAGCAAAGTTACAATAACTTGGAAATAAAGAATAGATTATAAATGCAGTTCTTGCTGGGTGAGTCTGGTTTCCATTGTTGGTGCTTATTGTACGAAAGTTGTACCTTGTACTTCTTTCTTTCTTTCTTTCTTTAGAATTTCTGGTGTTAAACTTGAATTGATTTCTTTTTCCTGTTAGAGTATTTTTACAAATAATTAGTTGATTTTTACATAATTTTCAAGAAATCGTGAATATTTCGTAGTATATTGAAGGAATAAATATATTAGAACATTCGTATGAATGAATCATAATGTTTAAATGTAGGTACCAGTATCCATGATTAGTCGAAAATATTTGCTTTTGTAAAGTTAGCAGAATGTTGACTGATCAGGTACCAGTATGTAAAAAAATTCTAAATATGTGAAAGATTAGTACATTATGCAATGAGCCTATAATGGTAGTAATTAAGACGCGAGTATGTTTATGAAACGAGCACAAGCGAGTTTAATAATTTTCATATGAGCATCTTAATTACCATTATAGGCAAGTTTCATACGACTTTTTATGCTCGACCATATTTCTAACTTGAAATTATTCATAAGTATTCATGTTATTCTTATCTGACTGGGGAGCAGAACTGACCTTGTGCAATGTTTCGTAAATTGTGAGATGTACGCAGACGCGAAAGTATTGATTTTTTCCGAGAAAGAAATGTCATTGACCTTGATATAATCTAGACAGTAAAATAAAAATTAATGTTGATATAACCTTGAAATTGATTTAGACATTGAAAAACGAGATGACAAATTGAATTTATTTGAATATTATTTACAATTAACGCTAATTATTATAGTAACAGAACATAACCTTCTGTGACAGTATTGGATTTCCAGCCTCCTTGACGTTTCGCTAGTTGTCTTTCGATTGCATATCCGAGAATAATCGATACTTGCGCTTTCATATTGCTACAATGATGTTTTCTGATTGGTGGAACACCTGAACTTTAATGAATAGGTGTACTTTAATGAGGTCCATTAAAGGGCTGCTACCAGGTGTATAATTACTACATTTCGGCATGGTCGAGCATAAAAAAATTAATAGCACTACATTTTTTCTTAATGATAAAGAAAATCTAGTACTAAAATACATGTACAGTACATATTTTTTTAAGATACTAGGAAACAAATATTTCATGAATGACTGCACCTAGATTTAGCACTAGTCTTCAGAAGAGACCTGTGCATGAAACTTTGGTACATCGGTTTTTATGTGTGATTAATATTCGTATACATAATGTAAAAAGCAATGAAGTTGAAAAATTAAAAAATTAAATAAACAAATAAATAAAAAGAAATCAAAATCAATAATTAAGTTAAATTAAACGCAAGGTCCGTTAATGCTTATCTATTTAGAACAATCAACTAGAAGTTATTTTACAGTACACATTTTGTTTAATAAATATTTAACGTTTTCAACTCGACTGAGTCATCTTCAGAAATTATGTCAATGAATACATAAATACATCTGTTTAAATATAGATGTGTGCGTGATCTAATGTAATGTGAAACAATACAAATGTGAAATTTAAAAAACTGTTCAACAACTTCTAGTTAATTGTTCCAAATAGATGAGCATAGACGGACCTTGTGTTTAACTTAAGGGGAGAGGATGGTATTTTTTAAAACTTTTTTCCTATTTGGTGTAAAATATTAATTTTTTGTACGTAGAGAGCTCATATCTGTAGAACCTCAACCAAAAATAAATATTTTGAAAAAAAAAATATTTGGGGGCCCAGATTTGAAAAAAATATACCCAATACAGGATTTTACTAAAATTGATATATCTAAACCATTTTTAAAGGTAGATTCGTCCCGGTTTTTGCAATGTACTTGCAAAAGCATGCTCTACAAACTGTCTGTAACAGAATTTTGATATTACTCCCTACGTTTGTAAAATAAATAATTAAAAATTTAATAACACTTTTCTGAATTCCTTTCTTGCAAACAAACGGACGTAATTTTAAAATGAAATCAATTAACAAACTTCTGTTACAGAGAAAATTTTCCTAATAGTCTCAAGAATGTGTGTTCTAAATTTCATGCATGTATCTTTAATAGTTCAGAAATTATATCCATTTTTGTCTGGTAATGTAGCCAAAAAATGAAGTTCCCGTAAACCGATAAAAGGGGGCAAGTGATTTAAAAATCTATAGCGCAGGAAGTTTAAAAATGGCGTCTCAACATCCGATAAGGGTACAAATACCCACGAAATGTTATGCAATGCATTCCACACATATCAAAGAGTATTTTAAAGAAAAAAAAATTTTTGTAAATTCAATTTACTGGAAACAACAATAAAAGGGGTCGAGTGATTTAAAATCCATAACGCAGGAAGTTCAAAAATGGCGTCTCAGCATCTGATAAGGGCACAAATACCCAGAAAATATTATGCTGTGCATTCCACACATAGGTCACACAGCATTTTAAAGAAAAAAAAATTATTTTTGAAAATTTACTCATTTTTCACCAAAAAATACCATCCTCTCCCCTTAACTTAACTTAATATAGCAGCTTATCGCACTTCCATTATGGCTTTTAAAAAACCAATAATGCTAAACATTTATAAAATTAATTAAGCTTTTTGAATGTAATATTTCATTTTAGGTACCGGTAGTCTTTTAAAATCAGTGTGACATGATTTATTGAAGAAAGTAATTATTTTGTAGAAAATAATGTTCTTTGTGCACATTTTTTAACATATAATTAAAAAAATCTATACATATATTTTTAGTAACATCTAGGCCTACCAGTTGTAAAAATTTAATTAACATACAGTGAATACTGTAGAAGTTAGAAAATTCATTAGAGCATCCTCATAAAATAAACCCATTTTTCTTTAAAGAGAGATTCTTCAGATTTTGAAGTTTTTACAAAAATTAGCTGAGGAACGAATAATTTAAACTGCCTATTATTAAAAAAAACACTAAGTAATGTATATATAAAACATGCGTTTGCAACCTTCTTTATATATTCAGGTGAACTGGTAAGATTATACATTCTTGTGATGTTTTATAATTATAGTTTTGTTAAATAAATATTACAAGCATAACACAAAAAGCACCAACAGTGGAATTTCCAGTCAACATGAGTTTGTGATGCAAATATGTAAATGGGACCAGGTACTATGTTGCTGTCAGCGATCGTTTATTGCTTGAGTTGATTATTAAACATTGATCACTGTTCAAAATATATATATAGAATATAAAATATATATATATATACTGCTTGGTTTATGAATGATGCCTCCCCTCCAATGTGGGTTAAAGGCATTGGTAACGTATACTTGTTGCGAGCAAATCAGTCTGCTTGCTTCTCTCATTCCGATAATCTCACAAAAACCGTCCAAAATCCACAGTTGTACAACGCAAGTGTTTCTTACATATAAAATGCCTTTTGAGCAGACATTATTTGTTATAATACTTAAGGAACAATGGACTCTGTGAGCCCATGCACGTTGAAAAGACCCGTATATCTATGTATAATATTTAATTATTTTTTTGTGGATTTTTATGTTCATTATATTGCTTCTAGTGTACTACACTAGAGCTTCGATTATCGTCAGCTTCGAATATCATTATTTTTATCGGATAATGTAATATATATATTTCTCCTGGATTCCTAATATTCGCACAATCTCGAACATTTAAGCACATATCTGAGTGCTGAATTTTGTTCGTGTGACACAGGCTTCGAAAAGTGTGTCATTTCTTCAATTCAATAACAGAGTGAGTAAACAAACATGGCGAACCATTAGTGTGTAATGCAGTGTTATTGAATTTATTAAGTATTTCTGTGAAAGTCCTTTAAAAAATATAATCGATTTAATAAAACTGTTATTAATTAAATTAAATCAATGTAATTTGTGTTAAGAGATAATATTTCTCCTAATATACAATATTGTTGAAAGTTATAACCTAAAATTTAAAATATATTTTGTGTGTGGCTAGATTTTTTTTTCCCTGAACAAATCGTTGTTATAACATTATTTAAATTATTCACTTATTGCTGTTTCAGTACCTGCTGCGGCTTTGTTGAATGAATTAACGATAATCGAAGCCCCACTGTAGTTCTGTATTAAAATTAGTTTATACTGAATGAATTGCAATCTTTTGACTTTGTATCAACTCAGATATTTGGTCTGTGATTTTTTTTAACATTATATTTATAAACAGCTTTGCACTGTGGCCTCAAAGTGGTAACATTCCTAGCTACAAATTCAGCAAAACAACATACGAATCCTGACAGAAAAATTACGATTTTCTCCCTCTCTTGTCCAGTATTTTATTCTGAGCAGTGACAAAACAAACATTTTCAATTTGGGCACAGGGGAAGTACAACTTAATTAAGGTAGGTAATCTTCAGTGTGGTTTTAGGCGTAATTGATCAGATTTTTTGTATTCGACAGATATTGGAGAAAAAATGGGAGTATAAGGGTACAGTACATCAGTTATTCATAGATTTCAAAAAGGCATATGACTCGGTTAAGAGAGAAGTTTTATATAATATCCATATTGAATTTGGTATTCCCAAGAAACTAGTTCGATTAATTAAAATGTGTCTCATTGAAACTTACAGCAGAGTTCGTACAGGCCAGTTTCTATCTGATGCTTTTCCAATTCACTGCAGGCTAAAGCAAGGAGATGCATTATCACCTTTACTTTTTAACTTCGCTCTAGAATATGCCATTAGGAAAGTTCAGGATAACAGGCAGGGTTTGGAATTGAACGGGTTACATCAGCTTCTTGTCTATGCAGATGACGTGAATATGTTAAGGAGAAAATCCACAAACGATTAGGGAAAACATGGAAATTCTACTTGAAGCAAGTAAAGCGATAGGTTTGGAAGTAAATCCCGAAAAGACAAAGTACAGTATATGATTATGTCTCGTGACCAGAATATTGTACGAAATGGAACTATAAAAATTGGAGATTTATCCTTCAAAGAGGTGGAAAAATTCAAATATCTTGGAGCAACAGTAACAAATATAAATGACACTCTGGAGGAAATTGAACCCAGAATAAGTATGGGAAATGCCTGTTATTATTCGGTTGAGAACCTTTTGTCATCTAGTCTGCTGTCAAAAAATCTGAAAGTTAGAATTTATAAAACTGTTATGTTACCGATTGCCACAATTTAAACTCGAATCTTTCAGCATGAAGCTCTAGCTGGATTCTTTTAAATGTCTTGGCTTTATGTTCTTTCTACTAAGGATTTTCAACGCCTAAAATTTCATGATACTTAGCCACGTCTATGGCTGCAGTGTTAGCATACTGGCTTTTCATCCAGGTGGCCCGGGTTCGATCCCTGTTCAGTCTGGGTGGAATTTGTGGTGGACGAAACAGATGTTGCAGAGTATTTTTTCTCGGGGTACTCCTGTTTTCCTCTTTCATTCCACCAACACTCTCCATTTCCCCCTCAATTTCATCTATCATCTGTAATAGTAAAAATAAGCCATTGGCGTAGCTCAGTCGGCTAAGGTGCTTGCCTTCCAATCCGGAGTTGCGCTCGAGCACGGGTTCGATTCCCGCTTGATTTTTCCCAACCGTAAGGCAAATGTCAGGTAATCTATTGCGAATCCTCGGCCTCATCTCACCAAATACCATTTCACTATCACGATACGTCGTTAAATAACCAAATAAAAAAATAGTAAAAATAGACTGGGGTGGTATGGGTTTCCGGTGCTGAATTAGGTTCTAAAGCTTGGGACTCTGGGTTCTGGGTTCGGACTCGTCAGTAGATGATGGGATCTCACTTACACGGCCTAGCAAGGATGACCCATCTGTCAGTGTCGTATTCACAAATGCCACTCTGCCATATACGGTTATCAGAACACTGCACTCTCAGGCTAGCATCTCTTACCCGCGGACAGACACAGCCCTAGCGCGCAATCGTCGCTGCTGGTGGGTATGCTGTCTCTCTATCCCTTGTGCATGACGGAGCATAGTTCCTTACCCTCCATGCACTCTACTCATTTCAGCGAGTGCTGACGACCACTGACTTAGACAATCATCGCATATAGGGCGTACAATGGGCCTAAATGTCCTAAATGCAAGGATCCATGTCGGATCCAACTATCATGAAATCAAATCACTTTATGATACTCAGCGAATCTGTGATCTAGTAACAAGGATGATTACCACTTGACCATAGAGTACGACTTGTCAAATTGAGAGTTTTGAGAAGTTTTGGAATTAACATATCTGAGTTACTGTCAACATCTTGCTTTTCATTCAGTTATTAAGAGCTAAATATAGGTTCATCGGCATGAGAGCAGTGTTGCAACATTCAAGTTATGTGCTAGGAAGCGGTGGTACCACCTTGTTTGCCTGAGTTGTTATCTGAAGAAGAATCGTGGTCGGAACCCGAGCTTGAGTCTCTCCGACGACTTGAGCGACTCTTATTGCTGCTAGTGCTGCTTCCCAAATCACGTTCAACAGCTCCTGTAACAAAGTGCCACCTCTTTAAATAATATTCATTGCATCATAGGTTAATAACTTCAAAATAATAATAATTTAATAAATAATTGATTAAATGGCGATCTTACTCGTGTTAATTATGTAAGCATGTACTAGTAGGCTCTGAGGATGGTGTCAAGTAACACCGAAACAGCTGTAAGCCACACATGCTTACATAATTAACACGAGTAAGATCGCCATTTAATCAATTATATATATTATTTATATTCAAGTGTTAAAAGTAGTGTACGAAAGATTCAGCATGAATAATTTAATGTTATTTCTGTAATACTATTGTAGTAAAACGTCTATTATTATTATTATTATTATTATTATTATTATTATTATTATTATTATTATTATTATTATTATTATTATTATTATTATTATTATTATAAGTTTATTCTTCGTAAACTATCTTTTGTAGACATATTAGATGTTTTAGTCTAATATGGTTCATGCACAGCATTACTTGGTATGAGTTAGTTCCTAGCACATCAAGGTCAAACTACATCACACAAGTGTGGCCTACTCATTTAGTCTAAGTCATTCAATCATTGTATAGTGTTCGCCACATAATGTCCAGAGTTTCTGGAAGACAAACCCTTAGCACTTCTTATCGCATCTGGCCACCTGCAATTTTCGACAAAGGATTTGTAAATATGCCCAGATTGTCAGATGGTGGATTGTGCTCTGTATATAATTAGCACCAGTTATAACTCAGATCTTTTGGTGATTGGACTCAGTAGTGAATCATTTAATACTAAGTGACATTTTATTCTGTCCTTGATAGATGTTGCACCAAATTAAAATGCTGGCGAACAATATGGTTCTTCTTCTGAGAGACCTCCGATCACAAAATCAGATTCTGTTTTATACAGGCATGTTGAAATAACATTTCTCAAAACTACTTACGTGTCGAAACCACTATAGTTACTGTCCGTTACTCAGGAGAAGACGAGCAGAAAGAATGTGACCTTCTTGACTATCGCTGTTGATTATTATAAACATCGCTCAGATAAGCATCCTAACAGCCAGATTATTACTCGTGCAGGAAACATGAGTAACAATGCGTATGGAAATTAAAGCTAAGTTGAACAGAAGGAGACCTAATGTTTCCGCTTACTCCAGTACAAATATTGCTCGTGTTGTCTTACGTTATCTGTTCACATCCCTTCCTCCTCAGTCCGCTCTCGTCTTCTCCTGAGTCACCGACAGTATATGGATATGTGCCAATGCTGACGTTAAAATCACAACAAACGATAATGTGTCTCTGTTATAAAGGAGTGGAAGTTATGGATGTCAATCAATCAATCAATCAATCAATCTCCTTAATGTATCCAGCTGTTTGCTGACAACATAAAGTCCACTATAGTCCACTATAGTCTATTCAGTTGTTTTTCACGAGAAATGAGGAGTATTTTGATTGGTGTTCATTATAGATGCCTGTTGCTAGTAGCCAGAGTTGGGGTGTAGTCAATATATACTGCAGGGCTGTGTCTTCTGCAACTGGTACTGATGTCATAATGCGGCAAATACTTTACCTTCACGTATGTGTGTTCAGAGTACATTATTTCCTTAAAAAGTATGTAATATGGCTGAAGTTAGGTTTTCTTGAGAACATCGTGTCTTTATGTACTGTACAATTCTTACATATGCAGAGAGTCTGCTTTTCAAATTTCAAGACTATTCACACAAAGATTTCCTGGTGTGAAAATTCCAACTCGTGAAACAATCCATGAATTAGCATATACATTTCGGGAGACTGGAAGTATTACAGATAAGCGCAGAAAGGAAAAGTTTTTGGTTTAAGAAACATTGGATAACATTGCTACTGCTTGGAATATGTTAATATGTCTCATCTCACCTGGCAGTGGTGCGTGGACCTCAACCTTGACGAGAGTTGTGGCTGTAACCTTTGTGGTGACGTGTGACTGAGACCCTGGAGGAGGAGGGGGAGATGTCGAGGTCTGACCTGCTCCAGAACCTTCACCACTGCCTCCTGTAGTTTGACTTGCAGTCTGAAAAACATACACTATTATTATTTCTAACACAAGGTAGCATCGCATTTACTTGACCTTACACCCCTCTGATGCCTATGTATGGGATATGTTAAGGGAATCTCTCTTTATGGAGATTCCACCGACAACAATAAAATTGTGAAATTACGGGTGTGAAATTACGGGAAAAGATAGTGGCTTTCTTTCACTGATTGCAACAGTCTCTATTAGCAAACATGATAACGGAGAAATGAAAATCATATGAGGACAGGAATGGCAGGGAGGAGTGGATGAGTCTAGCATGGTGGAGATTGGGAATTTGGAAGTTAAGGAACAAAAGAGGAGACATCGGAAAAGACATACCCATTCTGCAATCAAAAAGAAGAAGCGAAAAATATTCTACTTTCTTGCCCTGGAAATGAGAGAATAAGGAAAATATTTATTGGAGAATCACTGATAAAACTTAATGTAAGAATAGCATATAGAAAATTATATTAAAAAAAAAAAAAAAAAAGAAAAAAAGAAACATGAATATAACAGGACTACCATTAACAGATAATGCATAATTTGATGACAATACACAATCAAACATAATAAACATGTCTGACATTATACGTGAATGTTATCAATGTTGGAAAGGATTTTTTTAACATGTAGAAAAGGCGTCAATGAACATGCAATTTTGTTTTACAAAGGTATGTTTATGTTCCAGTTTTTTAAAGCACTTAACTGCAGTTTATAATATATTAACGCTTTATTTAACGTTATGTTTTGTTTCTTAGAAATGCAAATTTATTTTAGAATGGTTTTATTTGTATAACCATAGGCAATATCTGATAATAGAACCAGAACATTTTTATAACTAAGATACTGTTTTCTCTTTTTGTATCAAACATCTCTAATGTTATTTATTTCAATTATGTACTGGTATGTTATTCGAAGTTACGAAATCTTTCCACGTCGACCAAATGCTATTTCGAGAATGATGAGCGAGACTTGAAGCGCACGGAGTTACGAGACGAGACTCGAAGGACAAGTGCAACGAACACAACGAGCGAGAGTGACAGTTACTTTTGTTGTTCATCTCTAAAAAGGACGTACAAGATATATGACGCAGAATAAATATGTATTACATGAATGACAGAATAAAGAAATATAAGCGTGAATGGAAAGAATATCTAAAGAGAATGTCAGATATGAGGCTACCTAAATAGGTTTGGAAATATAGACTTGTAGGAAGGAGTTCTATTGACAAACCCAGAAGAAGATGAATAGAATAACTCTGAAGACAGAATAGGCAATGTTGCCTAATCCATAAAGTGAATATGATGATGATGATGATGATGATGATGATGATGAGGATGAGGACGACGACGACATATTTTCATTACTGTTTGTCTTGGGCGAATACTGCACTAGTAGGACTAAACTCACCTGAGGTGTTCCATAAGTGGTAGTCTCGACCACCAGCTCAGGCTGTACAACAATCTCATGAGTTGAGTGCCATGAGTTCGCTTCCTCTGTGATGGTCGTGAGGGATGGCTCTGCATGTAAGCGGTTGCACTGCATACCCCCGTGACCTCTCCTGGGCTGTGGTGGAGCCTTCCCTACCCGACATGAACCAATCCTCGTCCTCACAGGAGATGGAGGAGGTGTAGGTGTCGAAATGCGATCAGGGAACTCATGTGGTACAACCTGTAACAATTAATAATAATTCACTGGGCAACACTGGATTTGATTCCTGAAAGAGAGTAGCTTTTCCTATCTAACTTCGATATGCTGATTTTAAAAACGTCAACAAAAATCGCGCATTGGTTCTGGTTTTTAGAAACAGTGTTTGGTTATGTTAGGTTAGGTTAGGTTATACATAAAGTGACAACATTTGCTACATTTGTTGCACAGGAGAGAAAGACTTCGGAAGAGTCCTATAAGCGAAAATCTCGCAAAAGGAAAATGTAACACTGCACTGGTATTTGCAAACATAGCACACATTCTAGACCAGAAGTAACATTCTTGTTTTTGGAAAAAAAAAAAAAAAAAAAAAAAAAAAAAAAAAAAAAAAAAAATTTACATTACATTAAATATGGAACATACTTTTTTTTATCAGTATGAGTGTACAAAAATGTGCAGACGATCCTTCTAATGGAAAAACAAAGTTATATTCAAATTTTTTTGTTTTATGAACAAAGTCTCTTTTGAAAGTTTACTTCTTATATATATTTTATATATATATATATATCTGTCTGTGTGTATGTGTGCGTGCGTGTTTTTTTTATTATCTCAATCTGCATGCTCCATTACTATGGAGTAATATTACATGCAATGATATTATCTTGGTATACATGCTATGTTAACTAAATATTACAGTTACTTTCTTACAAGATGATGGATATACAAATTATTCTTTTCATTGTAACTTGTTGTGTGTGTGTGTGTTTTTTTTTTTTTTCTAAGATTTGGTTCTTATTATAAAGTTTGTGAATATGATTGACAATGGAGTCAGTTTAATGCAATTAATGTGTTGTATTATTAATTACTAAATTTCTTCATTTCTTTATTGAATATATACCATAATATACTGGTATCTGTAAATAATATTTACAGTGGAATTGCTATGTTTCATTTAAGTTTGCTTGTTGGCGAGCAGTTAGTATGATTCTATGATAACAGAAATAAATATAATTCGTACAGAAAGTAAGTCTATCCCTCTAGCAAATAACATATCAATGTAAGAGTCTGATCCGTTGCTAAACAAGTGACGTCAGAATAGTGTAACTCATTACCTTTGCTAATCAAGTTACGTCACATGTTTTATTCATTTTACACTCGAGCATAAATCTTTGACATATTTTGTGAAGCGTTTCTCCAGAAGTCAAATATCTTAAACAGTACATGTAGTATTGGACTTGCTTGAGATGGCTTACCTCGGCAGCTGGTCCTATTAGCGACAGCAAAACTGGAAAGAAGACTAGACCAGTAAGGAGACCAACGACCACCAGAGCAAGCAACACGTAGAAGAAATACCTGAAAGAATAGAGAATGTCATTATGCCACATATTAGCTGAAATTAGGATTGCCATGTATCTTGTGTTATACGAGAGAGAGAGAGTCAAGAAGTAACCTTAATTGTTTTATTAATTGAATATGTACAGTAGTGGCAAAAAAACCGGACTGACCCTTGTAGCTGATTTCAGAGCCTAGTTCACTCCAGAGCACAATAGACTGGTAACTAAGACTTTCGTGGTTCAAATCCTGCCTGGGAAGGACGGACTTTTTTTTTGTTCCTTATTCAAATTTATTCCCAATACTTTTCGATTGCAGCGATATTTTAGTACCGGTAGTAGTATTTATTTATTTAACCTGGTAGAGATAAGGCCGTCAAGTGGGTTTTTTCCGAGGTTTTTCCCAACCGTAAGGCAAATGTCAGGTAATCTATGGCGAATCCTCGACCTCATCTCGCCAAATACCATCTCGCTATTTCATTAACGCTAAATAACCTCGTAGTTGATACAACGTCGTTAAATACCCCCCTCCAAAAAAGTTTTAATTCTGTCAGTTTATTTACAGTTCTTCAAACTAAACTTATTTTAGATTTTTTTTAAATTGATATTATCACTGTGTATAAAATACATTCTCAAAATTTTGACATCTTTCACACAATGTTTCAACATAAACTAGTTTTATTAGCCAATCCTGTTACAAATCTTGACGCACAGCAACTTGCTACTATAATGGTGTTACTCTACTGGATGGGTTACAACAGGTTTTTAACTTCATTGACCACATGTCACACGTTGCCGTGGTAATTCAATAGTTAAGATCAGGTTACAAACCTCGGCAGCTGATTGTGCGGCAAAAATATTTTGCATGCTTAGGAAAAAAGTGGCAATCAGCCAGAAATCCTCTTCCTGATAGGAATTCATTGACAACATGACGAACACAAAGAAAAACCTACAAGTTGTGCAGGAAATAATGGGAGACAAAGAACCTTTATGAAGAGAATCGTGGGAAATTGTGATTGAAGATAAATCGTGTTAATTACAAATAGGAGCATGAAAGTAAAACATTGGAAGGTTATTATGACAATGATGATGATGATAATAATAATAATAATAATAATAATAATAATAATAATAATAATAATAATAATAATAATAATAATAATAATAATAATAATAATATATCATATCAATATAATCCATGTAAGATATTAGAAAATGATTAAACAAAGATAGGTACTTACACTGGGGTAGGAGTATACCTACTGACAAAACAGTTGGACATAACAAATCAGATATACGTAGTTGTGGACAGAATTAATATAAAGATTTTTTTTTTATAGATATAATGAGTACTTTTTTCTGGCGGAACTCTTGGAAGTCTGAAAGCTGAATGAAAAGGATGTTAAAAAGACAATATTCTCGTGCATTGGACAGTAATTATCTCCCCTTCCACTATAATATATTCTACACAGAGTTCCACCACCTTTTTCTTTAGAAGAAAAGCACTGGATATAATAATCGCAAACGCTTCAAATTTTCAGTATGCTTACACTCAATAAAAGAATTGTATTCCAATGGATACCATCCCATTGTGGAATCCTGGGAAATGAGAATGCGGATGCATTAGCAAAGGGCAGCACTGCTACTTACAGACCTGTTACTAAATCTACGTATTACTCTGTGAAAAGATTTATTAAATCTACATACTTAGACTTCAACAAACAAAATTTGATAACACAACCTCGAGGGAAAAAATTGAACTCTCTGCATCATAATCCACAGTTAATTCCCGATTTACTACGAAAATCGTCTGTAGCTGCATTTAGATTGGCAACAGGCCGTGATTGTTTGGCCAAACACCTGCATAGAATTGGAATATATCAGTCCCCTAACTGCCCATTGTGCAACTCAAACCAAGAAATGGATTCGGAACACCTCAAAATCTATGCTTCAGTGGCTGACCATGATAATACTTTGAAAAATATTGGAGTGCAAGAGGTCAAATGACTTCATTGTCAAACGCCTGGCATTAGAAAACAACACACAACCAAAATATCAAAATACTGTAAATTGGTTTAGCATTTTAAATTACCGTCTCAAAATTGTTTAGCAAAATTTATGGGTTACAGACAACAAGTAGGCATAATAAATATAGATTTTTTTTAACTTTATCTTGGTCTGCGAGACTCTGAAAAGTTTCGAAAATCTAATACGATGATATAATGATAATGATAATGATAATATAGCATTATAAAAACAGAATGAAATTTGAAATAGATACAAAATTGATAAAGTTCATGAAGATTAACAAAGGTGTGCGACAAGCATGCCTTCTGTCGTCTACTTTATTTAACATGTAATAAACAACATATTGAAATAGAAAGAAGACGACATGAAAGATATATCAGTATTTTAAGAAATAAAGAAATAAAAACTATTTTGTTTGCAGATAACCAGATTATAATAGGAGACTCATAGATTACATTGTGAAGATCAATACATAAATTAGAGACAATAACATCTACCTATGGTTTAAACATTTCTTCTTCTAAATCAAAATCGGCTTTCAAAGAAAGGGGCCCAATTAGAAGTAAAATTGTAATAAATAATAACATTGAGCAAATAAACACTTTTAACCATCTTGGATGGACAACTTCATCAGAACAGACTACCGGCATAGCTCATATTATACAGCGTATTTGCCTGCTGATCTGGTGTTGTGTTCGGGCATGGGTTCGATTCCCAATTGGGCTAACTTGGTTGGGTTTTTTTCCGAAATTTTCCTCAACCATAATACGAATGTCCGGTAATCTATGGCGAATTCTCTGTCTCATCTCGCCAAATACCATCTCGCTATCACCAATTCCATCAATACTAAATAACCAGTAGTTAATACAGTGTCGTTAAACAACGAAGTAAAAAAAAAAAAGAACAGAACAGGCCATGGTGCCCACAACCTTGATTGCTTAGTGATGATTAAGGAGCGGATTTCTATGTAATTAAATATTCTTTTTGCGTGTGATAAAACACAATTAACAAAGTTAAAAATTCCGAACATGAAGTTTCAAGTTTAAAACCAGAATTTTATTTCACATAAAAACACATATTTTCACAAAAAAATTATGTAAATACATATTTTCAGGAAATCTATTATAAACACATAAATCTTGGAGTTTTTTTTTTACTTAAATAATTTTTTACAAGATATTTTAAATATTTTAAAACTAAATCAATTATATCACTCAGAAGTACGTTATCTTTTTTAAGAATTCTTGGTTGCTTCATGTTTCTAATCGCTGTGTGGTGTATCCGTGATCCATTTTTGTAATAGTATTGCCTCAAGTTCTGAGAACTGCTAGGCAGCATATCAATGTTGTTATTAGAGAATAAATTAACATAGACAAGAAGGAGAGATCTTGCAACACATAATTAGGAATGTTTATTGTTGCTGAAGATGATTTCATTCCACGCTTTGATTGTGAAACACAACAGATAAGAGCTCGGGTATGAACATTATTTAATTTAAACAAATCTCTCGCAAGTAAGGCAGTATATCTTGTTGTGATTCCCTGTTATCGGGCTTCGTCAATCGATATCCTTCAAGATATACTGAAATATGGATGTTTAAAAAACGATTTGGCTTTCCTCTTAGCAAATCTAAGCTTTTGTGTGACATCATAAAAAAGCTCGAAACATCCAAAAACCTGTTGTCTGAAACAGGGAGGTGCGTGCCGTGGAAATTAAACTAGACTCGCTACCAGATTCAGAAGCACAATTACTGAGGGACAAATTCCAGAATGTGTTTGGGAAAAACAGTGGATATAAAAAAAAAAAACTTGTAAAGTTGCTCAAGTATTGGAGGGTGCCTGTAGGTGAAATTGACGGTGTTTGTGTTTGTGACATTTCTCTCTTTAAATATGCATGTCTGATATCCTGTGATGTGGAAAGATCGTTTTCACAGTATAAGTCGTTGTTCAGAGATAATCGGCATGCATTTGTGATGGAGAATTTGGAGATGACCTTTGTTGTTCACTGCAATTCTCGGCCAACTACTAGCACTCAAGTGTGGTGGGTGAGTACCTAGTAACATTTTTTTTTCCAAGCTAAGTAAAGTATTTTTGTTATATTAAAAAAATATATTTTTTTTTATTTTTAGCAAATATTTTCGTACTTTTTAGCACATAAAAAATAAATATATTTAAATTTTTTAGCACATAAAAATCCGCTCCCTAGTGATGATGATACTTTCTCTAACTTCATATGGAAGAAAATTAATATGCAAATCATCCATTCATTTTGTCTCTGATGTAAGGTTCGTGTTGTTATTTTACATGGAAGAAAAAAAAAAGAAAAAAAAAAATAGAAGAGTTATAAGGAAGTCTTTTGACGAGTAATATATGTAAAAAAAAAAAGTGGAAGCTGAAACTTTACAAAGGAAACAGACCCTATCAGTATCAAGTGGGCCGACACTTGTTTGGCAGGTAACTGGGCAGAAGCCACAGCCATGCAGTAACCCGATCTGCCTGGTAACACGAGACAGATGCTAGTGGTGGTCCTGATACACTGCCTTCCTGACAGGTGTAGTGGCTTCAGGAAAAAGGACACACACCAGGTAGGTGGCTGCTAAACAGCGGAAGTATTTGTTGTGGTCTGACAGTTTAACAGAGACATGCATTGTGGCCTCCAGGTTAGTCTTACAGTCATCTTGCATGTAATGCTTCATCAGTTCCTATCAGTTTGCTATTTCGACACTACAAAGAAGTTGAACGATCAACTTTATGCTTCCAAATTGTTGTTATTATTTTTGTTATTGTTATTAATATACAGCAAAGGAATTTGGTTTAAAAATCAATAACCCGAAAACAGTTACCTACAATGAAAATATCGAGAGTTGCAGACAATAAGTAGAATATAAAGTTAGATGAAAGAAATCTTGTAAAAAATTTAATACCTTTAATTGTTTAGGATGATAAGTAAACTTATATTGAAAAATACAACATTAAATCAGCAGAAAAATTCAAGAATCTTAAATGAATATAACATGATTAAAAGTTAGTGTGAAATGCAGATATAGGCTACCTATAAAATGTAGAATTTCTATGTACAAAAGTTGTTTTAAACCAGTTCTTACATAATTATGCATCTGAAACGTGGACATATATATATAATTAATATTGGAAATAGGCCACTGCTTGGGCTGATTATCTGATTGGGTTTTTTCCGAGGTTTTACCCAGTCATAAGACGAATGTCAGGTAATGTATGGCGAATCTGCGCCCCATCTCGCCAAATATTATCTCGATATCACCAATCCCATCGATGCTAATCTAGTATTTGATATAGCGTCGTTAAATAACCAGCTAAAAAAAATACTGGAATTCAAACTGCGGAAATGAAAAAATTGGAGATATTTTAAATATAGAACAACTTCAGATATATTTAGAAAGAAAGAGATTGAAATTGTTTGGGCATATCAAAAGAATGGAGGAAGACAGATTACCTAGGAGAGTGTTAAATTCGAAACTGAAAGGCAAATGACCCAGAGGAAGGCCTTGAATGGGGTCAGTTGACCAAATTAAAAATAATGTAGCAGAACGTAGTTTTCAATGGCAGGAGATATTAACTAACAAAGCATGGAATGGTAGAGGCGACATGAGAGGGTTATTATTATTATTATTATTATTATTATTATTATTATTAAAAGGTAAAGGTATCCCTGCAACACGCCATGAAGCCACTTGGGGGGCATGGAGGTAGAGCCCCATGCTTTCCATGACCTCGGCACTAGAATGAGGTGGTGTGGTCGGCACCACGCTCTGACCGCCTTTTATCCCCAGGAAAGACCCGGTACTCAATTTTATAGGAGGCTGAGTGAACCTCGGGGCCGTTCTGAAAGTTTGGCAACGAGAAAAAATCCTGTCACCACATGGGATCGAACCCCGGACCTTCCAGTCCATAGCCAGCTGCTCTACCAACTGAGCTACCCGGCTGCCATTATTATTATTATTATTATTATTATTATTATTATTAGTTTTCATTCTTACAGATTGGTATTCAGAATATTAGTTACAGACTTAGGTGATTATGATATATTTCATTAGATCATTACGTAGAAATTTTCTTACCATGTGGAAGGTACGGTATCTATTAATTAGTGAGAATCTTCAAAGAATTGAAATTGAGTGTTCTAAATCCAATAGTTTTAGTGATGAAGACGTAAAGATTGTAGAGGTGTCTTAGTTGAAACTATTATTATATTCACAACCATGTTTCTGTCTTCACACAGAGCCATATTTTTAATTGTATAGTAAGCTACTTGTTTTTATCCTTTTAATAATTTGTGATAGAATTTGAAACTGTTCAGTCACTTAAAGTTAAAATGATTGCCTGAAATGGTATACATTAGAAATAATATTATAATTTGCGCAATATCTAAGGAAGATCTGTTCCTTCTCTAACTTGAAATTATTCATAAGTATTCATATTATGGTTATCTAACTATATAGTTACGGAAGTAGCTTGCATGATAACCCTCTTAGGTTACAGTGTGTTAATGGAAGCAGATTTTGTGGTTGAACAGTTTAGAGCAGGAAACGGAAGTGAGGTACTGTAACAAAATCCAGCTGGATTCACTTACCTCACAATGAAGTCAAACTCTGAAAAGGCCAGCATAAAGATGCCAAGCAGTGTTGTGAGGGCTCCGTGAGTGACAGGGGCAAACATCTGCTCCAATGCGAGACGTGTCCGTCGATCTCTTCCGCCTATGCTTGTCACAAACCCCTGCAACATTAATTGTTGAATTGTTGTTACCACTACTTCTGGTTTGTGCAGATCTGATCACCATTTTGAGTATTCAAGGATCCATGTTGTATCCTTCCATGTTGGTAACAAAATACAGTAATTTTTTGTTTTTTCACTTTCAGTAACATTCTACATTTTCCTCTTATTTTCTAAATTATATAATGATTGAAATTTTAGCAACTGAAGTTTTAATAGTACATTATGCAACGAGCCTATAATGGTAGTAATTAAGACGCGAGTATGTTTGTTTATGAAACGAGCGCAAGCTCGTTTCATAATTTTCATACGAGCATCTTAATTACCATTATAGGCAAGTTTCGTACGACTTTTTATGCTCGACCATATTTCTAACTTGAAATTATTCATAAGTATTCATGTTATGGTTATCTAAGAGAGGAGTGGAACTGACCTTCTAAATTGTGAGATGTGCGCAGACGCGAAAGTATTGATTTTTTCCGAGAAACGAATGTCATTGACCTTGATATAATCTAGAGAATAACATGAACATCAATCTTGATATAACCTGGAAATTGATTTAGAATTGAAAAACGAGATGACAAATTGAATTTATTTGAATATTATTTACAATTACCGCTAATTATTATAGTAACAGAACATAACCTTCTGCGACAGTATTGGATTTCCAGCCTCCGTGACGTTTCACTAGTTGTCTTTCGATTGCATATCCGAGAATAATCGATACTTGCGGTTTTATAATGCTACAATGGTGATTTCTCATTGGCTGAACAACTGAACTATAATGAATAGGTATATACGTTAATGAAGTGCATTAAAGGGCTACTACCAGGTGTATAATTACTACATTTCGGCATGATCGAGCATAAAAACAATCTTGATACTCGTTTCATAACCATAAAATCTCACATTAAAAATCGATGGTAGGGCTTGGCAATTTTTTAGTTTCTTGTGCAGTGTTTTTGGACTGAAAAAGGTTGAAAATCGCTGTGCCAGGATAATAACTTCATTGTTTTTGTTAGAAGGGAGTATGATTCCACTTCTTATTACATCTACAGCATGTCTGAAGGTTCTTACCAGGCAGATGTGTACTGTGAAGTGGACGCCGATGCCCACAGCAACAATAAGGAGGACAGCAGGTATTGCACTGAGCTTGATTCCGAGGGCCCCCATGACTCCAAGCAGCTGAAGCACCATGGCTGCCAGGGCCAGCACCACTAGGGTCGCAGCCCACAGATTGAGCAACAATACAGCCACCACCAGGAAGACTGCAGCTAATGCACAGAGCAAAGCCAGACCCAGCGACTGCCGTAGCCCGAGGTATTGCTCCCAGAAGAGGAAGGGAATCCCTGAGGGAAAGTTGGGGAGTCCTCGCTCTTCGAACTTCTGACACAACGCCCGCACCTGGGGAGGTAATGCAATGTGTTTTGTTATCCTTAATGATCAGTTACCATACTAGCTATGATTACAACTAAATTCAGAGTTGGTGATTTCATATCTTTCCAAGAGTGATGCATTTTAAGGACAGAGAATATTCTTAGTGCTGAAATAAAACTGAACGTTCCATATATGATGTATTCAAGAACCTTGAGACGATTCCAAACAGATTTTACTAATCATTTCTTTTCCAAGTTTTCCATTCACAAATGAGGGAAGGACACATACAAGAAACGCGATGTTTAAAGAAACCTGTAGCCAGAGTGACCATATTTATGAAAGTCCAAAGTGGGGCTTTCGTTCTCAAACATTTATTTATTAACGTGATGCAATAAACACAGCTTAAGACATTGATTTTGACTTTTAATATTGAAATCTCAGATACAAACTATTAAAAATTAAACATTAGTTATGAATTACAATATATTTCAAGCCACTGGCATGGCTCAGTCGGTTAAGGTGTTTGCCTGCTGGTTTGAAGTTGCGTTTGGGCACGGGTTCGATCCCCGCTTGGGCTGATTACCTGGTTGGGTTTTTTCCGAGGTTTTTCCTAACCGTAATGTGAATGCAAGGTAATCTATGGCGAATCCTCGGCCTCATTTCGCCAAATATCATCTCGCTATCACCAATCTCATCGACACTAAATAACCTAGTAGTTGATACAGCGTCATTAATAACCAACTAAAATAAAAAAATATATTTTTTTTTCAACATTTAAATCACTTTTGTGCCATCATCATTTATGTTGTTGTTGTTTTCTAATGCCAGGCGTTTGACAATAAAGTCATTTGACCTCTTGCACTCCAATATTTTTCAAAGATATTATCATGACCAGCCAATGAAGCATACATTTTGAGGTGTTCCGAATCCATTTCTTGGTTTGAGTTGCACAATGGGCAGTTAGGGGACTGATATATTCCAATTATATGCAGGTGTTTGGCCAAACAATCATGGCCTGTTGCCAATCTAAATGCAGCTACAGACGATTTTCGTGGTAAATCGGGAATTAATTGTGGATTTTGATGCAGGGAGTTCCATTTTTTCCCCTTGGGATTGTGTTATCAAATTTTGTTTGTTGAAGTCTAAGTATGTAGATTTAATAAATCTCTTCACAGAGTAATTCGTAGATTTAGTAACAGGTCTGTAAGTAGCAGTGCTGCCCTTTGCTAAAGCATCTGCATTCTCGTTTCCCAGGATTCCACAATGGGATGGTATCCATTGGAATACAATTCTTTTATTGAGTGATATTAATTGAGAGAGCATTTTAGTTATTTCTGCTGTTTGAGATGAAAGATCATTTATATTATTGTTATTTATTTTACTCAACAAAGGAATTAACATGAAATTTTTCACTTAACAACTCCACTAAACTTTCATACAATTAGGCCTATCATTTTTATTCATTCATGTACTCATTTTTAGTTTTGATCCAGAAGTACTTCTCAGAACTACAATCTTTTAGTACTTCGTTTTTTTCGTAAGAACTCATACAATACAATTCATGACATTTCTAATTATCAACATGAATCTGAGAATAGAAACATTTAACTGAGACTTTACAGAGGTCCAGACATTGTTCATGAGGAAAATGTCTTTCAATAGTTGCTGAAGTGCCCGGTAAAGACAAAACAAATTGTACAACTTTTGATAGTATCATTCATTTTTGTGAAGATAGTAACCCAATGTTCAGAAGTTGGGACAATGTTTTGAAAACATTTTAAACTAACTCACTAACATTAACAATTACTAGTTTTTTTGTAACATTATCACACTGACCAATGCAGAATCAGAGAATGATATAGCTACTGACAGAGATAGCATAATACCGGTATTTTATAAATTGCGCGTGCGTGGAGGGGACTGGAAAAGTGGCAGGTGAAATCAAGAGGAGTAAGAATAGAATGGATAGAGCTTAGAAGTTAAGAACAACTCATTTCTTATCTCTTTCCAATGAGTTTATATACGTACTAGGTCATTAAAGTTTATATTGCCATATACCATCAGAATGTTGTAAATGTTCAATTATTAGGGATAGGATTTTTAGGTAAATAAATGTTTTTTCTGCATGAAGATAAAGGAACCCAACCAAGTTCTAAACTTCGATCGAAGAGGGTATTAATGATTTAGAATGAAAACAGAGAGATCTTAATATAATAAACCAAAGTATAATCTTAACATTTATATCACTTTATAAATAGAAAAACAGTATTAGGAATGATTTCAATAAACATTTAGCTGTTTTATTTAGTTTTAATAAGTTCGAAATTACCACGTAAAAGAAGTGGCACTAATATTATTTTTCTTTTTCTGGAAAATTATAGTTTCTAATGAAATGAAATGAGCAAGCTGACAGGTCTTACCTGAGCAATAAGATTAGTGATGTGCTGTGTGTCACCTAGGCCGTGTAAATAGAAAGGCAGCTGGGTGTACACCAGAGGTGCAGACTTGGGTATCTTGAGCTCGAAGTCTTTTGTAGCATGGTACCAGGATTTTGGCTCTGGTCGCAGGTTTGCCTGCGAAGCTCCGTATGCCAAAGCATCATTAGATGCCCAGGCACTGAGGTAGTTGTAGAAAGCTTTAGGATTGATGATTCCTTCTGCATCAACCAGCCTAACCTGAAAATAAATCAAGGTAAGGTTACAAACATATCAGCATTTTAAACTTTCACTATGCTTTACTTCTTCTGTCAAGTTTTATTCATCCAAGAGAATTCTTTCTTTCTTTCTTTCTTTCCTTCTTTCCTTCCTTCCTTCGTTCTTTCTTTCTTTCTTTTTCTTTCTTTCTTTCTTTCCTTCCTTCTTTCTTTCTTTCTTTCTCTCTCTCTCTCTCTTTTTCTTTCTCTCTCAATATCTTGCAAACAAAAAGATCATAATAGAACATGTTTATCATCATCATCATCATCATCATCATCATCATCATCATCGTCATCATCGTTTAGTCAACTTCCAAAGACAGGTCTGCACCTCTCAAGTGATATCAATAAGGCACCACTTATGAGACAAATAAGCCAGGAGATAATTGATTATTATTGCTTTTATTATTATTATTATTATTATTATTATTATTATTATTATTATTATTATTATTATTATTATTATTACGAAGAAGCACAGGATAAATTTAGCACTGGGTATTTGCCAAATGTGCGTAGCATAAGTCAAAGCAATAAATTAAATCTAGTAAAGGAAAAAGCTGCCACATTGTATATAAAAATGGAAAGGAGTAGATTGTTGACTACAATTTTAATTCGACGTTTTCAATAGAACATTGTTATTAACAAATTAATCTTAATTGTAACAACACACAGGATTTAGCAAATACAAAGACGTCATCAGTGAATTTTAGGCTTGTTTTTATAATGTCTTGACAGTTCTTAACAAAAATTATGCAACACAATGCATGCAAGACTTAATACGAGGCGCATCCAGAAAGTAAGTTTCCCTATTAAAAAAAAAAAAGAGCACACACTTTCAGGAAAACATTTATTGGCAACAGGTACACCAATGTTTCAGGCTATTTTTCAACATAGCCACCATCAGAATTGAGACACTTGTCGTATCGTGGGATCAACTTTTGTATCCCTCTGTCGTAGAACTCTGCCGCCTGTGAATGGAACCAGCGTGTGACAGACGTCTTCAGCTCTTCGTTGTTGCCAAAACACTCACCGGAGGACAGGAATTTCTTGAGGTGCAAGAAAACGTGAAAATCGCTGGGAGCAAGATCAGGACTGTAGGGTGGATGATCAAACAACTCCCAGCCAAATTCCGTCAAAACAGCTGCTGTGCGCCGAGCCGTATGTGGACGAGCATTGTCATGGAGGAGCACAACACCTGCAGTAAGCATTCCACGCTTCTTGTTTTGAATGGCATGTCGCAATTTTCGCAGTGTTTCACAGTAACGGTCAGCGTTCACTGTTTCACCTCTTGGAAGGAAGTCAATGAGCAGAATGCCCTTCCTGTCCCAGAACACCGTGCACATCACTTTCCGTACCGACAGTGTCTGTTTGAATTTCGTCCTGACCGGAGATTCACTATGCCGCCAATGCATTGACTGCTGCTTGGTTTCCGGGGTGAAGTGCGAAATCCAAGTCACATCACCCGTGACGATCCTGTCGAGGAACTCGTCGCCGTCATCGTGATACTGTTGCAGAAATGTCAGTGCTGCTCCTAAACGTTGCATTTTGTGTTCGGGTGTCAGGTTTTTCGGCACCCACCTGGCACACACTTTTTTGAACAGCAGGTGCTTAGTGACAATCTCATGCAACAAGGATCGCGATATCTGCGGAAAATGGCTGCTCAGCTCCGTAATCGTGAAGCGACAGTTCTCCATGATGCACTGCCGCACCAGCTCAACACGATCATCATTGATGAGGGACGGTCGCCCACTGCGCTCTTCATCATGGACACTTTGACGACCTTCGGAAAACTGCCTACACCAGCGACGCACCATCTGCTTCGGCCCATAGACCTGACAGAGCTGCCGATGAATTTCAATTGGCGAACCTCGCAGGCGGCGGGAGAAGGAATAAGAGCTTCCATTTCGGACCACTGCTGCCACGCTACTGGCACCAGGCGGGACCTATCCGGCTGGCATATGATTGATACGTCATAGATCTGTTACGCATGCGCAATTGACACGGCTAATTACGTTTACTTTCAAGGGGAAAAAATCGGGAAACTTACTTTCTGGATGCGCCTCGTATTTTGCTGATGATTTTATTTCTTTTGAAATTGGCTGTTCTTTAGAAATTGAAAGGATTTTCGCATTTGAATAAATGCGTGCATGAGACACTGCAATGTAAGTTTTTAAGGATTTTTTCATAAGCTGTATTTTTAAACTTAGGTACAAGAAAGAAGAAAAGAAAGAAAAAAATTAACAAGAATAGAATTTTCTTTATTTACTATTTAAGTACATAAATATTTAGTTCAGATACCTTTAATAATTATAATTAATTGAAAGTAAATGTAAGTACCTGAGTAATAAGTGACTTGTCGATGGGGTTGTCGACATGCCCAGTCTGAACCAGCAGCTTGTAGGCAAGGATCCCCTCATCTGATGCGTTAGAGAACCATCGTTCCTGTGTAATACTTCCCCGAGACCAGTCTCGGTCGAAAGCCTTCTGGAGTCCTGAAGCACCAAATCAGAAGTTAGTCAATACTTGTGGAAAGTACTCTTCAACACTTAAGTCATGATTAGGAACCATATTCTGGCCTAAGGCGTGCGGAAATAAGGTTAGTTGTTCGTAGACTATATTGACGTGAAGTCATGTTTGGCACGTGCCACAGGTACTATCAGAGAACATTTGACATGGGCAGGAAATTCCGACAAATCTTTCCTGTAGTCCTCTTATCATTTCTCATAAATTGTTACTCACCTATAAGCCAGTCCCGGAAAAGACTGAGCCAGAACTCTGGAAGACCACCATCATCGTTCTTGATGATGTTAGGGACGCGCATGAATGCCTCATGGTATTCATACAGTAATTTCTGATTGGTGGGGTACTCAAAGTCACCCTGCGTCACAGCATACATGTTGTAGAAGCCGAAGAACCGACCCTGCGCACTCAGAAACGCATGCTCGTCTGTGTTCTGAGGGACTATGTCAGTTAAGTCTAGGCCGTCCGTGACTTTGGTAATGCCCCAAACGCTTCCTGCCAGGATCACCACCAGCACCACCATCGACACAACCTGTCAGAGTATAAGTTCATTTTGTTATTCCTATTATGCCCTGTCATTGGTATTTACCAGTAATCTGTAAAAATAAAAACCCTTAATCTTAAATAACATAAAATAAAAATTAAATTCGATATTCTTAAAGTTCTAGTTTAATTTTTTTTTAACAAACTAGGACGTTAATTATAAAAAATTCTGCTTACAAATTTATATTTTTGTGCAGTTGCAATAAACGTTAAATTCATAATTGATAAACAATTCCAAGAATAATTTACAAACATGCATTTTAGCATGTGATTCTTCGGTGAAATTCGAGATAATTTTCTGTTAATAAATACAAAAATAAAGGACTGAAATTTTGGACGATGTTACAAGATGGTAAATAGACTCGAGTAATGTCTGTTCAATAATAAGGAGTTTCTAGTTCAGCTGAGTGACTGTCGATTTGGTCATATGGGTTTAAATCCATAGGTTGTGTCGTTCATTTTTCATTAGCAGTAAGATACAAATGAGGGTCCACTGCTGTGGGGTAATGGTTAGCACGTCTGACTGTGAAATGAATGAACCTGGATTCAAATACTGGTTAGGGAAAATTATCTGGTTGGGGTTTTTTTCCTCAACCAATTGAAGCAGAATTGCTGGGTAACTTTCGGCGTTGGACTTCAGACTCATTTCGCCATCATTAATTCACATATTATCATCATCCATATCATGGCCTGGGTTAAATTCACGGTGCAACGTGCTGTACTTGTACAAGAGCACAGCGTATCATTCACAGAATAGGAGTGGTAAGCACAATAAGCCCAAGGCTGCAGTGCAAGCCTTCGGGTCCCTCCTCCATACAAGAAAAAAAAGATACAAATGAAATTGCTGATCGTTTAGATAATTCTGAACACGTTTCAACATTATTTCAATAGCAATAAGCAGTTTCTCATATTTTGTTTTTTTTTTTCTTCTTCCTACAAAATCATTGTTTATATCCTCTTTACTTTTGGAACATAAAGAGTAGCAAGCATATTATTATTGTTATTTTATGTTATCACTAGTAAACCAAGAGAAATGTAGTGAATTTAGGTTAAAATATTGTTTAATTTTATGTAATACGTAATCCATTACCTAAAAACTTAAAAAAAAAGGTCTTACAAACTGAATTTTAAAAAATAGAAAAAGTTACGGGAATTGCATCAAATATCCAGTTCTTAGGAGCGAATAATCTTTTAACCAAACACCATGTCTAGAGTAGATATGGTATTATATTCCTGAAGAAAATAACAGAAAATAATATTTACAATATTGTCACATTCTCAGTTTTAACATTTCTTTCTGAAAAAAAGAACATGTAAATTGTAAGTTAGGGTTTATTTAACGATGCTCACAACTGCCAAGGTTATATCAGTGTCGCCGGTGTGCCGCAGGAGTTCTTTTACATGCCAGTAAATCTACTGATCTGAGTCTATCGCATTTACGCACATTTAAATGCCATCGATCTGACCGAGATCAGGCACAGAAGGCCAGCACTCTACCGATTGCGCTACCCAGATTGACAAGAACATGTAAGATTGGGAATTTATGCAAATAGAAAAGTGGACAAATTTTCATCAAAAAATCGCATAGTGGAGTGCGTATTCGCCAGTTTTTCTTCCCTATGTATATTATAGTCTACATACATTCGTTATTTTTTAAAGTTTTAAATAGATGCTTGGGTCAGGAACTGATAACACAATATAATAACATCAGACACCTGACATAATTCGTATCTAAACTATGAAATATTATTATTATTATTATTATTATTATTATTATTATTATTATTATTATTATTATTATTATTATTATCATTATCAATATCATCATTATTATTATTATTATTATTATTATTATTATTATTATTATTATTATTATTACAGACGTGGACAAATTATTAGCAAAATTGAACATTTTTATTATATATTTTTACAAAATATGATTCTTCAATTTAGACTACAGTTGACATTTTTGTGTATTTCCAAATTATTAGCAAAATTGAAGATTTTTGTTGTATATTTTTCAAAATTTAACTCCTCAATTTGGACTACATTTGATATTTTCGCATATTTACAAATTATTAGCAAAACTGAAGATTTTTATTGTATATTTTTACAAAATTCCATTCTTCAATTTGGACTACAGCTGACATTTTGGATATTTCCAAATTATTAGCAAAACTAAAGATTTTTATTTTATATTTTTACAAAATTTGACTCTTCAATGCAGTTGACATTTTTGTTAATTTACAAATTATTAGCAAAATTGAAGATTTTTATTATATATTTTTACAAAACTTGACTCCTCAATTTAAACTACAGTTGACATTTTTGCATATTTCTCTCTACTGTAATGATGGAAATATCCAAAATTGTCAACTGTAGTCTAAATTGAAAAGTCAAATTTTTTAAACAAAATATCATAAAAATCGTCAATTTTGTTAATAATTTG
The DNA here is from genome assembly GCF_040183065.1 of Periplaneta americana. NCBI lineage: Eukaryota > Metazoa > Arthropoda > Insecta > Blattodea > Blattidae > Periplaneta > Periplaneta americana. The sequence goes on along the minus strand of NC_091118.1, from coordinate 44,431,689 downwards.
TCCACGTCTGTATACTGAATTCTTTGGTAGGCTTTCATACATATTAGCAGTATAGGCTTAAAACTTCCTTACATTGGAGCATGTCTGCAATGTTTAGGGTTGCTCCTTGCATATCAGGATATAGGGTATATGTAATTTCCCGAGTAAATTTGATACTAATTCTATTGCTGAAATAATAATATTAACAGCTACAAAAGTGAGGGCAAGTTGAATGAGAAAAAGGCATTACCTTCACTGGTGATTTGGTGATAAGAGGTGCATAATGCGTAGCTGCTAGCCTTGTGAGTGACCAACTCCAACATTCGTGCATGATGTGATGGCCGCCACAACCTCCAACAGCGCCCTGTCCCCTCTCAGGATCTAGTGTTAACAGTTCTCTGGTGGACCCTACCCAGCATTCCTGCAATAACATCATGTAGAAAACACTGCTTTAACCATTGGAGTTCTAACTAGTGAAGCCATCTCTTCTTTTAGTACTAGTACCCCACTTTTTTTCATATTCTTGATGCATAAATAATATTCTGCCTCTTCATCTCAAAAATCTTTCATAGGAAGTGTTCTATTATTCGTCTTTGAGTTAGTAAGCAATGGACGATTTGTATATAGTAACTTTTGTTGCTATTGTTTCGAAACACAATTCAGGAAGCACTTAACTGCATATTTATTTGCTACTGAATTCAGAATGATTTATTGTATAATCATGGTAATTCTTATTCCCCTCTGAGCATTAAAAGCCTAAAAATATTGAACTAAACTTTTGTACTGAAATACTTCAATCATACAGGAATCACTACTCCATCTCCTTAATGTATCCAAGTAATGACGAATTGAAGTATTTATCTGTACAACATTTTTTCTTGTACTCACGGGCGTCTGCGGCTGTGTAGGAGCTGCCGGCTGTGCCAGCACAGTAACAGTCTGCTGTCTGTCGGGGGGCAGAGCTCTCGTGATTGTTTGGAGCATTCTTGGAGGTTCTGGCACAACCTGCCCTCTCCGTCTTCTAGGCACGTGAACGAGATGGCCTGTTGGGACGTTAGGCAGAGTACAGCAAGGCCATTCAGAGCCTGTGGGACCCCCAGGCAGGCAGCAGCATAGAATGTCCACACGGCCTGACCGTCTTCTTCTTAAATCGAGACTGACCACTGCTGGGAAGACGAGCAGCGTGCAGCCCAGGTTGAACATTACCAGCACTGCAGCCTGTGGCCGAAGAAATCAGTAGAACTTATGTAATATTGATATTCAGTTTGATAATACCAACTATTTCAATCATGTAATGTAGGCCAATAACATTAAAGATATTTGATATGTACCAGAGGTGGGCAGACTACAGCCCACAGGTCAAATATGGCCCTCCGATGTGGCCAGCAGGATAAGTAGTGGATTATACTGCATATAACTTACACAATGTTAAATTTAGTTTAGGTACTCAATACAGGTGAAAAAAAAAGTTAAACCAACAAACTCTGGAAGATTGCATGGGCCACCAAAACAAACAGTTTTTTCTAATATCATATTTGTTTTGAGAGGACACCAGATCTTAATGTAACATAAACCAATATCATCGTTCATTTGACATCACAATCACTTCAAAAGAGGTTAAATAATGCCGCCATTGACCACAAAGGTTACATTGGCAGGACATGGACTAACGTGGTGAAAGACTGCAAGATTGTCGTGAATTTCCCCTGCTGCTATTTTCATGTATAAAGTTATTAACAATTTAATACATAGTTTTTTTTTAGTTGGTTATTTAATGATGCTCTATCAACTACGAGGTTATTTAGCGTCAATGAGTTTGATGATAGCGAGATGGTATTTGACGAGATGAGGCCGAGGATTCGCCGTAGATTACCTGGCATTCACCTTACAGTTGGGGAAAACCTCGGAAAAAACCCAACCAGGTAATCAGCCCAAGCGGGGATCGAACCCGCGCCTGAACGCAATTTCAGACCGGCAGGCAAGTGCCTTAACCGACTGAGCCACGCTGGTGGCTAATACATAGCTACTTAGCAATATTATATTTCAGTTTAATAAAGATATATATATATATATATATATATATATATATATATATATATATATATATACATACTGGTATTTATTTAGCAAGACAAAAACAAAATATTTTTTTTCTCACCATGTCTCAGTAACTTATGGAAAAAGGAATTAAGCATTTTTAAACAACAATTTTTAACCAACTTCCTTTAGAATATAGAGTTTCACCAAATTGCCGGTGTTTTAAGAATTGTTTAAAAAAGACGTTTTTGGGAAGATTATTTATTTTAATTCTCATTTGATTTATTTAGTTCACTGTTTCAAACTTTTTCTTCTTTCTGCCCAAAACTTTATGTTGCCATACTGTTTGTTCTTATTTGCTTTCTTTCTTTAATTCTTGAGATATTATATATATGTTTTCCACAGACTGTAGTTTCATGACTTTTAAAATTACATTGTACAACATATGTATGTGTTCTTATAAGGCCTCTACATTATGAGTTATACTGGTTAGGGCATACTCAATAAATTAAAAAAAAAAAATGAGAGGGGTCAAATCAGGAGACCTGGGAGGCCATGGTATAGGACAACCTCTGCCAATCCACTTTCCTGGAAATTGTTAATTCAAGTATTCATTCACACGATTAGTGAAATTATATTTAAAAAACTGTTTATTTTGGTGTTCTGTGTAACCTTCCAGTTTGTCAGTTAAATTTGTTTTCACTCTGTGTATTACATGAAATTAACATACAATACAGACCTGTAACGAGAAGACCCGCAGTGCTGGGATGGGGATGATGGCGGCAGCAAAGAAAGCGCATATGTTGCTGAGCGAGGTGAGGAGGATGCTGAGTCCAGTCCTCTTGAGCACAACACCGGTCTGTTCCTGTTGAGAGCAGTCAGCCATTACTAACTAAATACTATGGCTACACATACTCTAAGTTCTATCTTCATATCTTAAATTATAAGTGAAAGATACAAAATCATATAATGAACAGTAAAACAGGAGATACCAGATATCCTGGAGATAAAGAAATATGGAGCACAGAATTGACAAAATCACTTCTTCTGTACTAGATACTTCCCTCCATCTACCTCAATGGCGAGTATTGATATGTGTTGGAAGCAAGGTGATTGGCAATGACATTCACGTTCAGTCGAAATGTAAACAAATATTATACAGGGTGATCCATTTGGGTATGGATAAAATAAAAAAAACCGTAAAACATTTACTACTGAACTTTATTTGTTGAAACTTTGTGCATACAACACTGAAAGATGGGAGATTCCTCAGAGCTCAACATGACCCCCATTGTGCATCCTGCACAACTCATAACGGTGATGCAATTCATCCCATGTCCGTTGTAGCATAAGAGGAGTGATTTGTTGAAAAGCATGAGTAATTTTTACTCTTAGATCATCAATGTTCCTAGGTTTCTGTGAATAGACAATGTCTTTAACAAAACCCTACACGAAGAAGTCAGGAGGGGTTAGATCTGAGGAGTTTGGGGTCCAAGCCAAGAGATAGCTGTTTCTCGTACTGAGTTTCGCCTGTGACCTCCTGCATGTTTTTTTTTTTTTTTAATACAGAACCTGTTTCTACAAATGTTCAATACCACAACATTGTGAAATTATATTTAGGTACATTACGCACACCATACTCACGTCGCAATTCCCTTTGAACTCTTTTAACACTCACAAATTTAGCATACCAAAGAACACATTGTGCCCGCTGTTGATGTGTAGTAGCCATTTTAATCAACTACGATTTTCATTTGTCCTTTCAGATTATACATTGTTGATTGTCATATATGGAAACTCCCGTCTTTTAATCATAATATAACTAATTGATGAACTAGTGGACTTACTCGTGTTAAATATGTAATATTTGTCCAGCTTACAGCTGTTTCAGTGCTTCACGCACCATCATCAGAGCCTACTAGATCGCGGCGTCATCTCGAACTTCTATGCCTGTTAAGAGGGTGTGTTTTATTGTTGAAGTATGGAGTCGAATAGTGTGTGTGTACTGAAATTGATCTGTGTGTTGAGGATTTGATCAGGGTGTGTTTTAGTGTGTTTGTATATTTCGTATTGTTCTAGTGTGTTGAGTTTTTGGTTCTTGGGTTGTGTGTGTAGGATTTCCATGTCCGTATTTATGTTACTGTATGTATGGTTAGCATTGGTTATGTGATCGGCATATGTAGATGTATTGTGTCCTCTGGTTATAGCTTTAATGTGTTCTTTGTAGCGTGTTTGGAATGATCTGCCTGTCTGTCCTATGTAGAACTTATCGCAACTATTACATGTGAGTTTGTATACACCTGTGTGGTCGTATTTATTTGTTTGTGTTTTTTGTGTGTTGAGATGTCTTTGTAGTGTGTTTTCTGTTCTGTATGTTATGTTGTATTTCTGTTTTCTGAATGAAGATGCGATCTTATGTGTGCTTTTGTTTTCATATGTTAGTGTGATGTATTTCTTATGTTCTTGTGTTTGTGTTGTGTTTTGTGTATTTTTGTGTTTGTTAAGTTTTTGTTTTGTCTTCCTTATGATGTTGTCTATTATGTTTGGATTGTATCCATTTTCTTGTGCTATGTATTTGATTGTGTTCACTTCTTCATTGTAGTGTTGTTGGTTCATGGGTATGTTGAGTAATCTGTGTACAATTGTCCTGAATGCAGCATGTTTGTGTTGTATGGGGTGATTAGATGTGTTGTGTATGTGTGTGGTGGTGGTGGTGGTTGGTTTTCTGTATATTTTGAAGGTGTGTTTGTTGTCGATTTTTGTTATGGTGATGTCTAGGAAATTTATGGAGTTGTTGTTTTCAAGTTCTAGTGTGTATTGAAGTTTTGGGTGTAATTTATTTATGTATTGGTGTAGTTTGTGTATTTGTCTTTTGTTTCCTTTGTATAGTATGAGTATATTGTCTACGTATCTGTGCCAGTATATTATGTTGTCTGCATACTTGTTGTGTTCATTGTTGAGTATGTATGTTTGTTCTATGTTGTGTAAAAATATCTCTGCTAGTATGCTGGATATGGGTGATCCCAGCAAGAAATTTTTCCTACTATCATAATAATAAATTATTTATAATAATAAATTAATATATCCATACCCAAACGGATCAGACTGTACTACTAACAATCTTAAAAACATAGTATTTTAAAGATTAAAAATACAGTTATGAGAAATAATTAAATTTCAGTAGACATTTTGTTCAGCAGACTGATATGTACTGTTTACATAATTTTGGCAGTTTGTATCATTACACTTTGTATATAAGCTGAAATACTGGAATATGTACTTTATGATCACACATCAATTGCAATGTAAGAATTAAAGTTACTTACGTCAGGTTGGTACTGATTGTGAGAACCTCCTTGGCCTTGTTCCTGCTCTGCATATGTATGTGTCAGCAAGAACATATCATCGACACCAAGGCCCAATGCGAGGAATGGCACAATCTGCAAGACAACATGATATATTTATGAATGGCTAAGAATCTCGTCTACCTATAAAGAGTGAAGAAAGTCTTTACACAGTAACTTTATTACAATAATTATTCTATGTGGTCAGTCTGTTTTATAATAAACTTCACTGGTATAAATAAATAAAATTATCAGTTACTTTCTTTTTGAGTTAATATCCATTGTCCACTGACTTTTGTACCTGCGTTCGTATTTATTATTCTTTTCTCTTTTAGAAGTTTCTATGGTACAAGGCAATCTTTGGACACATTAATAGTGTCTCAGTGAGATATTGAGCTAGAGAAATGTCTCTTATGTAAAACAGAGAATTTTACAGACAAAAAACAGTTGACTAGCGAGGTTTGCCTCGACCTCTCTCTTGTGGGGACAGTGTTTTACTTTTAGTTGTTTGTAAACCTAGAACATGGAACCTCAGCTTTACCTTCCTTGTGAAAAAAGGCATGCTAAGATTTTTATTGCCCTTCACAAGTCCATTGTCCTTTGCTGGGCTACAAGCAAGTCAAGAGTTACAAGTATTGCAACAACTCGACCACTTAATTGAGGATCGTTTCTTTCAACTGTTTCAACATGTATACCAGTCATACTTCCTCTTTTACAACAGGTAAGTCAAGTTAAAATCTTGTGTAAGTAAAATCCAAATGAAGGAAATTATATTTGACAGACATATGATAGCATAATAGTACATTATGTAACGAGCTTATAATTGTAGTAATTAAGACGCGAGTATGTTTGTTTATGAAACAAGCGCAAGCGAGTTTCATAATTTTCATACGATTTTTTATGCTCGACCATATTTCTAACTTGAAATTATTCATAAGTATTCATGTTATGGTTATGTAAGTGAGGAGCAGAACTGACCTAAATTGTGAGATGTGCGCAGACGCGAAAGTACTGATTTTTTCCGAGGAACGAATGTGTCACTGACCTTGATATAATCTAGAGAATAACATGAACATTAATTTTGATATAACCTGGAAATTGATTTAGAATTGAAAAACGAGATGACAAATTGAATTTATTTGAATATTATTTACAATTAACGCTAATTATTATAGTAACAGAACATAACCTTCTGCGACAGTATTGGATTTCCAGCCTCCATGACGTTTCCCTAGTTGTCTTTCGATTGCATATCCGAGAATAATCGAAAACCTGAACTTTAATGAATAGGTGTACTTTAATGACATGCATTAAAGGACTGCTACCAGGTGTATAATTACTACATTTCGGCATGGTCGAGCATAAATGTAACAATAAGCATGCATATACATATTTTCAGGCGAAAATATAATATATAAATATGTTGTTGTTTGCTAATGCTGAATTTCTGACAACGAAATCATTAATTCTCTCGCTCTCCAGTATTTTTCACTCAAGGACGCCAAGTTGATAGTGGCTGGGCAGTGTTGAAGATGATTTTGATCCATTTCTTCATGAAGATCACATAAGGGGCAGAGTTGTGAAGGAAATATCCCCCCCAGGGACTATCACCTTGCTGTGGTGGGGGGGCTTAGTATCCAATGAACCAGACGACCAAATCAGGAAAGTTGGACATTTCTAACTTGCTGGTTGGTAAGAGGTGAGGAGAAGCTAAGAATAGTCGCAACGTGGGAAGAGGACGACCAACACCTCCATACAGTAGAACCACGACAATTATTGACATGCTGACGTCATGGCATGTGAGGCGTCCCCTCGCTGGTAAACAGGGGAAAAGGTCGGTGGATTTACATTGATAATCCTCCTGGCTAGGTCGAATGAACCCGCCAACCAACAATGGGTTTGGCCGTCCAAACATTTTGGAGGTAGTGTATGAGCGAAGTAACCACCAAAGCAGAAAAAGATGGTGCTCAATCTAAAACGGTTACATTTGTGCTAAACTAGCACTCCAGTTTTAATGATGAAATATATAAATACGAGTATAAACAGGACTATTATATTTTCAAGTTACCAAAGTCAATATTGCATTGGCACTGTGTTATGAAATAATATCTTACAATGCAGAACAACTTAAGCAATTTCACAAGCCTGCAAAGACATCATTCAGCCGAAACTTCGTGGGTGAGAAGTGACCAGTAAATTTTGCCTAAAGCTGTCTTATTCAGGGACAGAATTCTTTCATGTACTGCAAGTCGGAAACGTGGGACAGCTGCCCAAGTAAGTCATACCAAATATTTATATAATAAAAAATAAATAAAGAAACCAAAAGTAATAAGCAAATAAATACTAATAATTGATTAATTAACTAGCGGACTTACTCGTGTTAATTATGTAAGTTTGTGCGGCTTACAGCTGTTTCGGTGCTTCATCACCATCCTCAGAGCCTACTAGATCTCGGCATCATCTCGAACTTCTCTGCCTGTTATGTGGGTGCGTTTGATTGTTGAAAGATGTTGAAAGGTGGAGTCAAATAGTGTGTGTGTGCTGAGGATGGTGATGAAGCACCGAAACAGCTGTAAGCCACACAAACTTACATAATTAACACGAGTAAGTCCGCTAGTTAATCAATTACTTACATTCAAGTGTTAAAAGTAGTGTACGCAAGATTCAAAATGGACTAATAATTGGTTAAAGAAAAATAGATAAAGCAATAAGGAAACAGTAAACAAATAAAAGAATAATAAAGAAATAAACCGGTAAAAACGGATATATAGTAAATAAATAAAAAAAATACACAAATAAAAAAGTAAATAAATGATTGAGTGAATAAATAAATGAATAGATAAACGATTAAAATTAATAAAATAGATTAAATAAGTTAATAAATGTAATAAAATAAATAAATACATGAGTTAATATAAATAAACAAGTGAATAAGTAAATAAATACGAGAAGAAGTAAATATACAACAAAAATCTGATACCTTCAACTTTGGTTCAAGGATGAATAGCCTACTGTATTCATGCTCTTAAGTGAAAATGGAAATAATATAAATTTGTAAGTTTATTCTAGGTTGTCGAGACTCTAGATATAATGGAATTGTCTTACAAAACCAAAAAGTGATATCTTGATTGACTGGTCTCGACTTACTTGTGTGGTGGAAGCATTGAAGGCAATGCCCAATAGAGCACAGAACCCAAGACCTGCAGCGACTGTGATGGACACCAAGAGTACTCCAGCAAGCCCCACACCAGCTTGTGAACGAACTGGATCGTGCCACCTGAGGAGAGAGACTCCTGCATATGCCAACTGCAACATAGAAACAATACCAGCATGGGTGAGTGGAAAATTACATATTATTACACAGAAACTATTATTTTCAATGTAAATGTTAGATGAAGGAAAAGAAATTGTGTGTCAGATGTTGAGATGTGCTTTTTTAACTATGAAACTGTAACACTTAGTATTTATGGTCCTTCTTAAGATATGTCATTGGTACCATAACTGATGTTTTTGCATGAATATGCTAGAATGCTTTAGAAATAGTTGAGAATACCTTTTAACTGCAAAAAACAATATGACATTATCACTTTGAGATAATTTACAATGCTTAGAAGACAATGATGAAGCTATTGAAGGACTTTATACTACGTTAGAAGACTTCCAGCTTTGTCCTAGGAATGGGAGCAATGTCTGAATTAGGCCGTTGTTTTCCAGGAGAACTAATTTGAATAGAATCATCTTTGAGTGTAGAAATATTTGTTTAAATAATGTCTTTAATTTTATGACGGTTGTTTGTATGTTCATTGAAAAAGAATAGTTAGTACCGTACATTTTATTACTTACCATAAAAATATATCCGACAACAACTTTGACTACGCTTAGCTCTGAAAATTGACTTAGTATATCGTTTAATGTTACAGTCGAGAATGCATACATGTTGTAAGATGCCGTGCTATTATCAGTTGTTAGGGACCGTCGAACCTCCTGAAATGAGAAAACAAATTAAGTTAACTTCCATCAAAACGGTCTCATAGTCAATGGAATTTTCTTAATATAAATATAATTTTACTGGTTCCATAAATATAATTATTCTGAACTTTCGTTAGCATCTGTGTATCTATTATCTGGAAGTGTTAACTGAAAAACATAGGTAACAGGTTATATATGTTGGGCGACTGGAAAGTTTTGCACATGACCTCGTATGATTCGAAATAATGAGCAAGAAAACAAAAATGTGCTTGAACTTAAGAAGTTCTGTTTTGCTTCTGTTTGTAAAATTTGTGTATATAATATTGGTAGTAACAGTATTCGTTTTGAGAATAATTATTAAGTCGTGTGTAATGTATATTGTTTTATATTAGACAGTTGAATTGAATTGAATTGAATTTAACGGAGGGGGACACTATGGCCCAGCACTGTGACCAGTTAAGATCTATTGCACTGACCCTCTGGTGACACATTCCCAAACCCACACCGGCTGACCACACTAAGGTCCTCTGTGTACCCAGGTTTCGAGCAGGCAACCCCACTCGTCCCTAGGTCAGCACCCTCCATGTGTCGCCAGCCAGCATTCGGGGAATGCTACGGAATGATAACGAAATGGAGAAATGGTGATGGAATGATGTAAATGCCTAATTAGAGGAAAAACGGGAGAACTCCGGGAAAAACCCCAACCGCGATCTTGTCCATCACAAGTATATGAAAAAATCCCAGATCTGACCGGGAATCGATCCCGGGCTGCTTGCGTGAGTCTGAAGGTCTGCCCATTCAGCCACCGCAGAGGGTATATTAGACAGTTAGACCAGCCTCATGGTCTAGTGGTCAGAGCTTCTGGCTATAGTTCATGAGGTCCCGGGTTCGATTCCCGGTTAGAGCACAGGAATTTTTCCTTAAAGGGGATTATTCCTGTGCTCGTCCATGGTCTGGAATTTAGGCTAAGTTTAGATTTAAGACCTCTCCTGGCACCACATTATCATAATCATCCTATCACATCATCGGGGTAATGTAACTCCGCCTTCCAGGCGCCCCAACCTCAGAAGTGGGTTACAATTAAGCCACAGCCAGGAGAGAAGACCAGAAATGTCGAAAAGACAACCTGGTGGCATTGAATAAAAAAAAAATATATTAGACAGTTAATAGAAAAGCGTGTCATTCTTGGGATATCAATTATTTTATTATTATACTGTATATATTTTTTGCTTAATCTCACCAATTCAAACCATCCACGAGTTATACAAATCTAGTGTGCAAAACTTTTAAGTCGTTTCTTTTCTGTAAGAATATTTAGTTACGAATATCCTGTACCTCTGAAAATCGCCTCTGCCATGTCTCGAGAATTAAAGCAGCTTTTTCTTGTGTCCAATCCAAGTGATGGACTTTGTACGTTTTAGACCAGAATTCATACATCTCTCTCTCTCCCATTAGTTGCACCACAGTCTGCAATGCACGCGCCCTGTACAGAGAAAATTAAATCACTTTCCTGTCTGATATAAATCACTGCATATTGTCAAATTGTTAATGAGCAATTACGCTTTGAAATGTCAGCAATACCTTTGTATGTGTCCAGTCTTATTTCGTGTGGCTCCGCCCACCACCAGGTCCTCAGGCCAGTGCATATATTTGGCTGCATATCCGTAGCAGCCTCCTGTCAGCTCTGCCCCGATGTCAGGTATCTGTAACAATCGTCTGCATTAATTATCCTGCCAGAACTTACATTTATGTAGATGTAGTTGGTGAACAAATTCATTTTTAAGCTGACGAAATGTTGGTCACTTGTTAGCTTACCGGAGAACTATAGAGGAAATGAAATTTTATACATTTTTTTAAACCAAGAAATGGATTCGGAACACCTCAAAATCTGTGCTTCAGTGGCTGGTCATGATAATATCTTTGAAAAATATTGGAGTGCAAGAGGTCAAATAACTTTATTGTCAAGCGCCTGGCATTAGAAAACAACATTTTTTTTAGATACAGCTTTCATGTTTGATACACATATGTATCCTAATAACCACATTCAAAAGGTGATCTTTTTTCTTGGTCTTCAATTTGTTTTTTTTTTTTAATAGTATTGTTGCTATTACAGAAGCTTAAGTTGTTGAGGTTGCTAGGAACAATAGACTGTGCAGGTACTATTTCACATTGTCTGTAATGAGGCGATAGTAGCGATCCTAGTGGTTAACAACTATCTATGGATGCATATTTACTATATATTGAGCTTCGTGACTGTATATACTACACTGTGCTATTACTATAATAATTGTTGATAATAGTATAATTATGATAATAGAATAACTTGTTAATATAATTATTTGCCTTGTTTTATATAAACTTTTTGATTGGAAGTCAAATATACTAATTACATTAGATAAATCATATGATTTATGTCAGAAATACACACGTAAGTTATTTCAATTTTAACACAAATTTAGAATTGTAAATAAATACTTTAAATTTCTTTCTTTTCAAATTAAATATATTAAAATGTATTTTTCACTTAGTTGCTTTATATTCATAATATCCTTGAACATTCAATTTAGTTCAATCCTACGTAACAATTTCACTTAATGCTTTAATTTAGAACAATATTGTCTAAACAACATATCAAACTGTCTTATACAAAATAAACTTTAATTCAATTTTTAAATTAAATTAAAGAATTGAGTAAGGGACAAACTAGAAATTAGCAACAAAACTAAAGAATGCGAAAAACGAAATAAAATATTTATTTCAACGATTTAGATTCTGGAAAAGTCCCCATAACACTTATAAATTATATTATCTTCGTTAAAAGATTTTGATTTGACAAGGATTGCGTCCCCTGACATGACATAATCGTTGTAGGGCTACATAGTTGTCAAAATCCGCATTTCACAGCATTCTTGTTTTACCGCGGTTACAATAAAATTAATCGATTCATTTCGAAATGTGCTTGATCACGGTCGACTACTAGTCGACCGTGGCTTGATATTTGTCTTGAGGAATATCGAACGTCTTTTGTTCCGAGCAGAACCTAACGAGCGTTAACGTTGCTGATTCTGAACAATTACATTCAAGAAAATTACGCTAGTGGGTAGGAGGATGAACTCTCTGAAATACTGCTTACGATAATAACGGAAAGAGACGTAAGACCCTGTAACTAGGACGACGAAGCATCTTTTGAGTGGGAGGCAAGCTTGTCATCACAGGGCGGGTGCCCGACAATACAACAACACGATCTTCGTCTGTGGGGACAGCGCCCTTCTCGTTATCTGGACCATCTCATCTGCCCGCACGCCCTACAGAACCCACGTGACGCCCCATACCTCTCGCAAATATCTCCACGAGAAGACGTTATGAGAAATAAGTGACGCGAAGAAGAAAGAAAATTTGAGTACAAAATAACCAGAAACAAGCTGTAAGGAATACAATAAATCTTCAAAACGAAGTAAGGTTGAAATGGTAATGGCGACATTCAATTGTCTAATGCAAATGGACGTTGTTTCTATGAATAAACAATTGAATTATTTACATATTTAAGTGCACTTTATAGCTGCTATGTATACAGATTGTGTTGAAACCAAACGTCTGTAAGATATAAATTTGTAGTTACTAGAAATATGATTTATTTTCATTACGAACTATAATAAGTAGACCAAACGGCAAAATAAGGACTAATAATATTTTAGATTTGTGACCACAATAAGATACAAAATTAGTCATTGTAATGTAATTTTGTTATTCTTTTTTTCTCTCATTTTGCGGAAGAGATACCCGAAGGCTTACACTGCAGCCTAAGGCTTACTGTGCTTACCGCTTCTGTTCTGTGAATGATAGCCTACTTGTCGCCGAACGGCTGCGCTCTTGTACAGTTATAGTACGCTACACCGTGAACTTAACCGTGCTATGGTATGGATGATGATGATGATGATGATGATGATGATGATGGTGGTGGTGGTGGTAGTGGTGGTGGTGGTGGTGGTGATATGTGAATGAATGATGGCGAAATGAGTCTAAGGTTCAACGCCGAAAGTTACCCAGAGGTTCTGCTACAATTGGTTGATGGAAACCCCCGGAAAAAACACCAACCAGGTAACTTGTCCCAACCAGGATTTGAATCCGGGACCTCTCGTTTCACGGTCAGACGTGCTGTTACTCCACAGCGGTGGATTTCGTTACTAAGAATGTAATTTCGTTATATAACAGGTGGAAGTGAGTAAACAAGGTCCTTTTGAGAGATGAATCAGGAAGTGGAGTTAAATATGCGGTAAAAGTCTAATATCATTGTGTTTCATGGTCGTTTGATCCATTCCTTGAAATATTGGGCGGGAGAGGGGGCTGAAAACTACGGCCCTTACGCGTACTGTGCCTTTTCCCTTTCATTGCTTGTCCATCCTTGTAGTGATGATGAACATTACAACTATTAATTACACTGTCACTACTACAATTCAATTTATCATTCAGTTCCCGTTCATGGCAATTTTATTTTGTATAATTTTACTTATTAAAAATTTATCCATTCTCAATAGCTACATCGCAATCACTGATCACTTAGTAAGCATACACTCGCAACGACGATCACTGAAACTGAATGCTGATAATAGTTATTTTTAAATTCCGTAACTAGTTTTAATTGTTTATGAAATATGAAATAACGTTCAATGTTAATAATTTGTTAACCGATATTAAAAAAAAAAAAAACATAGCCGAATGCAATGTTAATAGAACAGTTAATTCCGTATTTTATTTCTGCTACCGTTCAATCGCAATAGTTGATAGATCTGAACTTAACTGAAAAAATGTGGATCACAGACAAGAAGTGGAGTCACTGTTGCATTATGTGTGGGGATTCACAGAGGAAAAGAAAAGGTGGGGGCATTGTGAGATGAGTCAGTAGCATGTTCATTGCAATAGCTGACACCTTCCCTCTGGATTTGAAATAACCATTTTTGTATTATATCCTAGTTCAGTGGTTCTCAATCTTTTTTTACTGACGACACACTTTACTCAACGCCCATGATATCGCGACACACTTATTTGATTTTATTAATAGTACCGTAATAATAATAATAACTAGTACATTTCTTCTGGATAAAAAAAGTGGTTGAATCTGTGTAGAATATTTTATAGCGGACAGGGAGATCATTACTGTTTACTGCACGGGAATTTTGTCGTTTTTAACCTCCTTTTCAAGGTCTAAGCGGAATTCAAAGAAAAATATTTTATTAAAAATAGAGTTATTCACACATATTTCGGTCCCATGATGAAAAATGCAACGAAAAGGTACCAGAACGCAGTTCCAGCGCGTTCCGCATTGACAACTTCTATATAGTGTTGTAGATAGGTCGATATTAACATGCAATTGAAAATTGTAAAAGAACAAGCAGCAACTTGAGTGGCATTAGAAAAAAACAAAGATATGTGTCAAAAATCCCAACCTATCTATGCTGGATGTCCGAGAAAATATGTCTGATCAAAGATGATCGTTTTTGCAAACTCGCCTATTTAAATTAATGTGAAATCTGCGCTTGGTGGGTTGCACAGAGTTTCTCTATACGTTACCTTATGGTAGAAAAACTGAACTGAGCATTGTTGCAGTTGTTCACGTTTCATTGGTAAAGTCTGTCTCAAAATAAGATGTACCATATCAAAGACTTCGTTGCAAATAAAAAATGCGTTGTAAAGAGACTTTCTGGATGGCATAAAATTTACTTTAAAAATCCAAAATTTCGCGACACACCAGTTGGGAACCCCTGTCCTAGTTTATTGCTCATATTAAATATTTTTTTTAACATGGAATTATTTAGAGGTACGAGGCTCCTCTATTTTATTGGGGGGGGGCGACACCCCTGCCTTTGTATGTTGAGGGGGCAGAAAGTGCCTCCCCCTCCCAAAGTCGGCGCTAAATGACCCAAGAGTTGATACAGCGTCGTTAGATAACATATGCTTCTACTGATAGAAAGTCAGGAATAAAGGAGGTTAGGACACTCACCTGTCCGGATAACTTGTTGGGGGCGGTGGTCGGGCATTCGGGGTCGGAGGGGTCGAGACACGGCTTCTCTTGGTAGCCCGTGCTTATCCCCGCCTGCAACAGAACACAACATCGTGGTTTGAAAAAATCGCCAGAATTTACCAGCTGTGTGAGAAGAGGCTGGTCAGGGCATGTTTAACGTGACTTTGGGTAACGACTTTTATGCCCCCAGTCAGTGGCGGTTCTAGATGCTTAAAACTGGGGGGGGGGGAGGCGAATTAGAACAGAAAGCAAAGGATATCCAGGTGCAAGAAAAATTTAAAGACTGGCTAAAGTGCATGGGAAAAAAATCATGAAATTATAATTTCGCAGTTATTCGCAGAAACTCCTATATTTCGCATTTTGTAGGGGAGACTCGGCTAATTCCTCCATATTAAGAAGTAAATCTATCATATTTTTATCAAAATGTTTATTGAAAAATATTATCAAGGCATGTATACATGGACGAAACCTTTCATTACCAAATGAGATAAAGAGACCTATTAAAATGTAAATATATTTTAGTTGTACATACATTACAGTTGAAAAGAACAACTCGGGTAATTTCGCAACAGTGCGGATAAATCCGCAATAGGACTTGGCTAATTCCACAGTCGTAAATAATTATGAAATACATTATGAAAGTAACATAAAAGGAACAATAATTTATATGTAACAGTGCTCACTTTCTTCACAGCTGTGTAGCAAAACACGAAAAACAGCCAACTTTTGATGTTTCACTGTATTGCGACAGAGGTGTCGATCAATATACTTGATTTTTTTTTTTCTATAGCACAGCAGAGAACATACCTCCTGTTGACAGCCTCTCAAAACTTACGTTCACGCTATTGCGAAGCCGCAGTAAAATCATATAGGCGTCAATAATAGAGTTTTAGCCCTCCCCCCCCCCCCCAGTTTTAATGAAATAGTTATTTTATAATTGTTTAATTATTGCTGAATAAATTACTCATTTACTTGGTATAAAGCAAACCAATAAATTTAATGAACTTAATTTCACATTAATTTTAAAGTTTTATTTATTCTATATATCGTTACCTCAACTCCAAAAAGTCGTAACTCGCTTGGATGTCGGTTTTTACTTTTTGCGCGTTTTGAAAGTGTATTCACTGAGAAAGAAATTCTCGGTCTCATCTCGCTATCACATCCCATTGACGCTATATAACCTCGATACAGCGTCGTTAAATAACCAAGTAAAAAAAATAATAAATGTCACTATCAAATGTGAAATTCCTATATATACTATCGAAAGCATGATTTAAGCTAAAAATTAAATAATTGTCGCAAATATACACAAATGTGTAGCAACGTAATATTAGAAGTTTACAAGTATATTTATTTAATTGATTAGCTAGCGCACTTACTCGTGTTAATTATGTAAGATTTGTGCTGCTTACAGCTGTTTCAGTGCTTCACGCACCATCTTCAGAGCCTACTAGATCTCGGCGTCATCTCGAACTTCTCTCCCTGTTATGTGGGTGTGTTTTATTGTTGAAAGGTGTTGAAGATGGAGTCAAATAGTGTGTGTGTACTGAAATTGATCTGTGTGTTGAGAATTTGATCGGGGCGTGTTTTAGAGTGTTTGTATATTTCGTATTGTTCTAGTGTGTTGAGTTTTTGGTTCTTGGGTTGTATGTGTAGGATTTCCATGTCCGCATTTGTTATTGTATGTATGGTTAGCATTGGTTATGTGATCGGCATATGTAGATGTGTTGTGTCCTCTGGTTATTGCTTTAATGTGTTCTTTGTAGCGCGTTTGGAATGATCTGCCTGTCTGTCCTAAGTAGAACTTATCGCAATTATTACATGTGTGTTTGTATACACCTGTGTGGTCGTATTTATTTGTTTGTGTTTTTTGGATTATCAAAATATATTTATCTATTTAATCTGACAGGATTAAGGCCATAAGGCCTTCCCTTCCGTCCTACCAGATAGCACCTATAAATACAAAAAAAGAAATAAAACACTGTTGAAAATAATACAAATTAAATTAAAGCTCTATAGAGGGCCAACAGGGTCAAAAGAACACTATAGAGCTCTCATCGAGCTAATACATGAAAATAAAAAAAAAGAAACGAGAACAGAGATAGCAATGATGATAGTGATAACTAATAATAATAATAATAATAATAATAATAATAATAATAATAATAATAATAATAATAATAATAATAATAATAATAATAATAATAAATTACATATTAACTGTCAATTTTACAACAGCATAATTACAGTATTTATTATATGTCATGGATTAAGCCGAATTTGCGCAACCTGACAAGTGTTCAACAAGCAATTCCATGAACTGAAATATGATTCTTCAATTTAAATTTGAATTTTGATATTGTCCGACATGATCAGGGAGAGAATTCCAGACGTGTGTGTTCTGCTCAGGGACTGGTCTTTCACTACAAACCCAGCTTTCTCCAATCTCTCCTATTTTCTGCCTTCCTCTTTGTCTCCGCATATGATCCACATATCTTAATGTCGTCTATTACCTGATATCTTCTGCCTCGAACTCTTCTCCCGTTCACCATTCCTTCCAGTGTATCCTTCAGTAGGCAGTTTCATGAGGCAATAATGAAAAATTGGCAACGATATAGAGGAAAAACGGGAAAACGCAGGGAAACTTTGTCCTTTGGACTTGTCAGGTTTTGAACCTGGATCTACCCACATAACTATGCGCTGAGAGAAAATACATTAGTTGTAAATCTTAAGTGAAGTATAGACTAACTCCACTGTGGCTCGAAGGGTTAAATGGCGGCATGCTTGTTATATGCGAAGACGCATCTCTCTCTCTCTCTCCCAGACCCTGTGCTGAGGGCCCAAGGGATGAGATGTCTGAGGAGCAGCTGTCTCTCGTCTGGTCCAGATGGGTGGTCCGTCGCTACCTTACTGCGTATCTCAGAGCAGGGGTGTCCGTCAAGGTAAACCGGTTATAGTACTCTACAATGTTACGCGAGGAAAATGCTTAAAGTTCGCCAAACCTTAGCCAGTTCCGAAGTACAAAATTATTCCATTTAGGGCCGGGAGAATTCTTTACCTTGGAAATGGTCGGAATCATGAACACAGTCTGTATCGGTCTTATGATATAAAGTGAGAAGAGAACAACAATGAAGTAAGAATTCTCGACAAATTATTATTATTATTATTATTATTATTATTATTATTATTATTATTATTATTACTACTTACAAATGGCTTTTAACCCGCAGGTTCATTGCCGCCCTCACATAAGCCCGCCATCGTTCCCTATCCTGTGCAAGATTAATCCAGTCTCTATCTCTATCATCATATCCCACCTCCCTCAAATCCATTTTAATATTATCCTCCCATCTACGTCTCTGCCTCCCCAAAGGTCTTTTTCCCTCCGGCCTCCCAACTAATACTCTATGTATTTCTGGATTCGCCCATACGTGCTATATGCCCTGCCCATCTCAAACGCCTGGATTAAATGTTCCTAATTATGTCAGGTGAAGAATACAATGCGTGCAGTTCTGCGTTGTGTAACTTTCTTCTTTCTTCAGTAACTTCATCCTTTTTAGCCCCAAATATTTTCCTAAGAACCTTAAAACACTCTTCTCAAACATCCTTCTCAAACACCCTTAATCTTAATCTCTGTTCCTCTCTCAAAGTGAGAGTCCAAGTTTCACAACCATACAGAACCAAATTCCTTTGCTGTGGTCGTGCCAGGGAATCAGTCCCATTCCGAGGCTTATTATAAGGTTTCGTAAAAGCTGTTTTTTACGGTGATGGCTTGTTAGCCCTTCGCCCAGCCCCCAAGCTGGAGGACCACTCCCTATCGGCTGTCCACGACTGCTTATTCAATATATTCGCAGCTACCATCCATATCTGGAGGCCGTCTCCTCTATCCGCAACCTGAGGACGCGCCATGCCGTAGTGATATTATTATTATTATTATTATTATTATTATTATTATTAATAATATACAGGTTTGTAATGATTTAACAGTAACATTTTCCTGTACCAAAAATCACACTCTTATCTTCTTTCACCAATCTTCCAACCTTCTCTATTTTCCTATTGCTATTCTTGTAATAACTTTTAACATTGTTTTCTTTGCTTCTTTCATCCACGTATTTCGAGGTCTGCTTCTTCCTCTTTCTTCACACAGAATCCATTCTAGTATTCATTATTATTTTTAATTGGTTATTTTACGACGTTTTCTCAACTGTTGTGGTTATCTACCATCTGAATGAGATGAAAGTGATAATGCCAGGGAAATGAGTCCGGAGTCCAGCGCCGAAAGTTACCCAGCATTTGCTCTTAATGAATTAAGGGAAAACCCCGAAAAAAACCTCAACCAGGTAGGCCTAACTTGTCCCTACCAGGATTTGAATCCGGGCGCGCTTGTTTCACGGTCCACAGCGGTGGACTAATGAGATGAGATGAAGGTGATAATGCCAGCGAAATGAGTCCGGGCTTCAGCATCGAAAGTTATCCAGCATTTGCTCTTAATGGGTTGAGGAAAACTCCGGAAAAAACCTCAACCAGGCATCTTGTTCCAACCAGAATTTAAACCCGGGACAGCTCGTTTCACAGCCAGACATGCTAACCGTTAATCCATTCTACTACTACTACTGCTACTCCTACTGTTACTGTTACTGCTACTGCTACTGCTATACTCTATTTTTTTTTCATGGAGTGCAGTTTCATAGAAAGGACTTTGCCGACAGACCTTCTACTGCCCCCTACTAATTGGTTGTCATAAATAAATGTCTTCCTTACTGTGACGGAAATCTTGTCTTCTCCTGTCAGTAACCAATCACAACCCTTGTTCAGAAGAATTGACAGGCTCCCGTCAAATCCACGTGGAGGCAGAGTTGCTGCATCTTTTCCAAATAATTCCAAGAATCCCGTCAGTCTCATTTCGAGGGTCACAAGGATTGTGGCAACTGTGCAATGTTGGGACGAGGGGACAGGATAGAATTGTCAGAGGTGTTTGTGTAGGAAGTCATAAATCTGTAAGTGGGTGTTCAAAGGAGCCACCGAACTGCACTCCTTGAAATAAAATAGAGTATACTGCTGCTACTACTACTGTTACTGCTAGTGTCCTTTATTTCTGTTTGTGGGAATTGGAAGCAGGCGAACTCTAAAGATAACCTGTAGTTATCTTTACGTACTTACCTGACAATTATGGTATGACAATTTTATTAGACAAAACCAAAGTCCTTGCCTAGAAAGAAAATGAACCCTATAACCAGCAAAATATGCACAATGAAGAGGAGCCCAACCAGCAAAATATACATAAATAACAAATTTTTAGGAAAAGTTACAGGTGTCGATATATTCGAAATCCGGCGTGTCTAGGAATCGCTTCAAAAGACGTGAAATGCGTATTAGATTGGATGGTCTGAAGTTCCAGCCCTTATTATTAAGACAAGAAATTACATCTGTAAGTCCACACCTGTGGAGTAACGGTTAGCGCGTCTAGCCGCGAAACTAGGTGGCCCGGGTTCGATTCCCGGTCGGGGCAAGTTACCTGGTTGAGGTTTTTTCCGGGGTTTTCCCTCAACCCAATATGGGAAATGCTGGGTAACTTTCGGTGATGGACCCCGGACTCACTTCACCGGCATTATCACCTTCATCTTATTCAGACGCCAAATAACCTAAGCTGTTGATAAAGCGTCGTAAAATAACCTACTAAAATAAAATACATCTGTAATGTAAATTGAGAGGATATAAAGACAGGAGGGAGCATAAGCTTGAAACGGTGAAATCAAAAAGGTGTACTAATATGGCCGTCATATTACCCATAGTTAATCTCTTTTCCGGTATGTTAATCAGTTGTTTTGTTCATATTATAAATTCTGTTTCGTCTTGTGACTATTTCAAACTTTCAGTAAAATTCAGCCGGTTTTATTTTTATAAATAAACTAATATTTTGTTCTGTTGGTGAAAATAGTGAACAGTAATAAAAGAAAGTAAAACTGAAGTGTTCAGTCCATGAAACAATCATAAAACTTTTAATACATATACAGTGAAATGTAGCTTACATTGATATAATAATCTATTAATACTCGTGCTACCTCCACGTCCATTTTAAACCTCTACATATAACCTAAACGGATAGCAGCAATTGATTATTTCGCGGAGAGTTATGGGGCGTAGAAGATGTAGTTTGACGTCATATCCGTCACACTGATTTCTTGGATTTTCCTTCTTCTTTCTATCCTCTTAGAATAAGTCGCGAGATTTTATTGCCGAAAGCTGACGTTCTGATCACCGCTAAGAGGGCTATTACTTGCCCATGCCACTTTTCGATCGGCGTCGTACTATCGAAACCTGTTTTCAGGCGTACACCAGTTATCATCACACTATCTGGTTTAACCCTTAGTAAGAAGATAATAACTAAGCTTATAACAAATTACTCACCCTTTTCATGTAGTCTTCGAGAGTCTCGAAAGGGAATACCAACTCGACAGTCTTCATTTGTTGGATTAGTTGTTGTGGGTTAAGGTTCGTCCAGCGCACCTTGGAGCCCACGCCTCTAAACACAAGGGTAAATCCGTCAGTCAGTTTGAAATACAAAATACATCATACGGAAGGCTGCAGTAATTCCATAGTGAATTGCATTTAATTTGTACTTACGGTATTTGAACAGGATAATCTGGTCCCAGAAGCTTCGAAGCTTCCCAAAAACAGTCTAATGGAGTAATGATGGCACAAGGGATAATGTTTAGGAATATCTGCAAAAGAAAACCACAAATAAATAAATAAATAAATTTATTAATTTGTTTATTATTATTATTATTATTATTATCATTATTATTATTATTATTATTATTATTATTATTATTATTATTTTGAAAAGCCATTTTGTTCACCACAATGTCACATAATCTTATCGGATTCGTATCGTCTTCAGCTCTTGTGAGAAGGTGTTAGCTGACATCAGGGTCCAAGCGTTAGTTAAGAGAATAAACTTAAGGTGTATGATATCTTGTACCTTCCTGTACAGAGTAATAATTTCAGTTAGAAAGCTATTGTAAGGTCAACTGTTAACAAGGTGCGTACGAGCAAGCAGCCCGACTCATCCATCTCCAAGAATCATTAAGGCTACGCCTAATATGAAATGATAATGTGGTAACAAGGGTTGATTACATGTTGCATCGACTGCAACGTCCCACTTACTGAACCTTAAATATGTAGTACAGAATACCGGTACTTGAAATGCCAGCGATTTGATTCCTGGAAAGCACGGTGTCTTCAATTTTATTGCGACTGCTTAAAGGATTTCAAATGTATGAAATGTATGTAATATGTGTAATGGATGTCGCACACATCTGTGTATTTACATTTGTGTATGCATGTGTGTTGTATGTGTGTGTAATGTGATATACAGAATGAATCATAAGTAATATCATTGATTTCCGGGGGTTAATCTTTGAGTTCAAACAAAAAGGTTTAATACAGTTTTGCTCGTTTTTGCTTCCTTTCGTAACATGTTTTGGGAAAACCATTCATTTAATTCCCAATATGCTCACTCAATTTAAGAGAGCAGAGTATTATGATAATAAATGATTAAAATAATTTTAGTTTTATCCTTTATTGTGAGGAAATTTAATACGAACAAATGTAACATTTTAAAATTTATTTTCAGAACGGAAAGTTACATTTTTTTAATATTTTTCTGCGCATTTAAAGGATAAAACTAAAATTCTTTCAATCATTTATTATCATAATACTCTGCTCCCTTAAATTAATTGAGCATATTGGAAATTCAGTCAATGGCTTTCCCAAAACACGCAAAATGTTTCATACAAAAAGAAAAAAAATTATCTCGAAAAGGAAGCAAAAACATACAAAATTACATTAAACTTTTTTGTTTGAATTATCTGAAAGAAAACCCCCCAGAAATTAATGACATTACTTACGGTTTACTCTATGTATGTATGTATGTATGTATGTATGTATGTATGTATGTATGTATGTATGTATGTATGTATGTATGTATGTATGTATGTATGTATGTATGTATGTATGTATGTATGTATGTATGTATGTATGTATGTATGTATGTATGTATGTATGTATGTATGTATGTATGTATGTATGTGTGTATGTATGTATGTATGTATGTTATTTTATGTTATGTTTTATTTAACGACGCTCGCAACTGCCGAGGTTATATCAGCGTCGCCGGTGTGCCGGAATTTTGTCCCGCAGGAGTTGTTTTACATGCCAGTAAATCTACTGACATGAGCCTGTCGCATTTAAGCACACTTAAATGCCATCGACCTGGTCCGGGATCGAACCCGCAACCTCGGGCACAGAAGGCCAGCGCTATATCAACTCCGCCAACCAGGCCGACTATATGTATGTATGTATGTATGTATGTATGTATGTATGTATGTATGTATGTATGTATGTATGTATGTATGTATTTTTAATTGAATTGAAAGGGGAGAAGTGGGAGGAGAATTTTAAAAGGTACGCAAAACGCGTCCTCGCAAGGGGTTGGGGACTGTAAGAAACTGAATATGTGAGCTCCAAGCCTGTTGGCCACTCGTTTCACCCCCGGTTACACTGTTCCACTGAAGGAGCTCTAGAAAATTTTGAAGGGGAAAAGCCGAAAATGGACGTAACCTCTTAGGTGTCACATACGCGAGGGGAAGGAAATGTGATCAAACTGATCACAGGACAGGACGAAGAAGAAATGACGGAAGGTGTAAGTCTGAACATTGAAAGGAAATTTGTCATTTCGCAGTGCAGGTGGAGTCGAGAAGACTCGTTTGTTTGCTGTTACATGTATGTAGGCTATGTATATGTACGTGTGCTTGCATGTGCGTGCTAACGGATAGAACAGTAAACCGACAGACTGAAAGACAAACGTTACATGAATGAATGTAAACCCACTCGAATATCCATTAAATTTGCCTAATGGAGGATGCAACAGCATCCCGGCCCAAATTTTTAGTGAGTTATTTTACGACGCTATATCAACATCTCAGGTTATTTAGCGTCTGAATGAAATGAAGGTAATAATGCCAGTGAAATGAGTCCGGGGTCCAGCACCGATAGTTACCCAGCATTTGCTCATATTGGGTTGAGGAAAAATCCCGAAAAAAACCTCAATCAGGTAATTTGCCCCAACCGGGATTCGAACCCGGGCCATTGGTTCGCTGTTAGACGCGCTAACGGTTACTCTTACATGTGTGAAAATTCTTTCCGATCCCCGAGTTGAGATGGGTTATACGAGTTACTCTTCTTGGAAACTGTGCCACTGCAACCACTCGAATCGTATGTAATCGCATATAATTTTTTTTAGTCAACATCAAACTATAGTTTGCCACATGTTTAAATACATAATTATTGTCTTATAAGCGTAAATTACGGTATAATGTACAGTAGATCGTCTACTTAAAGAGGCACTATTTCGTCAAGTTAAAAGACAAAAGACACCCTCTACCGACGAAGGGTGACTTTGCGGACGTAGGTTTATTATTAAAAATGCTGCGCCCTTTGACACCACGTGTTACCTCACAAAGTTTCAATCGAAAAAATTTATCCAATGAGTCACCTACGCCTTCTGTATACGAAGTTATGCAATCCCGCACATCAGTTGTCCATTTCTTAAACACTGTACACTAACCATCATCGCTAGACTATTACATTTCTAGAAGGAATATCACTAAGCAATATTGATAGTGTTACCATATATTCAATTTGATATTTCTGAAAGAAATGGCCCTATACAAGATTGGGAATTTATGTATTGAAGTAGAAAATTGTCGTAATTTTTGCCAAAGAATTCACACATGAGGGACGTGTTCGCCAATTTATTTCAATCAACATAATAGTGAACATTTTCGCATTACATTCTTGTCTGATGCTATAGACAAATTCACCAAAAAGGAAGTTTTATTCTTCCTTAGTATAGAAGTACTATATCTGGTGCATTAGAATCTGTCTTTTTTATGCACCATTTGATAACATATAACGCACAACTTTAACACTGTAAATATGACAAAGTTTCGCAGATTCGGAAAGAGTATGTTACGGTACAGCGTTTAATACACACTTATGATCGATTAATTGATAACTAACACATTACACTAATACTTACTTGGTCTATATAGTGCTCGTCGAAGTCAGGAATACTGGGCGAGTAACACATGTCTTTTAGACTCCAAGTACTAAAACAGAAAGAAAAATAATTAGACCTTCCACTAAGCACGAAAATCTGTGGTGTTTTGTTGGAAAATTCCTAAATGAATATGCAATTGAATTCTATAGAGAGCCTTAGTTCATCATCTGATTTTGAAATGTATAGGCCTACTATTTACTTAAAAATCAGTAAATGTGTTTTGAGCTTTTGGATTTTTATGCCGTGCAAATGAAGCCTATAGGGAACCTTATTGGCAGTTCGTCACCTGATTATTGGAGTGTAGGTACTATCTACTTAAAAATCAGTAAATGTGTTTTGGGCTTTTGGACTTTTATGCCGTGCTAATTAGGGGGGATGTTAATGCATAATTGAATACTTCTGATCATATATGTAACTGAAGCCTATAGGGAATCTTATTCGCAGTTCGTCACCTGATTATTGGATTGTAGGTACTATCTACTTAAAAATGAGTAAATGTGTTTTGAGCTTTTGGACTTTTATGCCGTGTTAATTAGGGAGGATGTTAATGCATAGTTGGATACTTCGTGAACATATATGCAATTGAAGCCTATATGGAACCTTATTCGCAGTTCGTCACCTGATTATTGGAGTGTAGGTACTATCTACTTAAAAATCAGTAAATGTGTTTTGAGCTTTTGGACTTTTATGCCATGTTAATTAGGGAGGATGTTAATGCATAGTTGGATACTTCGTGAACATATATGCAATTGAAGCCTATATGGAACCTTATTCGCAGTTCGTCACCTGATTATTGGAGTGTAGGTACTATCTACTTAAAAATCAGTAAATGTGTTTTGAGCTTTTGGACTTTTATGCCATGTTAATTAGGGAGGATGTTAATGCATAGTTGGATACTTCGTGAACATATATGCAATTGAAGCCTATATGGAACCTTATTCGCAGTTCGTCACCTGATTATTGGAGTGTAGGTACTATCTACTTAAAAATCAGTAAATGTGTTTTGAGCTTTTGGACTTTTATGCCGTGCTAATTAGGGGGTATGTTAATGCATAGTTGGATACTTCGTGAACATATATGCAATTGAAGCCTATATGGAACCTTATTGAAGTTCGTCACCTGATTATTGGAGTGTAGGTACTATCTACTTAAAAATTAGTAAATGTGTTTTGAGCTCTTGGACTTTTATGCCGTGCTAATTAGGGGGGATGTTAATGCATAGTTGGATACTTCGTGAACATATATGCAATTGAAGCCTATATGGAACCTTATTCGCAGTTCGTCACCTGATTATTGGATTGTAGGTACTATCTACTTAAAAATCAGTAAATGTGTTTTGAGCTTTTGGACTTTTATGCCGTGCTAATTAGGGGGGATGTTAATGCATAGTTGGATACTTCGTGAACATATATGCAATTGAAGCCTATATGGAACCTTATTCGCAGTTCGTCACCTGATTATTGGAGTGTAGGTACTATCTACTTAAAAATCAGTAAATGTGTTTTGAGCTTTTGGACTTTTATGCCGTGCTAATTAGGGGGTATGTTAATGCATAGTTGGATACTTCGTGAACATATATGCAATTGAAGCCTATATGGAACCTTATTGAAGTTCGTCACCTGATTATTGGAGTGTAGGTACTATCTACTTAAAAATTAGTAAATGTGTTTTGAGCTTTTGGACTTTTATGCCGTGCTAATTAGGGGGGATGTTAATGCATAGTTGGATACTTCGTGAACATATATGCAACTGAAGCCTATATGGAACCTTATTTGCAGTTGGTCACCTGAGTATTGGAGTGTAGGTACTATCTACTTAAAAATCAGTAAATGTGTTTTGGGCTTTTGGACTTTTATGCCGTGCTAATTAGGGGGGATGCTAATGCATAGTTGAATACTTCTGATCATATATGCAACTGAAGCCTATAGGGAATCTTATTCGCAGTTCGTCACCTGATTATTGGATTGTAGGTACTATCTACTTAAAAATGAGTAAATGTGTTTTGAGCTTTTGGACTTTTATGCCGTGTTAATTAGGGAGGATGTTAATGCATAGTTGGATACTTCGTGAACATATATGCAATTGAAGCCTATATGGAACCTTATTCGCAGTTCGTCACCTGATTATTGGAATGTAGGTACTATCTACTTAAAAATCAGTAAATGTGTTTTGAGCTTTTGGACTTTTATGCCGTGCTAATTAGGGGGGATGTTAATGCATAGTTGGATACTTCCTGAACATATATGCAACTGAAGCCTATATGGAACCTTATTTGCAGTTGGTAACCTGAGTATTGGAGTGTAGGTACTATCTACTTAAAAATCAGTAAATGTGTTTTGGGCTTTTGGACTTTTATGCCGTGCTAATTAGGGGGGATGTTATTGCATAGTTGAATACTTCTGATCATATATGCAACTGAAGCCTATAGGGAATCTTATTCGCAGTTCGTCACCTGATTATTGGATTGTAGGTACTATCTACTTAAAAATGAGTAAATGTGTTTTGAGCTTTTGGACTTTCGTGCCATGTTAATTAGAGGGGATGTTAATGCTTAGGTGCATACTTCCTGAAAAAATATACATTGTGTCCGTAAATTAATGATACACTTTCGAGGATAAAATACGGGGGGGGGGGGGACTACAAAATGTAGTACAAATAACTTGTAGTAACGAAAACACACTCTCTGAAACTTCAAAATTTGCGGAGTATTTCCATATTCCATATCTTTACCGCAAGACTTAGCAACTTACTTCTTTCTTTTGAGACAGAAAGGTGTTGGTGATATGTAATAATTTCGAAGGCGTGTCCATGATTGTGATTTGTTTATATTACTGTTCAGATTTGTTTGTTGTTCTTTTAAAAAAAAATAGCGTCTCCCACGGAGCCGTCTTCGTGGAACTTATCTCACAGTAGCTTTTGGGATCTGTAATTACTGTAACTGCTTTCCCTCCGCACACATATCCTTCGTATTCGATTGCAAATAATCTCCACACCTGCCGTACCACAGCCTCTTCGCTCACAAGAGAACGGCCACTACTTTTCCTGTTACAAATCTAGTTTTTTAAAGTAGTTGTTAAACCATCCCTGTATCCATGCTCGAGGAGGTAGATCTTTGTGAAACGGTCTTCTGGGGATCCGCTGAGC
This sequence comes from Periplaneta americana, assembly GCF_040183065.1. Classification (NCBI taxonomy): domain Eukaryota; kingdom Metazoa; phylum Arthropoda; class Insecta; order Blattodea; family Blattidae; genus Periplaneta; species Periplaneta americana. Next base: position 44,403,071 of record NC_091118.1, on the reverse strand, counting down.
GAATTTGTTTTTCAGTGTATTCAATCAAGCAAAACTTCTATGTTTCTCGGAACATATTGGCCAGGGTATGGCATCGGTGCCCACCCAGCATCATGATGAATTTGGGAAGTCACAATAAGAAGCGAAATTCTCTTTCGCAAACCGGCTCACCGTGCTAACCACACGATACCGCTGTAAGCCTACTGTTTGAATAATCGTTAACTTCTACCGAGGCATATGGAGGCCAGCAGTCGGCTGGTAGGCCTTAGCCCTCCATGGACTGTCGCGCAACGGATTTTTTTTGTCAGTATTTCAGTTGGAAATATAAATCAATTGCCACCAGTTTTGGATTCCCCTCTTTATTACAGTCCAAAAATCGATTGGTTCATAGGTTTATTATATTCCATATCTTTAAGCAGAACTACGTGTGTGTGTGCGATCACCTGTCGACAGGTGCATAGTTTTAGTATGCCGCATATCTTTATGTCCTAGACCTACATGTAGGTGAGATCACCTGTCGACAGGTGCATAGTTTTAGTATGCCGTATATCTTTACGTCGTAGAACTACATGTGGGTGAGATCACCTGTCGACAGGTGCATAGCTTTAGTATGCCGCATATCTTTACGTCGTAGACCTACATGTGGGTGAGATCACCTGTCGACAGGTGGATAGTTTCAGTATGCCGCATATCTTTACGTCGTAGAACTACATGTGGGTGAGATCACCTGTCGACAGGTGCATAGTTTTAGTATGCCGCATATCTTTACGTCGTAGAACCACATGTGGGTGAGATCACCTGTCGACAGGTGCATAGTTTTAGTATGCCGCATATCTTTACGTTGTAGAACCACATGTGGGTGAGATCACCTGTTGACAGGTGCATAGTTTTAGTATGCCGCATATCTTTACGTCGTAGAACCACATGTGGGTGAGATCACCTGTCGACAGGTGCGTAGCTTTAGTATGCCGCATATCTTTACGTCGTAGAACTACATGTGGGTGAGATCACCTGTCGACAGGTTCATAGCTTTAGTATGCCGCATATCTTTACGTCGTAGAACTACATGTGGGTGAGATCACCTGTCGACAGGTGCATAGCTTTAGTATGCCGCATATCTTTACGTCGTAGAACTACATGTGGGTGAGATCACCTGTCGACAGGTGCATAGCTTTAGTATGCCGCATATCTTTACGTCGTAGAACTACATGTGGGTGAGATCACCTGTCGAGAGGTGCATAGCTTTAGTATGCCGTATATCTTTACGTCGTAGAACTACATATGGGTGCGATCACCTGTCGACAGGTGCATAGTTTTATTATGCCACATATCTTTACGTAGGAGAACTGCGTGTGGATGGTGCGACAAATAGAAGGGACAACAAGGGGAAAGAAAGGGGGCACAAGATGGAAGCAAGGAGAACAAGGGTAAGACAGGGAAAGCAAGAATAAAATGAGAACAACAGGAAATTTAAGAAGAACAAGGAGAAAAAGAGAACAAAGGGAATACAAGGAGAACAAGAGGAAGATAAGAGAACAAAGGGAAGCCAAGTAGAACAAGGGCAAGACTAGGAGACAAGGAGAAAACAAGTACAGTATAACAAGGAGAAGAAAGGAGAACAAGGGGAAGACAAGGAGAATAGGGGGAGACGAGGAGAAAACAAGGAGAGACAGGGAGAACAAGGGAAGACAAGGAGAACATGGATAAAACAAGTGTAACAAGAGGAAGACAAGGAGAGTAAGGGAAAGACAAGATAAACGAGGGGAAGACATGGAGAATAAGAGGAAGAAGACAAGGGGAAGAAGGGGAAGACAAATATAACAAGGGAAGGACAAGGAGAACAAGGGAAAACAAGGTGAACAAGGGGCAGACAAGGGGAACTAAGGGAAGGCAAGGATAACAAGGGGAATACAAAGAGAACGGGAAGGCAAAAGAAGGAAAAACAAGGAGAACAAGCAGAAAGCACGGATAACAGGGGGAATGCAAGGGGAAGAGAGAGAGAAGGGTAAACAAGGAGAACAAGAGGAAAACAAGGGGAAGAGAAGGAGAATAAGAAGATAAGGAAAGCATGGGGAAGAGGAGGGGAACAAGGGAAATACAAAGAGAACCGGCGTAATATGAGGAAAAGTGACACGGTGTTGAAATTTTATGTTTTTATATGTTGGTGAATTCCGGAGTTACTCGCCCCCATCCATAGTGAGGAGAAAGACGTAGTTCTAGGTCAAGACGACAACCTGAATATTTTCAGTGAATTAGACTCAATGCGGGAGAAAGTGGGTTTATATGAAATAAGATTTTATAGCAGAAAGGCGATAACCATTTTATCGCGATATTAAATATTTTTTTCTCTCGAAAATACTGATGACTTTAGAAACTATAGGCCTATTGCTTCGGAATGCACAAAATACAGTATCATTCGTTACAATATGAAAAGGAACTGAACTGTTTCTGAATTCACGTCATAATATTATAGCATAAGGAGAAAATAATATGACAGTTAATATTTTCAGTAAGTTATTTAACGACGCTGAATCAACTACTAGGTTATTTAGCGTCGATGGTATTTGGCGAAATGAGGCCGAGGTTTCGCCATAGATTACCTGACATTCGCCTTATGGTTAGAAAAATCCTAGGAAAAAACCCAACCAAGTAATCAGCTCAAGCAGGGAATCGAACCCACGCCCAAGCGCAGTTCCTGATCTTTAGACAAACGCCTCTGCCGACTGAGCTACGCCGGTGGCTTTTATTTTGTTTCCGGGCCTATATATGGAAAAAAAACATAGTTAAAGAAAAGAATGTCTTGCTTCTCATCCCTTCTCCGCTGCTCGTAATAGAATGACAACAAACTAAACAGTGGCCCCGTTGCTTGGAAACGGAATGCGAGCAGCGAACATGTGTCCGTGTGGCTCGAAGCCGCTCGCTGCAGTTGGCACGATCGTCGCAGATTCGTCATCCGCGGAACAGATGTCGCTTGTCTCCCAACACCCAAACAACGTGCATATCACCGAGCCATGAGGTCATTTGGAGTAATTTCACCGGTTTACGCACATCTGTCTGTTTTACATCACGTTAATGCGTGTCGCTATCACGCTCGACTGCCATGAAATTTGGCACACAAATCCAATCTCGTAATAATTCACTTGCGCACTGACACGCCAATAACATTCGCACTAATTGAACAGATCGCTAACCTCTTACGTAACTGACAATGCTTTATTTAACGTCAATTTTCAGTTGTATATAGGCCTACTGTTTTACGGCTTATGATACTGCGAAAATGAAACAATAATAAGATAAAGAAAATGGCACCGAAAACTGGCGTTCTCGAAAAGACAGGATTTTTTTTTTTTTTTTCATTTTTAAGGTGACACTCAACTTAAAAATTGGAGAAAAAGTGTCATAGAAATGAAAAATTAAATTTCTACACTAATTTACGTGACAGAACTAAAATCAATACGCAGAATTCTTCCCCTATTCATTGAGAAGTCACAGTCAAATGCACAAAGCCAAAAAATAAAAAATGATAGTTAAAAGTGATATTTCAATTAATGATTGATTAAAAATTGAAATATTTTTTTATTTTGAAAAGTACTGGATCTAATGAGTTGAGATTTTGCATGTTACTTTCCATGTGTAAATTAAACTTTTTCTCCAAATTTGAAAAAGATTGGTCAAATAGGAAAAAAGTTCCAAAATATAGTTGAGTGTCTCCTTAATTGGTTCATTTTACGACGCTTTATCAACTGCAATGGTTGTCTAGCGTCTGTGTGAAATGAAGCTGATATTGCCAGCGAATTGAGTCCAGGGTCCAGCGCCGAGAGTTACCCAGCATTTGCTCTTAATAGGTTGAGAGAAAATCTCGGAAAGAACCCTAAGCAGGTAACTTGTCCCAACCAGGATTTGAACCCGAGTCCGCTCATTTCACAGTCAGACATGATAACTGTTACTCCAAAGCGGTGGACCTCTTTTTCTCCTCTTTTTGTCGTTATATGTTTGTACAGGGACATCATTTCATTTTTACTTTAATTTGTATTGTATCTGAGTTTTTGAATGTACTTCACTCTCACTCCCTCTACTAGTAAACTTTCAATCATCTCCACTCAGAACCAAGGCCGCGTATGGAGTCAAAGTCGCCTTACGGTCATAGTAAAAACTACTGAGGTAATGAGTATAGTACGTTCCAGAAATAAGTTCGCTTTTTCCAGTGGCGAAAGAGCTTTCAATATTGAATCATATTTTCGCACAGGTACTGTCGTCCGTTTGCCTACATCGCATCCCGGTTTCCCCCACCCCTCGTCCCTCTGTAAAGACTAGTGGCTGGGCTGTCTTAGCTCTTTTCTGAAAACATTAATTTCTGTTAGGAATTGGACGTCTACGTAATATTATACAACTGTTTAAAATAACTTAAATAAAAGGGCCTCGTTAAATAATTAACTGTCACGTGATTTCCCCCCTTACTACGACCCTGCGATATAACCACTTGGAGGGATAGTAGATAGCATGTGTGAGTAATTTTATCTTTTCAGATCGGGCAGAAGTGAAGATTGAATTTACGTACTTAAGGTAGTCTTTTGTAGAGTAGATACAGAATTATTTCAACATGAGTTACTAGTACGAAGGACGAAACTGAAAATTGGAATTAGGTACAATAATCTATAGTGCGATAATATACACAAAAGAACTGAAGCCTGTATCGAAATGAACGGCCACCATTTAAAAACAATGTGTTTAAATATCCATATTATGATTATTTTTCAATTTAACTTCATTCTCTATATTGTACGCTAATGTGCTGTAGACAGTATAATATACACTGCATAATGAATACGTCCGAGTGGATAGCTCAGTTCGTGAGTAAACACACTTATCGTTAATACTGTACTGTATTTTGATTAAACAAAATCCTAATGAAAATTATAAAACTGAATATCGCGATATTTCCTAGTTTACGTAAATGGATGAACTACTTTTCTTCCCTCCTATACCTAGAAGAGTAATTTGTTTGTATTTTACGTCAGTATCATCCAGTCGTGGAAGGGGGTAGCAAACGGTGTTTGCGGTTCTCAACCGTTAATCCAAAGGTATAGCCAGGTTAATATTAGAAATGTTAGTAAAAATAAAATGACGTCCCTGTACATTGCTAGTTGGTCTGTTGTTACATAACTCCGATCTTTTTCTTTTTTACATTAAATAAATCTACTATGTAATACTGATGGCCTGTTTTTCCAAGTATTGTTAAAAAATTTAACGACTGTTAAACTCTAAACAGTTTGTTAATTAATAAAATTGTATGTTTTCAACACCAGTTTGGTTTAACAGATTGTTAATTTTAAATGTAGGATTTCGGGCAGTTAACTCGTTTAACAGTTAGTTAAATATGGCCGATGTCTCCACAGCTGTTCGAACAGAAGTTGCGAAATTAATATTTTGTGTCTCTCTCTAGGGAATGTTTAGTATATGACTGATATGACTGGTAATATAACATTTAAAATATACTTTGGACTGTTTAAATACATTAGTGTTATTTTATTTCTTTCGTATTTCGTATCCATAATAGCAATGAGGAAATATAACCTTATTTTGTAATTATTATTCAGCACGTCACCTACAACTTTCATTTGTCAACTGTTTGTTTATGAAGCGTGGCCTACTATAACAGGTTGTCATTTTATGCAAGTTTCATGACTCACTCTATAATATAAAATTTAAAGATTAATTTTAGCCAATCAAAAATTGTCTTACATGTGTAGAATCATTACAAACTACTGTTGAGTAGTTAAAATAGTGCTAACAGACGTTATAGTTAACTGTTGGTTATCTTAAACAAAATTATGTTGAACAAATGGAAAATACATTAACAAAGCGTTAAAAATAAACATACTGTTAATTTAACATTCGTTAAGCAAAATTAAAAATTACTTGGACAAACTGGCCATGAGTGTCTTGCTTACTTTAAAAGCCGCGCTCAATTATTTTATTTCGCCTAGAATTCCACCGTCCTCCGCAGGGCTATCCGCGACATTTGAGTCCAAAAATGGAAGCGCAACCACTCAACAATTTAACACGAATACACAAGTTTTATTTTATTTTATTTCACTTTTTGAAGAGAAAAGAGGTACATTTCGAAGACTCGCCGGTTATATATAAATAAAGAAACAAATGTTTGTGTATACAGCCGGAGAAACGCCTGGCGCCCAAAGAATTTATGTCTTTGAAAAAATGGAAGCACTTAACTAAGAAGTATATTAGGTTAATGAGGGTACTTTATCTCGCGGCACTCTGTATAAATAGCATGTGACTCACATGCCATAGAGCTGCACCGTTACGCTGGTGGCAGCTTTGACGACGTCGAGGTGCGACAGAAGCGCCGCTGGGTGGAGAAGTGAGGCGTCGGAATCTCGCGGTGTCTGTATGAGGAGCTGGTGCGTACTCGAATGTGCCTCTCCCAGAGTCGCCTGCGTGTACCGCAGCTCGCGCTCCAAGCGGCCGCCCTCTGCAACAAACAACACACTGCATAAGTTTCTAGACTAAAGTGGGTTATCGAGAGTATTTTTTACAAAATTCAACTAATAAATTTCTACTGAATATTCTACTCAAAAACTTAAGATGAAGTGTCGAAGAAGCTGCATTCTAGATCTCATAGTTTTCGAGATTAGAAGGCATAAATATTCGCCGAATTAAGACTATCGTTATGTTGGTATATTTTGCACCTTAATATCTCGAAGACTGTTAAACTCAAGGAATTCTTTCTTTCCTTATCTTTCGCTGGCTTTCCAGCTCAACATGTCCTTGGCCTTGTCTATTCGCTGTGCAATCCCAATTTAAATTCCCTGCATCTTCTGTGAGAGTTGTGGTGAAAAAGCGGCTGTATTTCTACAAATACGTCTCTTTCGTTATTACATAACTCTTCTATTTCCTATTTTAATGATTGCGTAGTTCTTTAATAACATCCTGTATGCTATGTATAATTCAAAAGTCTCTTCAACTTTAAAATTATTATAATTATAAAATGTTTGAGGGAGGAGAATAAAAAGCAATTGTGTTGGATTTGGTTTCTACAGAATATTTGGAATATATTCGCTGATCTCTTGTTCAAACACCATTCTTTCTGCGACACCATACACAACAATTTGTAGGAAATATCTTGAAATATTTCAAATTTCTTGCGGAATAGCATCTTTTACAGTTGCTGTAAGGTTGTTGGGCGTGCCACGAAAAATAATTATTTAAAATAACGCTATAATAAAAAAATCAACCGAAATGAAATCTGGAGATCGTGAAGGTTATATTGTTGGAAAGTGCCTATTGATGGCACGATATCCAAAGATTCGCGTACTTAATTGTTTCTCAGGGTCGTAGATGTCGAGCAGTGTGCCATCTTGCATAAAGATTTTTTTTTTCAGGTCGTGATTCCTCAGTCTAAGGATGACGAAGTTCTGTAGTATACTGTACTGTACATAGCGTTGTTTACAGCATATATTATGGCGGCCAGCTGGTATCAAACTTAAGAGTCAGTGTACTAAAACCTCATCTCAATTTAAATGTAGCTGTCCTTCTTGTATGACATTAGGCTTATTTGGGTTTAAGCATTAAATACGGAGATAACGGGAGAAGATAGAGATGTGATAGCAAAAAGTACGAAAACTCAGAAATGTATTGCTTCCTTTACTGAATTGGTGGAGAAAAATATGCGACATTCGTTATCTATGAAAATTAGTTTTTACAAGTTCGAGACTACGTGTTATGGTTTTGTCAGGTCGCAAGAAGCGACACTCGGACACGACCCAACGATTCGGAATGTCAAACATCTGACGACCGTCCGACACGCGGATGAAGATGCAGGCCGCATCCAATAACCTACATAGCTTTTCCGGGCTCCCACCAGAGGCTCTGCTTGCGGCCTCCTACAGCTGGGCGTTCCGAGTTCGAGGTATCGATATTAATGCAATAAAACCTGAAATGTACGTCAACTGAGGGGGAATTATTTAAATTACGTACGAGTCAGAAATACGTATAAACAAGATTTGAATATGAGATAATTATTTTCAAATGATCAGAAATCTAGTTTAACAGAACATAAAGAGCTGGAAGCACTTAACGATTCTTTTAACTTGTCCAAAGGTTTTATTCACTAGAAAGTGAATAGAATTTTAATGCACTACATACACCTCCTATGAAATTTTTCTCCAATCATGAACTCATACTTTTAAGATACCTTAATGAATTATTAATTTTTTATATTACACATGTTCTTTAACGTTTTGTTAAATTGTCACTGCTTGTATCCTTTGTATCCTGGTAGAGTGTAAGAGAAGGCCCTATGGTCTTAACTCTGTGCCAGCATAAATAAATAAATAAATAAATAATAATAATAATAATAATAATAATAATAATAATAATAATTATTATTATTATTATTATTATTATTATTATTATTATTTTATTGGAAACCTCTTGCAATTTCAATTTTTGTTTTGTTGGAATTTGTCTCAACATTTTTATAAATCAAACTTTTTCTTCTAGCGAGTAGTTGTTCCTTTTACTGTCACACATGATTACTAGACAGTTGCTGAATGACCTGCAATTGTTTTCAAATGTTTGGTACATGTACTGTGAGAAAAAAGATAAGCTAGCATGTCGATGGCTAAGAAGTGATATGTCGTATCTACAAAAATGGTTCTTTAATTTAACTACATTTTTATGTAGATTAACAACATTTACTATGTTCACAAAATTGGACAGTTAACTAATATCCTAGATCATACATGTAGCAGATTGCTCATCCCTATGTTAAAAATGGCAGCACTTTGAAGAGAACAACCGCTAGGATCGCCACCCGTTCGCAGTACAGTCGCTAATGCAATTCATATGGTAGTTATGACGTGACTCCTTATGTAACAACTAGATGGCAGCATAGTAAACCTGACAAAAGTTATTACAGTCAAAGCCTATAAGGCCGAGCAATCTGAGTATATATGATCTAGGCTAATATTTTGTCCTTGAGTAGAAGATCTTGCAAAGCAGAAACATGTATAAACAAATTGTCTATTTTGAAATAAATTAAATTTTAAAACAATTTTTGATTCACCTGCATATTTACAAATACGAGGAATCGCTTCTTAGCTATCGATATAAGAACTGAGCATACCGGCCCTGCATTCGCCTGGGCTGGCTGATTTGATTTTTATCTGTACGAGTCCCGTAACCTTGAGAGCAATGACATAAAGAGGCAGTGGTCTTTACTGTCACCTGACATATGTTTCCCGTATTCCGCAGCAGATCTTTAGCATTGTGGGAAATTATTAAAATGTATTCAAAATCGTGAGAAAAATCATGTGAAGTTAAAAGAAACTTTATTAAGTATCAAAGCAAACAAAAATACGTAAATTCAAACCCCATTAAATAAATTACTACTTACAAAAGCGAATTACATACAATTCAGAATTAATTTATATGTAATTAAATGTAATTTTGCCATAATCTGTGCATAATTACGTACAAGTCAGAACTATGTAATAACTGGGTTACGTCCCTGATCACATATAACACACTGATCAGCCTAATACAATATCAAGACTACAACTTTGATCAATTTACTACGCTGCCATCTAGCGACTGCAGAAGAAGTCACATTACAACCCTGATGGATTTGCATAAGTAATAGCTTGCAGCAGTATTTCTATCTAGCGGTCGTCACCAAAAAATCGTTTTCTACAGTGGAGATCTTAGTGTAGTGGTTGTTCTTTTTCATATGTTGTCATTTCATAACAAGGGAATCTGAGATATACAGTCTGTTAATTAAGTATGGAATATTGCTAATAACTCTTTATATATTCATTTTATGAAAAAATATCAAAAACAAAAGTTGTTGGAGATATCGAATTAAAATTTATGGCTGTGATCCCACAAAAGTATTGATTCATGTACAGGGTATAGCAAAAATAACACTTTTTTAAATGGTATCTTATATTCAATTTTATATATTTTAAATCTTCATTCAATTTTACATATGAATAGAAGTTTGACTCACCATAAATTATGAATACTCTCTTGAAAATGTTGCGGTTCTTTCAAATGCTTTCATAATGTAACGCCATGAAACAAACAAAACAATGTGCATCTCCACATTATGGTAGTAGAGTAATGGATTTCCTCAACCAAATGTTCCCTGGTAGATGGATTGAAAGAAGAGGACACATTGAATGGCCAGCTAGATCACTTGACCTCAACCCATTGGATTTCTTCCTTTGGGGTTACGTAAAGTCCAGAATGTATCGTGATAAACCGAACAGTATTGAAGACCTTAAATTAAGGATTAGTAATAAGATGGAACTGATCACTCCTGAAACTGTGATAAAGTCAATGGACTGCCTTCGTGATAGACTGGGGCATTGTTCGGCCGTGAATGGTTCCCATTTTGAACATTTGTTATAATTTTAAACATTTTCTGAAACAGTTATGTTACTGTTTTGTTTGTTTCATGACCTGCTCCATATGAATACACACATTTATTTTGTGTTACATTATCAAAGCATTTGAAAGAACCATAACATTTACAAGAGAGTATTCATCATTTATGCTGCGTCAAACTTCTATTTGTATGTAAAATTGAATGGAGATTTCAAATATGTAAAATTTAATATAGTGTCCATTTAAAAAAGTATTATTTTTTGTCACGCCCTGTGCACAAATGAATACTTTTGTAAGACTACAGCTATAAGTTTTAGTTAGATATCTCCAACAACTTTTGTGTTTGATATTTTTTTTCATAAAATGAATATATAAAGAGTTATTAGTAGGGCTAGGATTTTGATGAAATTGCATCTTTTTTCTAGTAAACCAGAAACATAGCTGCTTTAGTATTTATATGTTATGTGATAAACTGAGTGTTTTAAGACACATTTGTTAGGGTTTTTTTTTTTTGCATTTCTTGCCTCTTTCAACTCATAAGAGCATCTTTTGTTTTATTCGGTCATTTTTTAGGCATTTTCATTTAATTTTGGCCATAAATCCCCATTATTAATGTAAAATAATGTTTATTTCCTTTGATATTTTCTTTACATATTTTGTTCATTAATATCCATTATTTTGTATAATATTTTAATCGTTTTTCTACACAAATATTGCCATTTTAACGTAGTACACCCCATGTAATGGATCAGTCCAACCACCCCACCCCTTCAATATAGACTCCTCTATACCTGCTAATTCCGGATAAGAGTGGCCTCTTGGCAGACTACATGGAAACTAAAAGTAAAGTAAATCCATGGCGCTACAGCCCATGAAGGGCCAAGACATATCAGCCGACTGTTGACCTCACGTCCACATGCCGAAGCTGAGGTGAATGATCATACATGGAAACTACATCAGGTAAAATAATTAATTAAAGTGTACTACTTAGAAAAAAATATGTAAAATTTAATTTAATTACTAGTCTAAATATTAAATAGTACAAAACCTCTTTTTCTACTAAGCCAATTATGTAAGATCAATTTTAGGGCATTTTAAGAGCATTGTTTTTTAAGATTTTTAGGTCATAAATGCATTGCTTTTAGGACATTTTTTTCATGATTTATAGGTCATCAAAATCTTAGCCCTAGCTATTAGCAATATTCCATACTTAATTAACACACTGTATATAAATACAGTATACATGATCAGTAGATACGTATAATCCAGATTCTGTTATACATTTGAACTAACAAGTTATTACCCACGTCAAAATTTTCCTTAAAGCAATTATTATGCTGTGCGATGCAATTCAGTTATAAACGACAAACCTTGTGAACTAGTAGGTGCAAGATGCATTTTATATTCCTAGTGTGTGAAATTTTGAGTTCCGGGACAGGGGATTTGACTCCTGAATTTCCGTCATAGCACCCATTCGCTGTAGCCCCACCCCTATTCCTAGAATCGAGCCCAGGCCCGTTGATTTTGTAGGTGGAAACGCTGTTACTGAAACTACAGAGGAGACAACTTAATCCCCTGTCAACGCGTAGGGTTGGTGTCGGTTGGGATGAGAAGATTGTTACATCGTATCTCTAATTCCACCTCCTCCCCCAGCCTTGAGGTCGAGTGGTTTTATTGTCTGAGCAATACACTGGACGGCGCATTGTCCCGGCTCATGAATATTTCAAAACAATAAGACAAGTACTTAAAACAATCTTGATGTCACATTCGGGGCGTGAGACCGGGGACTGCGACCACAATTATACACCTTCACCACGTCACTTGCCTCAGCAGCTTGGCAGTGCAGTAACTGAAAATACGATAAAGATGACACATACGTTCTTATTTATTTCATATGTTTCAGAACAATTCAGTACCTACACCTTCAGTCTGTCTCTCTCAACAACACAGTCACTACTTTCAGTGCTACTGTAAAAAAAAAAAAAATCCGCGGCGTTCATTTCGAGTATAATAGGAAATGGAATACACAAATTGATATGTCTATAGAAAAATTTTCTCTATCATGCATTCTTTGAAACGTCTGAAGAATTTCCTTCCTACTAAGCTCAGAGAAATCCTAGTACAGACCCTTGTGGAGCCTCACTTTGACTACTGTGATAAGTGCTGAATTTCTAAAAAATTTCAACATGTACAGTAGTGGCAAAAAAAACCGGACCAACCATTGTAGCTTATTTCGGAGCCTTGTTCACAGTGACAGCACGATAGACTGATAATTAAGATTTTCGTGGTTCGAATCCTGCCTGGGATGCAAACTTTTTTTTTTGTTCCTTATTCAAATTTATTCCCAATACTTTTCGATGGCAGCGATATTTTACTACATAATTAACTTATTATTTCCAGAACATGAATTTTACCAGCTTATTTTCTAATGGTTTTCGACATGGGCTACGTCAGCAGTCGAAACTACAACAATTTCAATAGATTACTCGCTATCTTGTGAATGCGTGCGTGGCATGCGCAGTGGCTCATTTCGGAGACTGATTATTCCGTCGGTCCGGTTTTTTTTCCCCCCAATACTCTACATAAGTTTGCGTCCGCTTTATTTTCAATGTCTGCCAACATGATCATATTTCGGAATATTTTCTTTGACTCTCCTGGCTCCGCTTGCAATATATAGACGTTTTACATTCTCTTTGCCTGCTATATCGAACTATACATGATTCCACACCCAACTACCTTGCATCTCAGTTTACTCTCCTAGCTTCATATCATAATCGTAATACATGTTCACAGCACAATCTGTTGCTATCAATACGACGTCATCAGACATCTCTGTACTCAAGTTCTTTCTCAATAGCTATGACCCGCTCCTGGAATTAGCTGCCACTGGAAATCAGGGATAGTCTTAGTGCCCAGTCGTTTATAAATAGGTTATTCAGGAATATTTTAAATGCATAGAATTAGTTTTTTGCAGCTATAATATTTAATATATAGTTAGTACTTTGTTGTTTCTATTACCATTGATTTTTAGGTAATTGTCATTGTTTCAATGCAACCTATATTAATTATACTTGGAGTGTAATATAAGCAGTAACATGAGCTGCTGTCAGGAAGTCGAAAGGTGAATAGCAATGGCAAAGGAAGCTTTTAATATAAAAAGGAGCATCTTCTGCAGACCTGTGGAAAAAAAAAAAAAACTGAGGAAAAGACTAGTGAAGTGCTTTGTGTAATGTGTGGCATTGTTTGGAGCAGAAACACGGACTTTACGACGAAGTGAAGAAAAGCGACTAGAAGCATTTGAAATGTAGATATGGAGAAAAAGGGAACGTGTGAAGTGGACAGACAGAATAAGAAATGAAGCTGTGTTGGAAAGAGTGGGTGAAGAAAGAATGATGCTGAAACTGATCAGGAAGAGAAAAAAGAATAGGTTAGATCATTAGTTGAAAATAATCTGCCTACTGATTGATGCACTGGAAGGAATGGTAAACGGGAGAAGAGTTCGAGACAGAAGAAGATAACAGATGATAGACATCATGAAGGTATATGGATCATATGCAGAGACAAAGGGGAAGGCAGAAAATAGGAAAGACTGGAGAATGTTTGGTTTGCAGTGAAAGATCTGCCCTTGGGAATGGACGCACGTCAAAACTGTCGAGAAGTATGGATTACTACGTCTAAGGCAGATTCGTATTACCAATATCTACTGTATGACTGCAACTTTTAATAGTTATCTATCATTATTACAACATAAGCAAAATGTAATTTGGACAACCCTCAGAATAGACTCTGACGTCGGTATCTTTTAACAAATCTCACAGCGTAACTCACTGAAAATCTGGCATCATCTGGCAGTTTTTTAAATAAATCTCCTAGAAATTGAGAAATGAAAGTAACTCCTACATAACAGCTTGCGCGTCTCTCTGCCTTCAACTTCAGCGTTTCCATAGCAACGCCTTCATGTTCCCGCAGTGAGCATTTCAATCATGGCTGAAGATCCGCCCGCATCTGGTAGAAAAAGGGTCCGTCTGAACTTCTCACCCCATTTCCGGGACATCACCCTCAATCACACAGCTTAAAAAATCCCGCATCCCCCCGTGTATCTACTTTAATTTCACGCTTACATTTTTTTATCTAAAACTCTCATCTCGATATGTCAGTTGGCAGGCGTGTTTGAACTGGCATAAATACCTGTTGATGACCAGTCAAAGGGGGTTGAAAAACAACTGTTGCTGCGGTAAATAGTGGCTTACTTTCTTACCGAGATGAAACAAAGATCAAGGGGTATTTATCCATTGACAGAACAATCTAAAAGAGAAAAGGGTTGTAGACTGAGACCCACCCCATTTCGTGTCCTGTCATCCTTGGCATGTTCTAGTATTGAGTCACTTGTAATCAAAGCTAAACTAGAGAGTTGGTGTGAAGCCGTTGAGTCGTGTCTTTACGGCGAAAAACAAATACACAATGTTCTAATATGACTAGGAGTCCTGCGTTTGGTTACCTAAAGCAGCCGCGGCGAAAATGCGACTCACGAGCACATTGTGGCTCGCAGTGCTTTTTTTCTCGCTTCCTACCTACAACCCCCACCCTCTTACTCACTGGAGTCAAATTCCGTTCTATTTGTATTTGTCTCGGACCTGCGAGTGGCGTATCGTCGCAATATCTCTCTCGAAACCATGTACCTCTATACAAAACGACAGTTTCAAGTAGGATGGGAGGATGTATTCTTTTGCTTACAATATGATGATAATATTAAATGTATGATTTGTTCACAAATATTACTAGGAAAACGTTGTATAACATAAAACGGCATTATAAGTTACTACATGTTACTGATGAAACATTAAAAGGTTGTGTTATTATTATTATTATTATTATTATTATTATTATTATTATTATTATTATTATTATTATTATCATCTCTGTACGTCGATTCTTTTACAGCAGATGTACGAATTATGCGGTTAGATTTTCAATTTAAACTCACAGATTTACAATGTGACGTTAAATGAAAGCTAGATGTAAGGACTTGACAGATATTGAACTTTTCAAATCATTGGAAAAAAAAAAAAAATATTTGAAGCTTCGTTCTTTCGCTTGCTCTGTTGAAGCCATGTTCGCTGAAACTTACGTTTGTGAAAAATTATTTTCAACAATTAAAATAGTAAAAATCAAATTTAGATTACGACTGACAGACAAATACCTTCGTGATCAACTACGATTGGCAGTAAGTGACATAATTCCTGATTTTGAAACTTTGTCGCAGAGACATTCTGAAGACAGTTAATTTTACGTTGTGATAATGTGTCCTATGTTTTCTTGTTCATTTCTTTCTTCGTTACACGTCCTAAACATTAACTTCCCCTTCGGTTGTCCGCCTCCCTCCATAGGTGCTATGCACGTTGCAGCTTACACAGTGGCTCGGCGCACCATCGCCTTTTCGCCACGGCTGACCTAAAGCATCCGAGCAACTCGCATCACTGTAGTTATACTGAAGTTCACGTAAGTTCAGTTCCCAAATAGCAAATATTTCCGTCTTGTCAGTGTTGCCAACTGTTACCAGATATCACCACATGTAGTAAAATCACGATCCTATGTACTGAATGACTTCTTAACTCACCGTACTTTACCCTTATGTTGGAAGGTTATTCTGAATAGTTTCAATAATAATTTTTAATGTACTGTATTTTCGTAGGCGAACTATATGAGAAATGGAGGAAATAAATCACATGAAAAGTGTGTTGCTATGTTCTATTTTTTTTTATTCCTTTACATTATTATTGCATTATTATTAGCATTAATAGGTTACTAGATGTAAATATACAACAAAGTATAGTACATAATACATTCAAGAATCAAATCTGTTCCTAGACAAATTATATTATTGTCACTTCAAAGATTTCACCGTACATTTACTTCCAAAAGGTAGATAAATTAATAACCAATTGACTTTTGATTGGAATTCGAATGAATCTCTGATTATCTTTTGAAATTAGTAAGGAAAGGACATGGTAAGGAAAAGTAAGGAAATATAATACAAATAGGCTAAAACTAAATAATAATAATAAATCAACTTACAAAAATAATTTTGCTCCTTAAAAGCCATAAGTAATTTCACTTCTAGACACCTCTTTTAAAGATTTCATTCGTTTGTTTGTTTGTAAATTGCTTAGTAATGTTACACTTACACAGGAGATTATGATAATAAAACTCATTTGTATTATTGTATTATTTCTGCAACTCCACGTCTGTCATTGAAAAAATGTATGATACATAACTGTGAAGTCTCTTTTGGCTCTTCTGTCCTAAATTTAAATAAGAAAAACAAATGATTCAAGAAATGTGAGATGGTGAAAATTAGGTACTCAATTAAAAATAATTACTACCAAGAGTATTTTATTAATTCTATACAAAATATGGATTACACAGAAGAGATGGTCAGAAAACAGATTTATACACAACATACAGCATAAAACGATCATCCAAAAACGCTTTTTGTACACAATAACATCTTTCAAACGAAGTAAAATAGCCGATAAGTTTAATAAATATTACGCTGATAACTATAATTAAAAATTATCTACAAGCTGTACAAGGGAACAAAATAGTGTATTGTTGAAATTAGGGGGTTTTGGTTTATTAGGTGTATTTATAATTTTAATTACTTTTTCTACAATTAAGGAAAAACTGAAAGAAATATTAAATCTACAATCTACTTTATATAACAACATTTAATGAAGAACTGAATATTACTATTAATTTAATAACGTAAGACCCAAAACATCTCCAAGTCTAGACAATACACATGCTGATTTTCTTAAACATGTTGGCAAACTCTATACTTTCATCTTGTAATCTCATCTAAAATACAATGTCTGTGTGGAGAAAATCTAACATAACATCAATTTTGAAAAGCAATTATTCAACTAATATCTTTTCGAGTTATCGACAGATACCACTTACTAGTATGATAGCCAAAATTATGGAAGAGATGATTTCATAGATTGAATTGGTTCCTGGAATCTAGTAACTAACTTTCATCTCATTGAGTTAACTTTAGAGAATTACATTCAACAAATGGACAGATTTTTAATTTTAGTCAAGATATTAAAGATATTTTAAACAGAAAACAAGACACCTTAGCAATTTATTTTCAAGGATCATATGTCTCTGTAGATATAAACCACTTAAGAAATTGCAAACTTAGGGTGTCCAAGATAAAATGTTACACTGGGTCAGTGACTTGGTTATTCGATTCATTGTCACAAATATGACAAATATATAAATAGAGACAGATTCATCTGGGCTTCCCACATTGTTGTTTTCAGGAATACATTTTCCAATATTAATGTCGATGATCTCACAAAAGAAATAGATCTTATGATAATCTCATCATTTGCAGATAATATGGTTGTCTAGAACAAAAAATCACAGTCCACAAATATTAATAAACTGAGCCAAAATCCCAACACAGAACTCAAACTTGCTCAGTTAAAGTAAACTTTACTAATAAAACACAATCCCAAGTTATATGAAAATGAATATTATATACGTTAACTTTAACAGATGATGTTAAGAAATGTGATATTTCTCCAGACATTTTAAAAATCATTATAAACGATAAATAATCTGGTCAGTCAGTGGCTACATACAGTATTTTATCCATGGATCCTGTTTATCAAGCCACAGATGTAGTGGTGTTGTAGTACAATACTAGTATATTCCCTTTTACAGGGAATTATATTCCAACAGTGACTAATTTTGACAGTGAAAATTCAGATACACTTTCAAGCTTACAAACTCTCCAGTATCTCATAAATTTGAAAAGGCTGTCATACTATCAGATTGAAAAACAGATATTCTTGCTATAGTATTGGATGTAACAGCAAGAAATCTCAATATTTTACAATGTTTTAAAATTTTACGAAAACTGGTCGAATTACAACAACAATTGGTACTTCAGTGGATCCCTGAACTTTATAGAGTGGGAGGTAATGAGGTAGCTGAAAGGTAGCAAAATTACTGTAAGGTTATCTATACCTGCATCTTACCACACTGTTAAAAGAATAACAAGATCAGAACATGACAATGTCATAACAAAAATCAGAATGCTTCTAAAGCAAATGAAAAAAACTGGATAATACTTTTCATTTCATTTATTATATTGCATAGATCTTACATTAGCAATGAAGCTTTAAGAGTTGGAACAAGTCAAAAAGTTTACAAGATTACAATTTTTATTATTTTACAATTTTAGGCGAGATGTAGTGAGGCCGAGGATTCGCCAACAGATTACCTGGCATTTGCCTTATGGTTGGGGAAAACCTCGGAAAACCCCAACCAGGTAATCAGACCAAACGGGGATGAAGTGAGTTGAGGCTGAGGACCTGCAACAGGCCACCTGGCAGCTGCTCCATGACGGGGAGAAAAACCAATCAGACCAAACGGGGGATCCAACCTAAGCTCGAATGCAGCTCCGAATCAGCAGGCCAACGAGTCTGTCGACTGAGCTACATTGGTGGCTCTACTAAAAATATAAAGTAAATAGCAATCAGATTATAAAATTAACAAACCTAAACGATTATTCATCAGTTAAGCTATAAAATGTAATACATAGCAAGTAAGTTAATTCAATTTAAAAGCATACACAATTCAATGAGTTGAAAAACTGACAATACATATCATGCAAATTACTTCAAATTACAAGCATAAACAATTCATCAATTGTGCTATACAGACTACTACTTAATTTAAAGCATATACATTTCATCAATTAAGCAAAACAAAAATGTAGTACAATACACAGTAAAAATAATACACATAATGTAATAAGTGAACTTCTATGAAAAACTACAGTGGCAGAACTCATACTATCACAGACCATGATTGCCTCAAACATGTACAAAGAACTGATATTTCATAATCCCCCATATGTCATTTCTGAAATCTCAATGAAGATATCGATAATTGTCTTGACTGTCCAACTTTACTCAACTTTCAGTCATCCTGCTAAATATTGGAGTGCAAGATAACAAATAACACCAACTGCTGAGCATTGGGTATCAATCAATCAACAATTTCATTACATTAAGAAAAAAAACTAAAAGAATTAATTGAATATAGATACAACACACAAAACAAGGCCACTTCAGAACAGTAATTGGCACGGCTCTGTTGTCTTAGGATTCTTATGTAGATTCAATTTCACCTGAAAGAACAAAGAAGTAGCAAGTTATGAGTAGATGTAGGTGTATGCCTAACCACAAGAAATAAGATAAACGGTTGAAATAATAATAATGGTCATAATAATAATCATAATAGTAATAATAATAACAGTAGTGGTGGTGGTGGTGGTGGTGGTGGTGGTGGTGGTGAAAGCCTAATTGTCTAAAGGTGTAGCCAACGCCTCCTCTTCTTCTGCGTCATCTTCTGAGTCGCTGCTGTCGGCATGATTAATGATGAATTCTTGTATTTCAGGGACGTCCTTCACTTCTTCGTTGAAATACTGCATTATTTTCTTCTCAGTATGTTTCACTTCGTTGCTCCAAATTTCTTTTGTCACCTATCACATACAAGGATTTACATATGGCAAATTGGCAAGTGTCTGAGAGTGTATGTGTGTTTGAATTCAGTAATACTTCTCTTTGACTTACCTTACTGAGAGCCTCCTTCCAAACAAATTTTGCTCTATCTAGACCTTGACCTGGCCGAGATACCACAGTTTTGTTATAATAGTGCTTTGACACAGACCACACCAGTTCTATGGGATTAAAAAAGGAGTGGTATGGAGGAAGTCTGATGACAATATGACCTTCATTTTGCAGCATCTCATCGACGACATACCTGTAAAAAATATATAAAATATAATTGGAGTTATATATTTGTAAATAAGGGTGGTGTGACCAGCCAAGCACCATGACCGAGATCTATTGTACTAATTGGAGCTAAGTAGGAGTAGTGTCTGAATATGAAAAGAATGCAGCTACAATAAATTTGAGTATTTAGTACCTCTTCAAACTGTTTCGATGGATAATGCATAATCTCTGAAGTTCAACCCTCGTTGCATTTTCTGGTGGTGATACACCATTCTGCCTCAACCATGACTGTAAAATATGAAAATTAATATTGCAATATAATATGAAAAGATAATGTCACACCATCAACTCTTATCATTTAGTTCAACAAATCTATTATATTCAATTGCAATCACCAGTAGTTGCTCTTTCCTCCACTTTGTTGTTGGCTGATTTTCCACAAGTCTGCTATGATATGAAGCATTGTCCATGACAATAACACATTGCCCTAATGTTCTGAGGCCAACAATCAACTGTGTTTCCACCCACTTCTCAAACACAGGCCCATTCATAGCACTGTGGTAGTCCTGACTTTTCTTTAAGTTACATGAAAAAATTAAATCAGCACCTGCAATAAAAATGATACATGGGCATACAGTTTCGTCACATGACTCCACAGTATTTAATTAAAGAAAATAAAACAGACAGATTTATTCATTTATTGCAATTACACCTCAGCCCATAAGACATAACATGAGATCCTCTTTGGTGAAAGGCTTTTCCAATTTCTTATTTAGTCGCTAACTTTTATATTTTTGTACCCTGTCTTAAAGAAATTACTCTTGCCAAATTTATGTACAATATCAATATGAGTTACCTGGTATAAATCCTTCTTTTGTTCCGGCATGAATAATAACTAATCTTCCACCCTCATTTGTAGGCCTACGAATAACACCTTTCACATCGCTGGACACTTCACCTGCTTTACTCCATGAATAAGTGGGTGATCCTATTAAAAAAAACAGAGAGAGAAAAGCAATTCACATTGAAACTCTTAAGAGACACTAAAATTTCAAACACAGCAAAACCGTTCAAGAATTTTATAACTAACCTCTAGTTATAATATGAAACTATTAATTGCTAAACATGTTGTTCTCACCTGAATTCATGACTGGTAGCTATATTAATTGCAATTTCATATTGCACATAAATGTTAATCTATTTGTTAGTAAAAAATTCAATCATTCAATGTCTCACAATACATTGAAACTTACCATTCATAAAAATCCAAGTCTCATCCAAGAATACTACGGGTTTAGGGTTCTTACTTACCACATTCCTTACATACTCCCTCAAAAAGCATGACCTTTTAAAACGAATAACTTCACTTTCCCGTACATGTGCATAAGGATCCCCTTTGCTCCATACAAATTTCATCTCTTTCAAAATTCTTTTCACCGATGATAGGGATCCTCTAAATAAATATGTTTCATAATTACCATTCATATGTTCAAGAACTTTTGCTGCTGTTACTACTTCCCCTGTAATAATAAATAAAAATTATGCCAGATTTTTATACATATGACTAATATTAAAATTACATTGCATAAATCAACACAATAATTCCTGTAAGTTCCCTACCTTTATGTAACTTGTCATAAATAAATCTCGCAATTGCATCTTTCGTAAAATCATCAGCATCAGTTACTGGACGTTTACGTAGTCTATGTTTTCCTGGTGTCACAAGTGGGGTCCTCTTCTGTGAATTGGTTATCACTCTCCTAATTGTAGCGAAGCCAAGCTGCAATAATAAACAATAACATAATGCTTCTAAAAATTGTTATATCATAAAATTCATGCATGACACCAACATTTAGGGCCATATGAATAGAAAATGATCAACATGTCAGGTTGAGTCTACGATAGGTTTAAGTGGGCTAATATTTAGGTAATTCTCCAGAAAACCTACATGAAAGACATAATTTTATTTTGTTTCACTGATTTCTGTGATATCTACATAGTGATGAACACGTGGTTTTAGTTCACAGCCACAAATACTTTCAGCACAAAAATCCTTTGCCACTTACCTGTATATTCTAATACAATGTTATTGTCCCTCCCTCAAACTTGTTACTAATTACCAATATGACATGCGAGAGGTCCAGGATGAAGAGAAATGATTAGTTTCCCAGTAGTGTGTCCTGGATCTCTCAAGTGTTATATATGTAAGAAGTAGATTGAATGGGGTAGCTTTTCTGAAGGAACATCACATTTAATATTACTTAGACAAGTCATGAATAAATTATTCAGTCAGAGTCAATGTTTCTAAGTTTATAGAGTACCCGGTTATTATATAAAACTGAATTATTTTTTAAGCACCATAACAGGCCAACATTCATGTAATATTTGCTGAAATATCAAGATAGTAATTACAACAATAT
Source organism: Periplaneta americana (assembly GCF_040183065.1). Taxonomy (NCBI): domain Eukaryota; kingdom Metazoa; phylum Arthropoda; class Insecta; order Blattodea; family Blattidae; genus Periplaneta; species Periplaneta americana. The sequence continues at coordinate 44,380,450 of NC_091118.1, read as the reverse complement.
GAATTGTATTTTCTTCGGTCGATGTGGCATGTAAATTGTGATCTGAACGGTTAATTTAATAGCAACACAGAAAACCGGAAATTTACTTTCGTGCTGTTTGATTATTTATTCGTGTAATTTGTAAATGTATTTAAGCTATCACCTACTGCAGTATTGCAGTATCTTAAATGTATTTTGTCTGGCAATATGAAATTCACTGACTTGATTAAACAGTTATTTTCTAGATACATAACCTAAAAATATGTTTTATTTGACCACATGAAATTATTAGTAGAAACTCCTAAAACTGAATACCACTTTGAAATATATGCTTAAGAATACTTACTCCTAATAATTTTGATATTCTGGTTATAGTTGCTGTCTCCGTTCGCATAATTCCTTCTTCATTATCTTCTTTCTTCAACTCATTATACATGTGAACTATAGATTCCTGAAGCGTACTCTGAATGGCACACATTTTCTTCCTTGGAGGAGTCACTGCCACGCTATTTCCTCTCTTTGACATTATTGTAATAAAAATCTAAACACGAAAGAAATTCATTAAAATGTGAAATGGTATTTTTATCAATTAGGCCTACCCACGTGCATTATCACACCCAAGTATAATATTATAACTAATTGTACTTATCTGACTATTCTTCAATTATAACCACAACGCAACACATAAAATAACTATTATGTATTAATATTAATACTAATATTAATTAATTATTAATAAGTTCGAATTTCACTATCTTTCAGTAACCGACTCAGAAATCTAGAACCATTCAGTTTTCAACAACGCCAGTACTGAGAATGCATACAAGGAGTATGACAGTAACACCAACATAACAGTTACAAAAACACTACCAGTTGCAGTATTTGCCAGTACCGAAATTCGAAACGAAGTTGGCAAAAGAAAATTCAACCTTCAAACTAGAAAATCACCATAATCCACTAGCATATGTAGTAATGGGGGAAAAATGGTTAGGTTTCACCCTTAGGGTATCAAGTTACCTGGTCTTCCCTATATGTACGGGGTATAGTGCGGCGTACTGTAGTGGCAAAAAAAAAAAAAAAAACCGGACCGACCCTTGTAGCTGATACAAAAGAATCCTTTGCTATGTATTGTGTCAAACTGTGGTAATTTCAATATGGATAATGAAGCCAGAGGTATGTACTGCTATTTAATGTAAAAATACGCAGTTATCTTTGCCGAATAGAGGTAGAAATGTAATATTGATGCCAGATGAAAATAAAACTCTCAAAGTTTTTTCGTCTGTAAATTTGAGGCACTGAAGGAAACAAAAGACGGCAAGAATCGAACAAATGCAAAAAATTTCATTGTTACAATAAAAGATGGATGTGTTTTGTGACTAGCAAAATTTGAATCTGTGACTCTGAAATCAGCTACAAGGGTCGGTCCGGTTTTTTTGCCATTACTGTACACACTTCAGGTCTGCTGCTGTTCAGTGAACCATGTCAAAACAAAACAAAGCTAGACTGTTGGAAATGCGTGTTCCAATAGGAGAATTTGGTAGTGAACACTTCATTAAGAAGGAAGAAAACGTATTTTATCAAAAAGAAGGAAAAAGTTTTCTTTTTAACACTTAAAATGTTTACAGTTATAATGTATACAGACTGGTAAAGCAAGTAGTCAGTGCAAATAATTTTGATTTTATTGTGATCTCCACCATTAATTTGTATATTTATTTATAGATATGTACATACATAGGCTGTGTTCACTTATAACGTTCACGTGTAAAACAAGTAGGCATATTCGTAATTAAATTCTGTAATGTGGCAGTAGAGACGGTAATACATAGAGAAAAAAATAACTTACAAACATTTCTAAATGAATGAGTTGAAAAATCAGAGCCTAATGCCATACAAGGAGGACAGCTACATTTAAATTACGCACTACACGCGACATTTTTAATCGTGTTCAGCACTCAATGCGAAGACGAGCGGAAGCCTGTATTCAGGATGGAGGATTTCACTTTGAACATTTCACCTGATACGTGAACAGAGCGCTCCACCTCGTAAATCTGATAACTCTGTAATTACACGTTTCCGGACCCATGCTGTAATATACTTTCTTTCTTCTCTCTATATGAGGAATCTATTCCTTAACTTTTGCCGTCGAATTTTGATACACCCTATATTTCATCGTTCAGACCTTCCCACAAAGAATTCGTAACAGGAAAAGGGACGTCAGCAGCATAAATTTGGTCCGGCAAGTTGTTATACAACAAATTCATGTAGCATGTAATGGATCTTAAATATCTGGGGATATCATTATTGTCCTTATAGTCTTGTTAACCTGTTACAAGTTTCGAGTAGTAATGGTGGTAGTGGTGTTTTATTTAACAACGCTTTCAACTGTCTATTATTTGCCGACGATCAGGTAATTGTTACTACCTCTGACGATCAACTACAAAAAACAGTGTAGCCTATAAGCTATGCAAATTAGCCAATGAATATAAGGAGAACTAAAACAATGGAATTCATTAGAACTCGACATAGGCCTAGAATGTGGAACATAGTAATCTGATATATTATCGAGAAAATAAAATATAGTTTTAACTGTCGACGGCAATTCGGAAGGCGGTAGTTTGCTAGCGTTTGCGTCGAGAGAGACAGATAGAGAGGGCAAGGCAGCGTGCAACATTGCCACATCGTACTTCACTCGCACGTGCAATACAAATAGCGCAGGAGAGAATTTAAATTATCAAAAGACAATAATGACCTTAGCCGTTGATTACTGTAAGCATGACACCAAACAAACCCTCTTTCCTTCACTAACGATATTCTTTGTACGGTTCTCAATCCCACACCACATGCTTCTGCAGTCGTTTCTTGCGTGTTGGCAACGCTGCAGTCAGCATCAAGATGGCCGGCAGCGTTCTGCTCGTCAACGTTTTTAAAATAATTATACATCTTAAACACTATTTTCCGCGCCTGCCTGTGAATTACTTGTCTTTTTACAGTCTCTTCTTCCATTTATTTATCTTACACGTACATAGTAAATGTTAGTTTCATTTATTCAATGTATTGAAACACTCACACGTGAACAAACGAACTCTGGAAGTACTTGTTATAGACTGATTCTGATTGGTTCTACTGTACAAGTTTGTGACGTCACATACCAGAAATGCTACGGCGCATATAGCAGCCTACCGCCTTCCGAAATGGCATCTAGTCTAGGATGCATGTACACATATTTGGAGAATGGGGACATATCAATGTCTAAGAAGTGGTACCTCATATCTACAAAAATGACGATTTAGTTTAAGTACATTGTTATTTAGATTAACTTCGTTTTTATGTTTACACAATTGAACAATTAATAATATTTTGTCCTCAAATAGAAGATCTTGCAATGCAGAAACATGTAAAAAAAAGATATCTATTTTGAGAAAAATTAATTTTAAAACGGATTTCTGATTCACTTGCAAATTCACAGATAATATTCACCTGCAAATTCACAGAAACGAGATATCACTTCTTAGCCATCGATATGCAGTAAACTAAGATTATTTGAACGAGTTTGTAGAACAGTTCGAAGAAATCTTAAAATAAGACAAGAAAGGATACTCAGCACGTTCATAAAACCATGGCGATTCCCTTGTTAACATATGGATCAGAAACACTGTCACTTTTCATAGCTAATTAACGTAGATTCGAAATTACAGAAAATATGTGCTTTCTAAGGCCTGTAGCTGGAATTTTCTTACGGAACTAAGAAAGAAGTGACGACATTTAAAATTTGCCACAAATATACAATTTAAGTGAAAAAGTGACAGGGAATACATCGATTCCCTATAATTTCGTTAAACTTTTATGCTGTTTGTGACTGTTATTGTCACCATTGTTGGGATTGTAAGGTTGTTTGGAATTTGAAATAACATTTTGACATTTCTGGAGATTTAAGAGATCTGGGCGTAACACTTCGCTATGATCATCTATGCACTGCCTTCATGCAGAGAGCATTTTTCTGATTATAGTAATCACTCGTTGGGGGAAATATTACAGGTTATGTATTTACGTATATTGTCGTACTTAAAGATATAACCTATCAGTACCATTACAAAATTATGTACGAACGCTACTATATTGAATCTCAATCTTCAAATGATGAGGAAATAGGAGTTACATGAACATATTTTGTTAATGAAAAGCAAATATAGGCCCAAAATTAAAGCCAGAAATATCTGGAAATCCCATTATATGTCACCAAGAGGAGTCACGAAGATAAGGGCGAGTTTCGGTCACTGATTTCGATGATACGTTTAGTTAGGCGTTATTTCAGGTTGAATAGACCTCAGTTTTTTGCCATTCATGATATGATAGAGGATTCTTTGCTATGTTCTGATTAAAATTATGTAAACTGTTAAGACATATAGATACATTATTTCAAATGTTATAATTAATATGCCTATTATTAAATCTCATCAAAATAAAATATAGTCCTATTTATTTTCAGATCATCTGATATTTGTCTCCAGATTTCTTCTTTAAGTATCGTGTTTTTTATAGTTTTTATCCTGTGTATCATATAAATAGGCCTACGGGTGACATCGTACAAGTTCGATAAGTTTGTGACTGCAATTATCAGCCATCTTTCCGCATTGTCAATAAAAAGAATACAATTCACCGCCACCTGTGATATTACTTCTTCATCTTTTTCTACATTCAATCGTCATAAAGAGTATAAATGTCAAACATCTTCGATAAATGTGTGAAGGAAATTCGTTGCGCTACCGATTCCAGCGAGAAACTCGCTCGAGGTTTTCGCCTCGAACGAGAATCTCTTCCAGTGTGTGGACGTCCGTTTGAATCCATGTTATCAATCTTTGATATTTCTCGCAACACATTTCTCGTTAGCGAGATCTCTTCAAGTGTGTAACGGGCCTTAATATGTCACCGTCTCACATCAATGGCATATGTTCACAATTCACGTGCTTACGTTCTGCTGCTTCCTTTGACCTGAAGAACGAACCACCGCAGATTCCGCGACTTATCAAAGCGCCATCTATCGGAGGGAGCTACACTCCCCGGCTGCCGTAGAAGCCTCTGCGGCTCCCTGGGATTTGTGCAACTCTCAGATTCAGTGTTAGGGCCTACCACAGTCTAGTATAGACAGTCACGAAGCTCAATACGTAGGGAATATGTATCCATAGATTGTTGCTAACCACTAGGATCGCTACTATCGCCTCATTACAGACAATTCGAAATAGTACCGGCACAGTCGATTGTTCCTAGCACCCTCACAACTCAAGCTTCGTGACTATATATACTAGACTGTGGTGTTACACTGATTCTGGCAGCTTCCCCAGACAGACGACATCTGTAGGCGAATCACGGAACTACGTCTTTCACGATCTCCTGTCAAACTGAAACTATTAAAGATGATACATGGAATTGAATTTAATGAAAGCGAAATAAATCCGAAGTTCAACACCTAAAAGTACGCAGCAATTCTGCTTCAAGTGGTTGAGGGAAAACCTCGGAACAAACCCAACCAGTAACTTGTCCCAATCAGGATTTGAACCCGGAGCCACTCGTTTCGCGGTCGGGCATAGTAACCGTTGCTCCACAGCGGTGGACGCGAATCGGGTTTGAGTCTACAAACTTCGTATTTTATTGCACGATCACAATTCGAATACGAAACCTGAAAAGAATAAGAGTAGGAACCTCAATTCGAGGTCACAGTGACGTAAGGCACTCGTAAGCTTTTGGCCTTTGCTTCTCCCTCATGTTAGATTTCTCTTTCTGACGTCTCAATTTGTACTCCGGCGCTTCTGACGAAACCTCCGCCTGTACATAACCCTTTATTTATAGAAGCACGGCCTTTCCCCAAAATTTGAACGTCAACTCACCCTGTTCTCCAATACCCATAATTTAAACACTAAATTCCTTTAAAAAAGTAGATTTTTCCCTACAATTTTTGTGCATGTTCTTTGTTATTAGAATGTGTAGATATCTAGTTTTCTTTTTTTAAAAGAGTAAAAAAAAACAAAAGATCTAATACACGAAAGACAGAGCGGTAGATGGAGATAGGACGGCTTCCCTTGTCTGCAAGGGGTGAGGGGACAGAACAGGGCGGCGGTGTTGCCAGTCGTTGTTATCGTGGCGACTCCGTGTGTGGTCCCCCCTTACTCAGGTCGTCCCCCTACCTGCATGGGATTACCTTACATCACATCCGAAGTAGCAAGGTTTTCTCCAACTGGTAGTAGTTGTTCCGTACAATTACCCCTCTCGCTCCCTTCCCCCAGCCAAGCGACTTGATAGTGTTCTCTGGACTGACCACTTCACAAAAAGCAAGATCGCCGTGAATTACCGGTGTAACAATATTTGGTTTGTCAGAAGAAAAAAAAACTTTACTCTTCCATTATTAATTTTGACATATATGTTTTTAAGAAATGTCCTTCGCTCTCGCTCAAATAGTAGCCTAATAAATACATCTGGCTATAGATCCAGAGAGTCTAGATTAGATTTCCGCCAGATAAATGAAAGATAGTCACCCAACGATAGAGAATGGAAATGTGTAATTTATCTTGTCATCTCCGTATGAGGAATGTTAGGTTAATAAATGATTACTGTGCATATTACTGTGGAATCCCGGCCACCAAGTCACTCAACTGAGTGCGCTCCTTGTATAAAGGCAGTTGACTTAATATAAAATGAAGAATCCACTGCAAGAATGATGGATGTCACTTTCTTGTCGAAAATGAACCAAGACTGTCAATGCATAGCTTAAGACATATAGAATGTACATAGAGAGTTATGTGGCATTAACACTGATAATCATTATCCAGTAATGATCGGAAAATCACAGTTAAGCTTTGAGCGCTAAGCATTTCAAACTTTCAGTTGTTTCTCCTGCAAAATATATTCCAAATGACTTCTTGCAGTGGACTCTTCAAATGTCAACATACAGGCCCAACTTGGAGTCAAGCCACAAAGGGGGAGAAAAAAACACTGGAGGGGAGGGGTTCGATCCGGTGCTGTGAATTGAACTTCGGAGTAGCTCAATGGTGAGAGCGCTTGGTACGTAGAACCAAGGATCCGGGTTCCATCCTCGGCGCCGGAGCGAATTTTTCTCCTCTAATATTAATTGTTGCCATAACAGATGTAATCCACACCTGTGGAGTAACGGTTAGCGCGTCTGGCCGCGAAACCAGGTGGCCCGAGTTCGATTCCCGGTCGGGGTAAGTTACCTGGTTGAGGTTTTATCCGGGGTTTTCGCTCAATCCAATATGAGCAAATGCTGGGTAACTTTCGGTGCTGAATCCCGGAATCATTTCACCGGAATTATCACCTTCATCTCATTCAAACGCTAAATAACCTAAGATGTTGATAAAGCGTCGTAAAATAACCTACCGGCACTAAAATAAAAAAATAACAGATGTATTCTGTAGGACCAAAAAAATAATAACCTTTACGTAGATTCTTCGAGCAACAGTGCATATTACTGTACAGATTACTGTGCATAATACTGTGGAATCCCGGCCACCAAGTCACTCAACTGAGTGCGCTCCTTGTATAATGGCAGTTGACTTAATATAAAATGTCAACATAGATGCCCAACTTGGAGTCAGACCACAAAGGGGGAAAAACACTGGAGGAGAGGGGTTCGATCCGGTGCTGTGAATTGAACTTCGGAGTAGCTCAATGGTGAGAGCGCTTGGTACGTAGAACCAAGGATCCGGGTTCCATCCTCGGCGCTGGAGCGAATTTTTCTCCTCTAATATTAATTGTTACCATAGGCCTAACAGATGTAGTCCACACCTGTGGAGTAACGGTTAGCGCGTCTGGCCGCGAAACCAGGTGGCCCGAGTTCGATTCCGGTCGGGGTAAGTTACCTGGTTGAGGTTTTATCTGTGGTTTTCCCTCAATCCAATATGAGCAAATGCTGGGTAACTTTCGGTGCTGAACCCCGGAACCATTTCACCGGCATTATCACCTTCATCTCATTCAAACGCTAAATAACCTAAGATGTTGATAAAACGTCGTAAAATAACCTACCGGTACTAAAATAAAAAAATAACAGATGTATTCTGTAGGACCAAAAAAATAATAATCTTTACGTAGATTCTTCGAGCAACAGTGCATATTACTGTACAGATTACTGTGCATATTACTGTGGAATCCCGGCCACCAAGTCACTCAACTGAGCGCGTTCCTTGTATAATGGCAGTTGACTTAATATAAAATGTCAACATACATGCCCAACTTGGAGTCACGCCACGAAGAGAAAAAAAAATACTGGAGGAAAGGGGTTCGATCGGGTGCTGTGGATTGAACTTCGGCGTAGCTCAATAGTGAGAGCGCTTGATACGTAGAACCAAGGACCGGGTTCGATCCCCGGCGCCGGAGCGAATTTTTCTCCTTACTTACTTACAAATGGCTTTTAAGGAACCCGAAGGTTCATTGCCGCCCTCACATAAGTCCACCAGCGGTCCCTATCCTGTGCAAGATTAATCCAGTCTCTATCATCATACCCCACCTCCCTCAAATCCATTTTAATATTATCCTCCCATCTACGTCTCGGCCTCCCTAAAGGTCTTTTTCCCTCCGGTCTCCCAACTAACACTCTATATGCATTTCTGGATTCGCCCATACGTGCTACATGCCCTGCCCATCTCAAACGTCTGGATTTTATGTTCCTAATTATGTCAGGTGAAGAATACAATGCGTGCAGTTCTGTGTTGTGTAACTTTCTCCATTCTCCTGTAACTTCATCCCGCTTAGCCCCAAATATTTTCCTTAGCACCTTATTCTCAAACACCCTGAACCTATGTTCCTCTCTCAGAGTGAGAGTCCAAGTTTCACAACCATACAGAACAACCGGTAATATAACTGTTTTATAAATTCTAACTTTCAGATTTTTGGACAGCAGACTGGATGATAAGAGCTTCTCAACCGAATAATAACACGCATTTCCCATATTTATTCTGCGTTTAATTTCCTCCCGAGTGTCATTTATATTTGTTACTGTTGCTCCAAGATATTTGAATTTTTCCACCTCTTCGAAGGATAAATCTCCAATTTTTATATTTCCATTTCGTACAATATTCTGGTCACGAGACATTTGAATTTTTCTCCACTAATATTAATTGTTACCATAACAAATGTATTCTGTAGGACCAAAAAATATTAATTTTTACGTAGTTTAATAAATGAAATTTGAAATGGTTTAACCATTATAATTTACTTAACCCCTTGACGCCTGATGTACATTATAGTGTAGCCTACATTGTTTTTTTTTTTTTTTTTTTTTGGAATGTCTTCGATACTTTTAAATATTTTGAAAATTTCAATGTGATAGAAATGGAGAATATTATTTTTGAAACATTTCTATACCTGAATTAAAAATAGAATTTAAAATTTTGGGGCCCCAGGGGTCAAAATTGTCCCCAAATTTTGATTTTCTGTGAAGACTTGATCTGGGAATTTTGGATCCCCAGAGTGATTATGTGACCAGTTTTTTTTTCTTCAATTTTGTGTGATATAAATTCAGGTCTAAAGAGATTAATGAATACATGGCTAGTATAACTCCATTATTGCTCTACTTTGTCTGAAATGATGGCCTTACGTTGTATATACACAATGACCAGAAGTCCCACTTATTGTCAGTGTCTTAAGGGGGTTATACAGTAAGAATCGTGAACGAATTTTAATTTTTTTTATTGTCTCAATCGATAGAATATACTTCTCTGTATATATTTTGAAATTTTTCGATATAAATGTTGAGAGGGAGGGTGTAACATATGCAGCAGGTGATTTTTAGTGCGGGATGTAAGTACAAGCATGTCCCAACTTTAGACACATTTTCCCGATAATTACATTTTTGATACAAAAAACTTGATATCTCAAGAACCGTTTGTCTGATTTCATTCAAGTTTTGTACACTTGTCTTTTGTAATAACCTCTACAACAGGGTTGGGCACCAAGAGCGAATTCTACTCCCTCACGGGGATCCATATGACTTCTCTTCAATCCCTTTCCTCTCCGCCGAACACCGCGCAGCGTTAATGCCGCGACGGATGAATATTAAGCGTTCCCCGTTTAGAGTTTGGAATCGTTCCCGGTGCCCAGCCCTGCTTTAGATGTTGGACCACAATTGTTAAATTTTAATGAAAAAATGAGCAATTTTCTAGTAAAAATACATTGAAAAAGAAACAAATTTTTTTCAAATAAAATTTAAAAATCTATAAATTTAGTATGAAGCCAGCTGTGATGTCATTGAGGACCACTCTTTAGATTATAATATCAGATTTAATGAAAAAAAAAAAAGTAAATGGCTATTATTTTCTCAGTTTAGGTTAAATCATGTTTTGTGTAAGAGATAATTTTTTTTCTTGAAAAAAAATGTAAACTTTAAACTATATTCGTGGTTACTAGATCCATTATATATCATATTGAAGCTAAAATAATGTAGAAGAAGTTTGCAAAATTTGAAGAAAATACATGAAGTGGTAGTGAAGTGTTTAATATTTTATAAGCAGTGCAACCGCTACTGTATGGAACCCTTTAAATATTGGATCTCCATTGTCACAAAAGTAGGGTTGCCACCCGTCCGGCTTTCGGCAGGATTGTCCCGGAATTTGAAATACTGTCCTGGATTCCAGGAGAACACACTACTTTTGTCCCGCCTATGGCAATTTTGAGAGCATCGAAGAACAATATTCCAAATAGAGGTCCCCATGGAAACAAAAATATGAGTGAGCATGTAAAGGCATTTCCTTAGTGTTCATATTCTTTATGTTAACTCTATAGGCTTCATTCATTCATAGTTTTCTACCCAAGGGAAAGTCCTACACTACAAACCCGGAATTATCAAATCTTCCCTTTCTTCCGCCTTTCTCTTCATCTGCGCATACGATGCATATATCTTAATGTTATCTATCGTCAAATGCTAGGGAAGCGATAAAATTAAACAAATGCTAGGGAAGCGATAAAATTGTGCGATAAGCAGCTATGATTGTTTGAAAGACGTCCTTTCGTACCGTTTTATTGGTCAAAAGTAGTAATAGTCATAGTATAAACACAGTCTACTATATACAGTCACGAAGCTTGAGTTTTGAGGGTGCTAGAAACAATACACTGTAACGGTACTATTTTGCATTGCCTGTAATGAGGCGATATTAGCGATCCTAGTGGTGAGCAACTATCTAATGTTTGCATATTTACTACGTATTGAGCTTCGCGACTGTATATACTAGACTGTGGTATAAATATTCTGATAGCAATTTTTATTAGTTATTAATAGCATACTAACATTGATTTCTTTTACGTTTCTGCAATTTTATATAGCTATGATTCATGGAGGACTTCTCTTTCTAGCACAATCTTTTACAATTGTGGCAAGAAAATTTATTGTTGCATAAATATTGTGATAGCAATTTTAAGTTTTTACTAGCATACTAAAATTGTTTTCTTTTACGTTTCTGTACTTTGATATAGCTATGATCGATGGAGGAATTCTCTTTCTAGCACAATTTTTACAATTGTGGCAAGAAAATTTATCATAGTATAAATATTCTGATAGCATTTTTTTTTAGTTATTATTACCATACTAAAATTGTTTTCTTTTACATTTCTGTAATTTGATATAGCTATGATTGATGGTGAACTGCTCTTTCCAGCACAATTTTTGCAATTGTGGCAAGAAAATTTATCATAGTATAAATCATCTCAAACCCCTTGAATAATATTATCGTATAAAGCATCGAAAGCACCTATTACATTATTAAGTAATATAAAAGCAATCACAAATCGCTTGAGATGTCATAGTAGTTTAGATTGCTCTAAAACTGTTGAGAACGTCCACTCCATTGAAACCTCCATGGAATTGCGGTGGCCGAGTTTCTGGATCCTGCCCCTCTATGCAGGCTGTTCCATAGTATACACACGTTTGTGTACGCTAGATCCTTTTCCTCGAGAGGTGCAGCAACTGTCCATAGTGATGGTTATGTCTTCATTAGTCCGATGTAAAGCACCCTACAGTCGATAATGGAGTAAGAATATTTCTCATTATAACTGTAAGCATTCCTGATGAGACAAAGTGGCTTCATTCTCTAATACAAAAAAGTAATTTATTCTTCAGATATGAAAAGTTAATACTACATAGATTTTCATTAACGGTAATTTTGTTTCAGAGGCTATTCACATAAAATTGAATGCTTTACGGCTGAAATAGACGAAAGGTTCGTGTAATTACAAATAATTCCTTTATGCACAGGATCTTATTTTTAGACAAAGCAATGTGACTTTTATTTGGAAATTAAAACGTAATTTATATACTGAAATATGAAAAGTTAATAGTCCGTAAATTTTCATTAACGGTCATTATATGCTTCAGAGGTTATTAAGACATAAAAAAACGATTCATGACTGACATGGTCTGACAGTTAGTGTAATTACAAAGCTTTCCCTTACGCGAAGGTCGATTGCGTCATGGTTATGGACTTTTGTACGCATATCCATAGCTTCGAACCTCTGAAGGTCCTATGAGATTTTTTGTATGGCAACACCGTACTTTTCAAATAAATGCTACGCCTATGGTCTTAGCTCGAGCTATCCGTAGGTTACTTTGAAACTAAATGTTCATGATTCAAACCACCTCCTTCGTTTTCTTCTTCTTTTTTTTTTTTTTGTTATAATTTTTGGTTTTAATTACCTTTCGGTAATGTATTAATTATTTCTGTGTTGCATTAGGGGAGACTATTCTACCTTTAAACACTTTCCACATTTTATTTTATTTTTTTTTCTAATTTTGGGAAATGAAATTGTTTAAGTAAAAAAATGCTTGAAATAATTAGTGAAGATTCCTTTACAACTTTCTATATGTATTTTTCTGTTTTACAGATCTATTAAGGATAGAAAAAATAAAATGAAGGGATATGTAATGTGTTCAAAGGTACAACAGGTTCATGTACCTTGAAACATACCCTCTTGTAAGTTGGAACACATGGAATATAGGTGGGAATATAAGCTGTAAAAAACTGACAATCATATTTAAAATGTATTTGCCATCATAAACCAGAGCAGGCCTCTCTGATTGAGATTTTATTTCCTGAAGGAGCAATAACTGCTTCAAAAGTTTTCTTCAAGGCATCCGGATCAATTGGGGGACTCTTAACTCCAGACTTACTTCGTGACATGATCTTACAATAAAATAAGAACAAAAACCGACAGTATCGTGTACTTTGGAACATGTTTCATGGTACAAGATGTTTTGTGTTCAAAGGTACAAGAGAGTGCACGTTTAAACAAATATGGCTCCACAACTAGAGATTCGAATAAATCAAGGAAATTAAAATATGTTATTACTAGGGGGCGGATGTTGATGAAAAGTCATCTTATTATTCACATTAGGACGATGCCTATTACTATAGAAATCCTTTCTATGTTAATACCAACGTAAAAAAATAATTTCTTACGTTGCATTTTTCGACGTTTTTGAACTAATAGGTCATTTTTATATTTTCTGGTCATTTTTAATACTTTGAAGAACTTTTAGATCATTTGGAATGCATTTTACTTTCTTCTTTACCGATAGGTCTGTTAGCACTGAATAAAGTCCATAACATTTTCTGATGATATGGTGGTGTTAGCAAAAGAGGAGACGATACTACGGGTCACATACCACTGGGAGCTAAAAGACAGCTGTGAGCAGTATAGGATGAAGGTGAATGCAAATCGGAAGAAAAATAAAGAAGATAAAAGTGCTAATTCGAAATGGGGCAGATTTAAATACTTCGGGTGTACTACAAGCAGTAACATGAGCTGCTGTCAGGAAGTCAAAAGGGGGATAGCAATGGCAAAGGAAGCTTTTAATATAAAAATGAGCATCTTCTGCGGACGTATGAAAAAAGAACTAAGGAAGAGACTAGTGAAGTGCTTTGTGTGGAATGTGACATTGTATGGGGCATAAATATGGACATTACGACGAAGTGAAGAGAATCGAATAGAAGCATTTGATATGTGAATATGGATAAACAAAATAAGAAATGAAGCTGTGTTGGAAAGATTGGATGAAGAAAGAATGATGCTGAAACTGTTCAGGAAGAGGAAAAGGAATTGGTTGGATCACTGGCTGAGAAGAAACTGTCTGCTGAAGGATGGACTGGAAGGAATGATGAACTAGAGAAACGTTCGGGAGAGAAGAAATCAGATGTTAGACGACTTTATAAGATATATGGATCATATGAGGAGATAAAGAGAAAGGCGAAAAATAAGAAAGATTGGATAATGTAGGTTTGCAGTAGAGGTGGGGAAAAATAACGTAACAGTTATTTTGGAACCGTTCCTTGTTTGGAACTGTTCCAAAAAGTAACAGCACCTTGGAACACTATGTTCCAAAATAACAGTGTTGCTCTGAGCTAGTACGAAATTTCGTTTCACTTTGGAACTACATTATGACAACTCCTGTTCCACAGAACGGAACATGTTTGGTACTATTGAAAGCAGTGACGCCAACTTTTGAAAAATAGTGGGTGGGTTCAAACATTTGACGAGCCTTAAATTAAATAAATCTCAAACCACGATAAATTATTGGGTGGGCTCGGATTCCACGAGCCCATATAAGTTGGCGCCACTGTTTGAAAGCAGAATTGGGAATCCTTTCGTCGTACTGAAAAAAATGTTGGAAACTAAAGTAAAAGATAAATAGTAAAGATACGAAGATAGTCTTTAAATAATGTACACATTATCTTGGAACTGATGTTAATTAAGTATAGGATTCTATCAAATAACATAATGCCTGTATTATAGTAACTACATTGTGAATTTTATCAAGGGAGATGAAAATATATAGGTTATGTTTTATTTCCAAATATTTTAGTTTTAGTTTCATCACCATTCTTGAAATTAAACTAAAAACTGTTGAAACATGACTATTATTAAAGTTCTTTTGTTAAAAAAATACAACGGTAAATTTTCATATTTCATTACAATGAGATTATTATTCTTCATGACGGTACATTATTAATATGAATTTTAGCATGGCCGAAGTGATTATAGCTTTTATTTACGCTTTTTTGAGAAATTGAACACTACTGTGACCTTCAGCTAAGCAGAAGAGGAAGAATAGGTTAGATTTTATTTACCACTGGGATCCATTTCGATTTCGTGACCAATTTACAAATAATTTAAAATTACATTACATTTCCTGCTTCGAACAAACCTGATCTACGAATTCAATTTAGCATTAGAAAAGATTTCATTTCCAGGAATTCACATCTCGACTCATTATGACATCGTACTGCATCACATGGCATACAGGGAAGTATGTGATCATTTAGCGTCCGTACATGTTCCTAAATACCACTGTTACATTACGTACTAGTAGTACGTGGCTCTTCCACTATTACATTAAATACTCCTGTTACAAAAAATACTTGCTGTTACAAAAAATAACTTGCTGTTACAAAAAATACTCGATGTTATGGAACTACATTATGAGTCATGACTATAAAATAACGTAACGGCCTGTTCCAAACCATTACTGTTACATTGCATACTAGCAGTACTGTACCTGTTATAAATACTTGCTGTTACACGTTACAATATACTCGATGTTATAGAACACGGCCGACTTGATGATACCTTTGCTTTCAAAGATGAAGCGAAGTTAGCATCAAGTCGGCCGTGTATGGAACTACATTATGACAACCGTTGCTGCGCTGTTATCAATTTAGCGACTTTGTCACTATATCTGGCTACTTTTAACAATTTTCAGGGACAAAATCAATACCAACTTTTAATCCTGAACTGGCGTCGTACATAAATATAACGTAACTGGTTTCGTGGTGTCAATACTGTCAGTATGACTTCTGGACTTTCTCATGGCCCTCGACTTATACTTTTGCCTTTTTTTACCCAAATGTTTGCATAAACTACTTTGACTAAAGGGTTTTAACAAAAATAAATTGTGTCACACGCTTCACAGAATGACAGAACTGAATTTAGGGACTTGACTCTGGAGGAGTTTCGTTCATTCCTGGTGTGTTTTATTTTGGTACAGTTTCCACATTAAATATATAATATAAAAATTAATTTCTGATCCTACAGAATGATCCTATGGTAACAACATGGAGTCAGGCCACAAAGGGAAAAACACTGGAGGGATTCGATCCGATGCTGCGGAGCGAACTTCGGCGTAGGCTATATAATATATGATGGTACTGTTATTTTGGAACTGTTATTTGGAACCTAGTATTTTCATGGAACTGGAACAGTTGGAACTGTTATGAGAAAATAACAACTTTTCCCATCTCTAGTTTGCAGTGAAAGAGCTACCCTTGGGCAGAAGACCGTGGATGAACGATCCGTAACTTCTAGATTATAATATGCAAAGTTATCGTAAATAGAGATGGCCGATATTTCACAAACCGATATTTTGTCACAGGTATTTTTTTTGTCACAGATAAACCTGTGATTGATGACGCGAAATATCTGTGACAAAATATCGCTATCGAAATCTGCTCCGTATTCAGTCCTCTGTGATATTTTCTCCTCTACGTCGCAGGTTTGCGCGTGCGCATGATACAATAACAGCAATCGGGCGGTAGTTTCTCCATCTTATTATAAATGATGTAGTTATTACACGATTTAAATAACAACATCATTGGTTACCAGTACTTAATCTTGTGTAAAATCCTGTCTGAACAACTGTTTTGTTTTGTAATTATTTTCTAATGTTTTTCCTAATACTTATGTTTCATTAATTTGTATTCTATGACTCAATATTATAATGTTAATGTACGACTTAAAATGTGTCCATTATATTATATACAATAAAAAGGATCAATTTTTAAAACGATTAGAATAATCATATAACCTCAATTTCTCCATACCCAACTATATTTAAAAATGATCAACTAGTTCATTATCTATAATATAACCTCTTTAACTTTTGACATGTTACTGTTCAGTTAGGTTAGTATTTATTTGCTAATGGTACATGTACATAATTTCTTTGTTGAATTTTCCCATATAAATCACTGATGAGTGGTGTGTATAGAGAAATCGTATTCATATTTCACTGCTCTTCAATATTTCCTGCTCATTTTTATCGGTGTGACAAAATATCGGTGTAATTCATGCATATTGGGCTTAGGTATCGATATAAAATATCGGTGTGACAAAATCACCGATATTTAATTGTCACAGTCGTCACAGATACTTGATAATATCGTTTAAGCTCATCTCAAATCGTAACAAACAGATTATCCGCAATATTCTGAACATGAAATTTCTTGCACGGTAATACATACTCTTACTCCGCGCAACTTATTCGTGAGCTATTTCCACATTTTCGCTGGGACTTAATCTATAGTTTATCACATGGCCTCAACCTGCCTACCAGGAGTTATTACTTATTTATTTGCATCAAATGAGTTTATACTCGTATGAGCAATTACACAGAATTTTGTGATTAACAAGGACTAGAAGGAGGTTGCAAAAAAGAATTGACTACACTATCTTTACACAGCGTGTAGCCTTTCTTGAAGCGTGTACTGCGAAAACCCAGTGTTCCGCGAGCAACTCCTAGGAGTTCCCCAAGCCCTAAATAGTTTTTAAATTTTATTTTATACTCAGAGTATACAAAAAATCAGGAAAATATGAACCAATAACATGAAATATCACGAATAATAATAATAATAATCTATACTAATAATAAATCTGTAGCCGAAATTTTTCTGGTAATTTTCGATTTTCCAAAAATAATTGGTCCTAACATATATAATTAACCACCCTGAAACCGAAAATCGCTTTTTTGAAATTTGTTTGTATGTCTGTCTGTCTGTCTGTATGTTTGTTACCTTTTCACGCGATAATGGATGAACGGATTTCGATGAAAATTGGAATATAAATTAAGTTCGTTGTAACTTAGATTTTAGGCTATATGGCATTCAAAATACATTATTTAAAAGGGGGTTTATAAGGGGGCCTGAATTAAATAAATCGAAATATCTCGCTTATTATTGATTTCTGTGAAAAATGTTACATAACAAAAGTTTCTTTAAAAATAATTTGCGATAAGTTTTATTCTTGAAAAAGTTTGATAGGACTGATATTTAATGAGATAAATGAGTTTTAAAATTAAAATAACTGCCATCTAAGGCCGTGTAATGAATTAAAAAACAAATGACTTCGTCTATAAGGGGCCTTGGACAGCAACAATCGAAAGCTATGAAAGATAGCCTACAGAGAATGTTTCTGTGTTTGTATGAAGTAATATCGGAAGCTAAATTAACCGATTTGTATAATTAATTATTATTTCACCATTGGAAAGTGTAGTTTCTCTAGATGGACATAATGTTATAATGTTATTACAGTAACTTCTGATATAATATAATATACTATAATATAATATAATATAATATAATATAATATAATATAATATAATATAATATAATATAATATAATATAATATAATATAATATAATGTAATATAATATAATATAATGGGTTCAGAACCATAGTGGGCCAAGCGCCATTTATTGAATACGTAGAAAACAAGGGTTAAAATTAAGTTATTACCATAATTCAATGGAAACCTATAACAAGTAAAATAAAATATACACATTAAATCTAAATGATGCCAATCTTCATTAAACTATGGTTGCATGTAATAAAAATTAAGAAACATGCTAAAGGAATTGTCATTGCACCAAATGAGTGTCTCTGGACCAAAATGATCGCATTTTAATTATTTAGATGCAATTTAAATTAAGTAACATATTAAACGATTTATCCTTCTATCTAACACGAATGTTCCCTGGATCAAATGTCCTATTTTAATTATGTAATTACTTTATATTTATTTCTAACTTGTGCAGCGGAGCGCACGGGTACGGCTAGTAATAATAATAATAATAATAATAATAATAATAATAATAATAATAATAATAATCCTTCACGAATTAGGCCTCTGTAGACCTGTTTCGGCCCCATCTAGCGGTCTTCTTAAAGGTCTTCCTGGTCGACGATGGGTTTATACTGCATCATAGTTTTTGGGATTCTTGAATTTTCCATTCTTCTTACATGATCTAGCCAATTGAATTTGTATCTGCTGATTTTTTTCTTCTACTGGCTCCATTTCTAATTGTTCTAAAATTTCTTCATTCATTTTTCGGTCTAAAAGAGTATATACTGCTGTCCTCCTGAAAAATTTCATTTCCGTTGCTTTGATTCTGTTCATGTTTTTTTTCTTTAATGTCCAAATCTCGCTTCCGTATAAAAGGGAGGGTAATGCTAGTGTATTATATATTTTTATTCTTGTAGATTTTTGTACTAATTTAGCTTTTAATGTATTGTTTATTATTCCTAGAATTTGTGTAAATTTGGTAATTTTCTTGTTCACATCTTTTTCATTTTGATAAGATATTTCACAACCCAGATAATTGAAATTTTGCACTTGTTCGAGGCATTGGTTATTGTGTATTATCTTACTTCTGACTGGGTCTTGTCCTAAAAATGCCATTACTTTTGATTTTTGTGCTGAAATTTCCATCCCAAAATCTTTTAATATTTTATTTAATGTATACAATCCTCTTTGTAAATTATCCTCTGAATTGGAAATTATGACTTGGTCATCGGCATAGAGTAAGGTATTTAATGTTAGAGCACTGGTTATTTTGATTCCTGATGTGTAGATTTGGTTCCATTTTGAAATAATTTCATTTATATAGATATTAAATAAAGTTAGTGATAGTGGACAACCTTGTCGAACTCAATTATTAACTAATTTTCTTTCGGATATACAGTTACTTATTTTGACACTTACTTTGCTGTCTATGTAGATTTCTATTACTTACTTACTGGCTTTTAAGGAACCCGGAGGTTCATTGCCGCCCTCACATAAGCCCGCCATTGGTCTCTATCCTGAGCAAGATTAATCCAGTCTCTATCATCATATCCCACCTCCCTCAAATCCATTTTAATATTATTCTCCCATCTACGTCTCGGCCTTCCCAAAGGTCTTTTTCCCTCCGGCCTCCCAACTAACACTCTATATACATTTCTGGATTCACCCATACGTGCTACATGTCCTGCCCATCTCAAACGTCTGGATTTAATGTTCCTAATTATGTCAGGTGAAGAATACAATGCGTGCAGTTCTGTGTTGTGTAACTTTCTCCATTCTCCTGTAACTTCATCCCTCTTAGCCCCAAATATTTTCCTAAGAACCTTATTCTCAAACACCCTTAACCTATGTTCCTCTCTCAAAGTGAGAGGCCAAGTTTCACAACCATAAAGAACAACCGGTAATATAACTGTTTTATAAATTCTAACTTTCAGATTTTTTGACAGCAGACTGGATGATAAAAGCTTCTCAACCGAATAATAACAGGCATTTCCCATATTTATTCTGTGTTTAATTTCCTCCCGAATATAATTTATATTTGTTACTGTTGCTCCAAGATATTTGAACTTCTCCACCTCTTCAAAAGATAAATTTCCAATTTTTATATTTCCATTTCGTACAATATTCTGGTCACGAGACATAATCATATACTTTGTCTTTTCGGGATTTACTTCCAAACCTATCTCTTTACTTGCTTCCAGTAAAATTCCCGTGTTTTCCCTAATTGTTTGTGGATTTTCTCCTAACATATTCACGTCATCCGCATAGACAAGAAGCTGATGTAACCCGTTCAATTCCAAGCCCTCTCTGTTATCCTGGACTTTCCTAATGGCATACTCTAGAGCAAACAAAATATAGCCTAATAGAAATGTAGATTTCTATTATATTATGTAATAGCAAATTTGGAATATTTTTATCTTGTAATATGTCGAATAAAAGGTCTCTTCGGACTTTATCAAAAGCTTTCACAAAATAAATAAAAGCTATATAGGTTTCTAAATTAAATTCTCTTCTTTTTTCTAACAATAGTTTGATACTAAATAATGGATCTACACATGATCTTCCTTTTCTAAAGCCATTTTGACACTCCGGAAGGAAAGTTCCAGCATGTTTTTTAATTTTTCATTTGAAATCCTACTAAATATCTTATAACATGTGTTGAGGATACTAATCCCTCTATAGTTTTCAAAATTCTGTTTATATATGGGAATAATTACACTATTTTTCCATTCTTCCGGTAAAGTGGCAGTCAGATATATTCTCTTTAGAAATCTTAATAATAAGAATAATAATAATAATAATAATAATAATAATAATAATAATAATAATAATAATAATAGTAATAGTAATAATAATAATAATAATATCATTCATTCATAGTTTTCCACTGCAAACCCATCATTCTCCAATCTTCTATATTTTCCTCCGTCTCCTTGGTCTGCGCATACGATCCATATAATCTTAATGTTGTCTATCATCTTCTTCTCCCGTTCACCATTCCTTGCAGCGCATCCTTCAGAAGGCAGTTTCTTCTCAGGCAGTGTACCAGTCAATTCCTTTTCCTCTTCCTGATCAGTTTTAGCATATTTTTTTCTTCACCCACTCTTTCCAACAAAGCTTCATTTCTTATTCTCTCTGTCCATTTCACACGCTCCATTCTTCTCCATACCCACATTTCAAATGCTCCCAATCGTTTCTCTTCACTTCTTCGTAATGCCCATGTTTCTGCCCCCATACAAGGCTACACTCCACACAAAGCACTTCACTATTATCTTCCTTAGTTCTTTTGCCAGAGGTCCGCAGAAAATGTTCCTTTTTCTATCAAATGCTTCCTTTGTCATTGCTATCCTCTTTTTACTTTTCATGTTACTACTTATAGTACACCCAAGTACTTGAAGCTGTCCACTTGTTCTAATTCGCAAGTTTATTTTTTTTATTCTTCCGATAGCCACGGTCTTCATCTTGTTTGCATTTATCTTCATTACATACTGCTCATACCTGTCATTTAGCTCCAGTGATATGTTCCTCAGTATCATCTTCTCTTCTGCTAACAACGCCATATCATCAACAAATGTTATGCACTTTATTCTTCTTCCTCCTACTATCACCCCTCCCATGTTCTGAAAACAGCTCTTCACTAAGTCCTAGAAGTAGATGTTGAATAGGGTAGATAATAAAGGGCATCCTTGTTGTTCTTCTCTCTAATCGACTTCCCTTTGACATTTTTCTCTTATCCTGTCTCTTACTGTCACTATTATTATTATTATTATTATTATTATTATTATTATTATTATTATTATTATTGTTAGTGTTATTATTATCAGTGTTATTGCTATTATTGTTATTATTATTATCATTATTAGTGTTATTGTTATTATTATTATTATTATTATTATTATTGTCACTATTATTATTATTAGTGTTATTATTGTTAGTATTAGTGTTATTATTATTAGTGTTATTACTATTATTGTTATTATTATCATTATTAGTGTTATTATTATTATTATTATTACTATTATTGGTATTAGGATATTATTGTAGTTGGAGTTGTTCTGTTTCTGCATGATGTTACTGAATTACCTCCCCCTTTACGCTGACCACTTCAGTAGGGACTCTTCCTACTTACTCTTGAATATCTAGTGTTGATTCAAAGCCCAGACAACAATGCGTACCGACGTAGCTTCGTCTGCTGAAGCGCTTACCAGCCGATCCGGAGTTGCGCTCGGGCTGATTACCTTGTTAGGTTTTTCCGAGGTGTTTTCCAATCGTAAGGCGAATGTCAGGTTATCTATGGGAAATCCTCGACCTCATGCCGCCATTACCAATCCCATCGACGCTAAATAACCGAGTATTGATACAGCGTCGTTGAATAACCAACTGAAACAAAACTATGCGAATGCCAAAAGGATCAATTAATGAGATGCCGTAATGGTTGCAATTAATGAGATGCCGTAATGGTTACAATTAATGAGATGCCGTAAAGGTTACAATTAATGAGATGCCGTTATGGTTACAATTAATGAGATTACGTAATGGTTACAATTAATGAGATTTCGTAATGGTTACAATTAATGAGATGCCGTTATGGTTACAATTAATGAGATGACGTAATGGTTACAATTAATGAGATTTCGTAATGGTTACAATTAATGAGATGCCGTAATGGTTACAATTAATGAGATTCCATTGTGGTTACAATTAATGAGATGACGTAATGGTTACAATTAATGAGATATCGTGATGGTTACAATTAATGAGATGCCGTAATGGTTACAATTAATGAGATGTCGTAAAGGTTACAATTAATGAGATTCCATTATGGTTACAATTAATGAGATGACGTAATGGTTACAATTAATGAGATGCCGTAAAGGTTACAATTAATGAGATGTCGTAAAGGTTACAATTAATGAGATGCCGTAAAGGTTACAATTAATGAGATGACGTAATGGTTACAATTAATGAGATTCCATTATAGTTACAATTAATGAGATGACGTAAAGGTTACAATTAATGAGATGCCGTAAAGGTTTCAATTAATGAGATTCCATTATGGTTACAATTAATGAGATGACGTAATGGTTACAATTAATGAGATGCCGTAAAGGTTACAATTAATGAGATTTCATTATGGTTACAATTAATGAGGTGGCGTATTGGTTACAATTAATGAGGTGGCGTAATGGTTACAATTAATGAGATGGCGTAATGGTTACAATTAATGAGATGCCGTAAAGGTTGCAATTAATGAGATTCCATTATGGTTACAATTAATGAGATGCCGTAAAGGTTACAATTAATGAGATGCCGTAACGGTTACAATTAATGAGATTCCATTATGGTTACAATTAATGAGATGACGTAATTGTTACAATTAATGAGATGCCGTAAAGGTTACAATTAATGAGATTCAATTATGGTTACAATTAATGAGATGACGTAATGGTTACAATTAATGAGATGCCGTAAAGGTTTCAATTAATGAGATGACGTAATGGTTTCAATTAATGAGATGCCGTAAAGGTTTCAATTAATGAGATGACGTAATGGTTACAATTAATGAGATGCCGTAATGGTTACAATTAATGAGATTCCATTGTGGTTACGAGATTCCATTATGGTTACAATTAATGAGGTGGTGTAATGGTTGCAATTACAGTTTTTGTGCATCACAAATTATATTCGCCAAGATATGATCCCAAGCCTCTTGCGAGAAGAGCTGATGTTTCAGCCACTCTGTTCATGTTATCGTCATTAGAGGGTTATAAAGCATTATACGAATTTCTTTTTGGAAAGAGAACAACCAGCCAGTCAGCTGTCTGGACGCCATGATATAAAATGTCTGCCCCCGAGAATCGCTGCCGGTTATGCAGCCTTCGCTGCAAACATTCCTCCTACTGTTAATATCTAACACAGATTTCCTCAAGGCTGACCATAAACTCCGGTGAAACTTCTAACACTTCAAGTTTACGATTCAGACTCTATAAAATAACTACAAGGGTTCAAAATTCCATACGTGTGTTGGCAAACAACGCCTGCCCGCCCATGTCAGCCGCTCACCTACCGCAGAGGTGATTCTTTTTCTTAGAACCGACAACAGTATCACATTAATAAAACTCAAAGAGGCCATGATTCGGTTGCTCTTACTTGATTTATAAAGGATTCCGGTGTATGTATCAACCTTACTACAGCATAATAATTGCTTCTAATTAATTGAAAGAAATCATAAAGATACGCTGACAAATTAAAAAATTAGCTTACGAAGGTGACACATAGCTTCTCATTATTTGTTTTACGCATTTCATTTACTTTATTATGTTGTGAATGATATTGTAGTTTTACAGCAGGCTTTCAAATAATCTGACGCAAACGCGCCCCGGGACTAAGTTATACTAATAACACGGGCGTCTGAATTTAAAAGAAAATCGCCAAAAAATTACTTTACAGATTGAATATTTCAAATTAAGCAATTTTTAGCTTAATCATGCCTATAATGTACATTATATTCAGTTTAAATGCATGTTTTAATGGTTTTGAGTGGACGCCTCAGTTTCTCGATTTTTATGTCCCTTATTTTAGCTTCAGGAATCAGGATTAAAGGCCCATTCACAATGAAAATTAAACATAACCGTAACATAAACATAGAAGTTTGCGCCCAGGCTACCAAATGGGATCATTCACAATGATTCACATAAGCATTGACATAACTATTACCGTAAGACGTTAACATGAAAGTTTGCAAACTCCAAACTTTCATGCTTATGCTTACGTGATTTGCAAACAGAACACAATCGTGGAGCGCTGTAGTATACGAGAGGATATGAGGAAATGGCGTCGTTGTTATGTTTCCATGGTTACCAAGTATGTTTGCGGTTATGTTTATGTTCCCATCGTGAATGATGGTATGACTTCTTGATTTTACCGTAACGTTTATATTCTTAAGTTAACGCTTACGTTATGTTTAATTTTCATTGTGAACGAGCCTTAACTCTCTCTCTCTCGCTCTCATTCTCGCTCTCTCTCTCTCTGGATTTAATTTACTTAAAACAAACTTCTACAAACTACCCTCTACCGTAACAAAATTAGAAGCCACATGTCTGCCATTGTCAGATTCAATGTCAATTGTTGAGGAATTCCACAGATCCCTTCGTTATGCCGTGGGAAAGTGGGTGTAGCGGCGAAAAATAGACTGGACAGGGTTATAAACACGAACCCGGAATACGGATTCTGTTGTTCAGTGAAGAAGGTTATTTGTGATGAAAACTTGAATGAAGAATTTGACGTGACACTATCACAAATATGTTCATTCAAGTTTGGCACCCATAACTTCTTGCGATGTAGAGATATCATTCTCTGCCTACAGAAACATATTGACTGACAAGCGCAGGAACCTCACAGAAACCAAATTAGAAATGTTGTTTGTCGTTAACTTTGCAAAAAAGTGAAATGACATAAAAAGTTTGAAACAAAAATGAAAGTGCATATTTTAGTGTATTTTCCGTTTGGTCGTGCATATTTCATAGTTTGACAGTGCATGAATGCATGCATATTTTGGGATTTTATAGTGCATAAAATTCTCGTTTCTATATACACTATCTACCAAATAGTAATTGGGCATTGTTTTTTGCCCCTTTAGAACCTCGTGGCACCACTAGTTTGTGTAGGATATCCACTGGAATGCGTCGCCATTCCTCTTGCAACACGGCACTCAGTTGGACAATGGAAGTTGACCCCATGTTTCGGCGGCTACTATACAGTGGTATGCAGACAATAATGTTCACCGGCTGGACTGACCTGCACAAAGTCTCAATCCCATTGAGCACCTGTGGTACGAATTGGACCGGCGATTGAGGTCTCTGGAGATGCGGCCAACTTCCATTGGTCAACTGAGTGCCATGTTGCAAGAGGAATGGTGACGCATTCTAGTGGATATCCTACACTAACTAGTGGAGAGCATGCCTGACAGGGTGGCTGCTGTTATAGCAACAAGAGGTGGTACCACGAGGTTCTAAAGGGGCAAGAACAGTGCCCAATTACGTTTTGGTAGGTAGTGTGTAAGTATTCGAAAAACAGGTAAATAAATAAGGAAGGACATTCTAAGAAGCCAAAGGGAATAACTGGAAAATATGTTTGCATATTACGTCTTCCAGGTACAGATTAATCAGAAGTTGGGTGGTATGCACTGGTTTTCAGCAAAACTATCGTTATTTTCGATATTACAGGGATTTGTATTTTTCGAATTGGGTTAAGTACCGATATAGTAGTGGAGATCGCAAAAAATAGTCTCGCCTAAAAGTAGATCACGCCTTCAAACACTTTGGGAACTACTGGTGTAATATACCAGTGCTGATGTACGACTCCAAAATCGGGAATAGAAAAGTAGAAATTGAATTTTCAGGGAATGTGGCTGGATATAGACCTACACGCAGAGATGAAAATCAGTAACATTAGAATCCGCAATGAATTACAAATTTTTATCCTGTCAAAAAAAGTGATGAAAAGAAGAAAGAAAGATATGAACACATCCAAAGAATGGCTAAGCACAGAAGAGCTAACAGACTTTGGCATATAAACCTAAGGTCAAAGAGATATAGGACGTCCTCGAAGAAGATGAGAACACGGCATAGACACACAAATTCCTGTAATTATGGTACAAGCCATAATAATGATGATCTAAATGTTTTCCCATGTAGACGGACATATCCAGAAGAAGAGCTGCCTGCTGAATGCATTGTCGTCGTTTCTGGTTCTTTTCCATTTGAACTCTGTGGTGTATTTACGTTTACTATCTTCTGTACTCTGCCAAGTTGTACTCATAGCCCGCATCTTGTAAATGGACCGTGGACGTATATCCAGTAAGAGTTTCTTTGATAGAGAGACTTGCTCCTTTTCTTTTTTACTGATTCGTGGACGATTAAGAAACTAGTTTAGAAGCAGCTAAAATGCGTACACGGCAGGGTTCAAATTAATCATTCCGCCATTATTGAC
Organism: Periplaneta americana; assembly: GCF_040183065.1. Classification (NCBI taxonomy): domain Eukaryota; kingdom Metazoa; phylum Arthropoda; class Insecta; order Blattodea; family Blattidae; genus Periplaneta; species Periplaneta americana. The sequence continues at coordinate 44,353,095 of NC_091118.1, read as the reverse complement.
TTATTTATGTTTACTTACCTCAATATTTACCTGAAATTTAGAAATATTTCATGTTTTAGTAAAAGATACGGACAATACGGTAAATTTACGCAATGACAGTAGACACATTCCTAAGAAAGATTCAATCTGGAACCATATTATTATTATTATTATTATTATTATTATTATTATTATTATTATTATTATTATTATTATTATTATTATTATTACCTATTTTTAAGAAGGGGTACAAGACCAATAATTGTAGTAACTTTCGAGGAATATCACTTTTGTTGAGGTACAAAATTTTGTCCAATACTCTTTTGAGAAGATTAACTCCGTATGTAGATGAAATTATTGGGGTTCATCAGCGTGGGTTTAGGCGTAATAGATCGACTATTGATCAGATTTTTTGTATTCGACAGATATTGGAGAAAAAATGGGAGTATAAGGGTACAGTACATCAGTTATTCATAGATTTCAAAAAGGCATATGACTTGATTAAGAGAGAAGTTTTATATAATATCCTTATTTAATTTGGTATTCCCAAGAAAGTAGTTTGATTAATTGAAATGTGTCTCAGTGGAACTTAAAGCAGAGCCCGTAGAGGCCACTTTCTATCTGATGCTTTTCCAGTTCACTGTGGGCTAAAGCAAGGAGATGCACTATCACCTTTACTTTTTAGCTTTGCTCTAGATTAGAATATGCCATTAGGAAAGTTCAGGATAATAGAGAGAGAGTTTGGAATTGAACGGGTTACATCAGCTTCTCGTCTGTACGGATGACGTGAATATGTTAGGAGAAAATCCACAAACGATTAGAGAAAAGACGGAAATTTTACTTGAAGCAAGTAAAGTGATAGGTTTGGAAGTAAACCCCGAAAAGACGAAGAATATGATCATGTCTCGTGACCAGAATATTGTACGATATGGAACTATAAAAATTGGAGATTTATCTTTCGAAGAGGTGGAAAAATTCAAATATCTTGGAGCAACAGTAACAAATATAAATGACACTCGGGAGGAAATTAAAAGCAGAAGAAATATGGGAAATGCGTGTTATTATTCTGTTGAGAAGCTTTTGTCATCTAGTCTTCTGTCAAAAAATCTGAAAGTTAGAATTTATAAAACAGTTATGTTACCGGTTGTTCTGTATGGTTGTCAAACTTGGACTCTCACTTTGAGAGAGGAAAAGAGATTAAGGGTGTTAGAGAATAAGGTTCTTAGAAAAATATTTGGGGCTAAGCGGGATGAAGTTACAGGAGAATGGAGAAAGTTACACAATGCAGAACTGCACGCATTGTATTCTTCACCTGACATAATTAGGAACATAAAATCCAGACGTTTGAGATGGGCAGGGCATGTAGGACGTATGGGCGAATCCAGAAATGCATATAGAGTGTTAGTTGGGAGGCCGGAGGGAAAAAGACCTTTGAGGAGGCCGAGACGTAGATGGGAAGATAATATTAAAATGGATTTGAGGGAGGTGGGATATGATGATAGAGACTGGATTAATCTTGCACAGGATAGGGACCGATGGCGGGCTTATGTGAGGGCGGCAATGAACTTTCAGGTTCCTTAAAAGTCATTTGTAAGTAAGTATTATTATTATTATTATTATTATTATTATTATTATTATTACCCCTATATATTTGTTGAAGTCATGGTTTGTTCTATCACTCTTTTAAACAATACAAAAGTTTAACCACTATAACGTTTTTTCTGAAACAAGTTAACAAACGTTTCACTAATAGTAATAACAACACTAGGTAAGGTCGAGTATTATCGTATGTAGGAGGCACTGGCGGGAAGGAAGGAGGTTCCGCTGAATGGACGGAATGGTCGAAGAGGAGGAGGCGAAGAAGAAGAAAAAGGAAAACAAGGAACTGCCTGCCCCCTTCCTTCTCTGCCTATTATAATTTTACCGTAGGCCTAACTAGCAGCTTGGCCAACGAGCGCCGGGTCGGGCCTGGCTGGCGCTAGTGTGCGCGGAGGCCACACACGCTGAACAATGTCGCATCGTCCGCCGCACGGATGGCTTGGCCGGCCGGCTACTCGTAAAGATGAACAAAATAAAAAAAAAAAAACACATTGTAGTAGACTGTCATATTTTTGTAGAATGGAGAGGCGTGGCTGTGCGAGCGTTTGATACTTTGTGGCTTGTGTGTTCATCTGTGCAATCTATTGTTTAAATCATTTACACCTCATGTCTGGAACAAAGAAATTAACACAGCTCTGATAAGAAATCTGCAGTGTCAGATGTTTCTATTAAGATATCAATTACAAGACATTCATGGGCGGTTACTTGCAAGATTATCAACACGCGGACAGCGATACCACTTTTTGTGATATAGCATTTTTCTTCATTTTTATTTTCTCTTGCCTTCCCTTCTCACTTGTGATTTCTCTTCTCACCTATCTCTCTTCTTTTCTGTCCTTTCTCTTTTCTCTCCTTGATTCCTTATTATTATTATTATTATTATTATTATTATTATTATTATTATTATTATTACTTACTCACGGAACCCGAAGGTTCATTGCCGCCCTCACATAAGCCCGCCATTGGTCCCTATCCTGAGCAAGATTAATCCAGTCTCTACCATCATATCCTACCTCCCTCAAATCCATTTTAATATTATCTTCCCATCTACGTCTCGGCCTCCCCAAAGGTCTTTTTCCCTCCGGCCTCCCAACTAACACTCTATATGCATTTCTGGATTCGCCCGTACGTGCTACATGTCCTGCCCATCTCAAACGTCTGGATTTTATGTTCCTAATTATGTCAGGGGAAGTATACAATGCGTGCAGCTCTGCGTTGTGTAACTTTCTCCATTCTCCTGTAACTTCATCCCTCTTAGCCCCAAATATTTTCCTAAGAACCTTATTCTCAAACACCCTTAATCTCTGTTCCTCTCTCAAAGTGAGAGTCCAAGTTTCACAACCATACAGAACAACCGGTAATATAACTGTTTTATAAATTCTAACTTTCAGACTTTTTGACAGAAGACTAGATGACAAAAGCTTCTCAACCGAATAATAACAGGCATTTCCCATATTTATTCTGCGTTTAATTTCTTCCCGAGTGTCATTTAGATTTGTTACTGTTGCTCTAAGATATTTGAATTTTTCCACCTCTTCGAAGGATAAATCTCCAATTTTTATAGTTCCATTTCGTACAATATTCAGGTCACGAGACATAATCATATACTTAGTCTTTTCGGGATTTACTTCCAACCCTATCGCTCTACTTGCTTCAACAAGAATTTCCGCGTTTTCCCTAATTGTTTGTGGATTTTCTCCTAACATATTCACGTCATCCGCATAGACAAGAAGCTGATGTAACCCGTTCAATTCCAAACCCTCTGTGTTATTATTATTATTATTATTATTATTATTATTATTATTATTATTATTATTATTATTATCATTATTATTAATTATTGTTAGTATTAATTATTAGCATTATTATTAATTGTATTTTTAATTAGTAAGTTTATTATTGTCATTATTGAGTGTAATTAGTTACCACTGCCACCGGGTATATACTCATTGCAGTGTGAATAAATACATACATATATACATACGTCTCTACTTTGTTCTCTTTTCTTTCTATTTTCACTTCTTACTTCCTCTCTTCTCCCTTTACTTCTTTCTCCTTCTTACATAATTTCTGCTTTCATTTCACACTTTTCTCCTCGCTTCTCTTTTCTCTCTTCCCTCCTCTTCCCCTTTTTACTTTCTTATCACGCCCTTCTTGTCTTCTCTCTTTTTTGCATGCTCCCCTTTCTTCTTTTTTCTTTCTCGCGTCTCTTCTCTACTGTACACATCACACCAACCCTCTCCTCTCCTCTCCTCTCCTCTCCTCTCCTCTCCTCTCCTCTCCTCTCCTCTCCTCTCCTCTCCTCTCCTCTCCTCTCCTCTCCTCTCCTCTCCTCCCCTCTCCTCTCCTCTCCTCTCCTCTCCTCAGACTGCTACGCCTCCCGTATTTTACACCCATTTTCTTGAGTCTCAGGTATTTGATAATGTTTTCTCCCGTATTTCATAATTGTTTATTTATTTGTTTTTATATGCTTAAAGGGTTAGGCACAGCTTACAGGAATACAATTTTGGAAATATCCAACATTTTTTTCCTCCATTACTGTATCTTGTACAATAATGAAAATTCGTATGTGTAAAACACTGTACTTCTGCTATATGAAAAGAATATTTTTACGATTGAAAAAAGTTATTTATATGTTTTTTCAAAATTCAAAATGGTGGCAGTTCACTGTGCAGTGATAAAGTGTTTCCCTCATAAGTCATAAACTTGTTAACTTTTTTATGTTCTCTCTCTTTTATTTTATTGCTGAAACTCGTGTTTACAACATCATGCTCTTTCACCTACATTCCTTAATAAATAATATTTTTTTTTGTTGTGTTAGAGGAAAATACTGATATGTGACCACTTTTAAAATGAATTTATTTTTATCAGACAATCTATCAAAGGTAGAGAAACGATTTTGCACCATATTATAGATATGACATGCATAAATACACACAAAAAATTTTATCACAGAATGTTGGATAATTTTTTAGTTATGAGGTAAACGCTTCATCACTACACAGTGAACTGCCACCATTTTCAATTTTGAAAAAATAAATAAAGAAACAATTTTTTTAATCGTAAAAATAGTTTTTTTCTTCATATAGCAGAAGGACAGTGTTTCACACAGACTAATTTTCATTATTGTACAGGATACAGTAATGGAGGAAAAAATGTTGAATATTTCCAAAATTTTATTGCTATAAGCTGTACCTAACTCCTTAAATGGTAAATATGAAGTGATATGCTATGAAGGTTGTTGTAATTAAATAATTTTGAGTACCTACAATCTACAATGACAAAATATCATTAATTTTAAACCTGTTTTGTAAAGAAGTCTTCAATATGAAGAAGCCAGGGGAAAAACTTGATAAGTTCAAAATGATCGATTTTCTGTTTTAGATGTCATGTAACAGCTGTCCACACCTGTGGACGCGAAACCAGGTGGCCTGGGTTCGAATCCTGGTCGGGGTAAGTTATGTGGTTGAGGTTTTTTCCGGGGTTTTCCTTCAACCCAATACGAGCAAATGCTGGGTAACTTTCGGTGCTAGACCCCGGACTCATTTCACCGGCGTTATCACATTCATTTCATTCAACGCTAAATAACCTGAAATGTTGATACAGCGTCGTAAAATAACCCAATAAAATAAAAAGTAAATGTAATAGCTCAGGTAGTGTACATTTTTGTGTAGTTTAACGTATAGAATAACCACCTCATTAGTCCAAAGAAATTTGAAGGATGATAACCTAAATACAATAAAATATAATGGGTCTTGAAACTTTTAACTTACTCTCCTGTAAAAACAGTAAAACGTGACTTATCAGGTTTTTCCCTGTACTCTCCATAATATGTAAAGAGTTTCTGAATTTATTTAAAATTACTTTTATATATATATATATATAGATATATAAATATACGATCCTCCTAAAGGTAAAGCATGTCGATAATGTCGCAACGGGACGATTTTGGCAATCATTTCCCAATCTTCCTTATTTTCATCTCGAAAACAACCTTGTCAAGAATTCAGTTACCTAGAATTCGGTTATAAATGCGATGTTCTCTATAGTGTCGTACCGATCTCCACCTCTGACAACCAAACTATGATTTCGTTCGCCTATACCAGGTCGAAGCCCAAAATGGCTTAAAAATGAATTCTGAAGGGAATGAAAGGAAACCTCGATACCCACAATAATGGGGCACAAAAAATTCTGAAAGTTCTTTTCATTCAACCAGACGAGTTTAACGAAACTGACCCGCCTAACTCAGGTGTAAGGTGGGGATGCAGAACAGACACGGCGATTGTGACGGTTATTTTCAACTGCGTTCACAATACCCAATTTGAATAGAGAATTATTCCAAGGTTAGCATTGAGACTCCTTGCTTGTATTTTGTTGAAAGAAAACTCTGAAGGAAACGTAATTAGACTAAATTGCCAAGTCATGACCCAAGGGTGAACATCCAGCAGTGCACAAGTAATTGGCGTGAATCGAACACGGGGCGTTATCATATTCATCTTCACCTCCTTCGTAAGGCCACTCAGTCTCCAAAAGATCAAATTTAACTAGCATTACACATTCTCAACTAGCTAGACTCTACTCGTTATGTGGTCAGCATAGTCCTAACAAGAGAACAGATGAGCTCATATCGAAACCTCCCCTAAACATCGTGCACACTAATTTGCACGGCAGATAGACAAACAAATGAACTCTCCAATCTAACTGCAAAGATCTGAAAACTGACTTGGAATTTTGTGTTACAGCCAGTGCCACCGATTCTGGCGCGTGACATAAGTAATGAGAACTTGAGAGCGAGTATCTTATCTTTGCAACAAAATGTGGGCGAGAAAACTGACAATTGTGAGTGGCAGATTGCTGAAGTCACATGTGTTTAGGAGGTGGTAATACTCTCAGCCGAAGTGGCAACAGATGCCACTGACTGGACAGTGTACTCAAAGACACACCCCAGAAACGCGAAGTGCGAGCGTCTTGCCTTTGATGCAGTGGGCAGATTGCTGACTTGACGTATTAGAATTAGGTGGTACCGTTCTCATCTGCACTGGCAACAAGTGCTCACTGACTGGCTTTTTTCTCAAGGACACGCGCCAAAAACGCTGGCACTGACTATAAGAAACAATGGAGCGAAGTTGAGTTGTCATCTTCGTTAAAGCCACTAGGTCACATGATATTGGAGGAAAGCGCATATTCGACGTTCTTAATCAGTGGAATGAGCACTATCTACTCGAGGCTACTCAGTTTTTCCGTAACCTTTAATTTCGAAACCTATAGTTAATATGGTCAACTAAGTTTTTATATTTATCTGCTGCAGAAATCTAACTTTGCGCAATTAAAAGGAAGATTTCGATATGAAGACATTCGCAGTTACCTTCTGAACTACTGCTTAAGTTAACACAGAGCAGACATAACACCAAGAGCGGGAATCGAACCACTATAATTTAAGTCACAGAAAGAGTACTACCACAGGTCACGAAGCTTGAGTTGTGAGGGTGCTAGGAACAATAGACTGTGCCGGTACTATTTCGCATTGTCTGTATGGATACATATATTTACTCCGTATTGAGCTTCGTGACTATATATACTAGGCTGTGGTACTAGACTACTCTATGTAGCTAATGCTTTCTTCATAATCGTAGAAAGAAATTACTTACATCATGTATCTCGTTGGTTTGATGGTAACATTGTGAACCCAATCTTATACATTCTAGATTGTTCTATAGAGAGAATTATGTGAATAATAACCTAGATCTGATCTTACAACTTTTCATTTTGTGTGGTGATAAAGAATTATTAAAGGTTTCAAATCTGATCTTGCGAGTTCTAACTCTATATATATAATTTGAACTGGTAATGGAAATTACGGGAAAACGACTGAACGGATTTTAATGAGTGACCCCTCATTTTCATGCCTGGCATCCAAAGTTTTTCGGAAAAGTAGTAGTTTTCAGTGAAATGTCAATTTTCCTACATAATTTTCCTATTTTCCAAAATCCATCTGTTGTCAGTTTTGAGAACTAATTTTACTGAATCACGGCCGACTTGATTGAATTTCAGAACAGAACACACACTACAATAAACAATAGGCTATTACACGAAGGCCATGACCTGCAGGATTGCCGACATATTTAGAGCTCAATTCAATTTGTTATTAAAAACTGATTCTGCAGTGTATAATTTTCTGAGTACAGCTGCGTATTGGATATTCAAATCTACGAAACTTGAGGTGGTTTGATGAAATTATTACCATTAGAAATTAAATATTATTATAGTTAATATCATGATGCGTCTATTCTTCATTAATTGTACATAATATTGATGCTATATTGATGACATGAAAGTGAAACGTTTTGAGGTTATGTAAGTAAATGTAGAGAATATCTTAATTTAGATCTTCATTTCTATAATTTACTGAGTGACTGCTATATATAACTACAAAACTTAAGTAAGATAATAATATTGTTATTAAAAATCAAATGTCATTGTCTTCAGTATTGGCTCGAGAGAGCGCAAAAATTACAGTTCCTAAGGAAAGATAAAAAAAGTATTACTTACTGATAAAATAAGAGGCCTAGAAAATTTTGTAGTCTCCAGATCATTTCAGCAAGATCTCTTAGTAGGATAAAATGATTTTACGCTCTACATTTCAAGTTCTACATGCAGCAGCTATACAAAAATGCTGTTGTTCGAAAGCTTAGCAAATCTGACATTTTTTTAACTTTTGATTACAATCCACAATGACCTGAAATAGCTACTGCTATCGTCCTGACATTGATACTTGCGTTTTCGCGTTGAAACTCAAAACCTGAAGTTAGATGGGTTCAAGAAAAAGTATTTGGCTAAAAAAATCCATTCAGAGGGAGTATGTTTCATTATTATGGAAACAAATAACTATAAAAAAGACAAGTATTCTTTATTGAAAATAAATCTGAAAAATTTTTATTTGAACGTCTAACGAACTTAGTTTGCAGCAGCATTTGCTGCATAAGCCACTAGTTTCTGTATAATGAGAATTGCAAGAATATTCTAGATATATTACAAATTCTGGTTTGTTTTGTGGTTAGAATAGAGTACTTCCAAGATTCTGAATCTGATATTGCAAATCCTATGTTGGTCTGTGAATGAAATAATGTGACGACTCTGAATATATTACAAATTCTAGATTGTTCTGTGGCTGGAATAAAGTGAAGAAGATTCTGGATCTGATATTACAGAATCTAAACTGTTAGTGGCTAGAATAATGTGAAGATTCTGGTTATGATATTACTAATTCTAATCTATTTTGTGGTTAGATCGATGTGAAGATTTTGAATATGATATTGTAAATTATAAATTGTTCTGTGGATAAAGTAATGTGAATATTCTAGATCTGATATTACAAATTCTGTATTGTTCTGTGGCTAATACTGTTAAGATTCTGCGCCTGATATTACAAATTCGAGACTGTGGCTAGAATAATGTGGAGATTGTGAACCTGATATTAAAAATTCTAGATTGTTCTGTGGCTACATAAAATTAAGATTCTGGATCTGATATTAAAAATCCTAGACTAATCTGTGGCTACATAAAATTAAGATTCTGGATCTGATATTACAGATACTAGACTATTCTGTCGCTACATAAAGTAAAGATCCTAAATCTGATATTAGAAATTCGAGACTGTTCTGTGGCTACATAAAATGAAGATTCTGGATCTAATATTACAAATTCTAGACTATTCTGTGGCTACATAAAATTAAGATTCTGGATCTCATATTACAGATTCTAGACTGTTCTGTGGCTACATAAAATGAAGATTCTGGATCTGATATTAAAAATTCTAGACTATTCTGTGACTACATACAATTAAGATTCTGGATCTGATATTACAAATTCTAGACTGTTCTGTGGCTACATAAAATGAAGATTCTGGATCTGATATTAAAAATTCTAGACTATTCTGTGGCTACATAAAATTAAGATTCTGGATCTGATATTACAAATTCTAGACTGTTCTGTGGCTACATAAAATGAAGATTCTGGATCTGATATTAAAAATTCTAGACTATTCTGTGGCTACATAAAATGAAGATTCTGGATCTGATATTACAAATTCTAGACTGTTCTGTGGCTACATAAAATGAAGATTTTGGATCTGATATTAAAAATTCTAGACTATTCTGTGGCTACATAAAATCAAGATTCTGGATCTGGTATTACAAATTCTAGACTGTTCTGTGGCTACATAAAATGAAGATACTGGATCTGATATTAAAAATTCTAGACTATTCTGTGGATACAAAAAATTAAGATTTTGGCTCTGATATTACAGATTCTAGACTGTTCTGTGGCTACATAAAGTTAAGATCCTAGATCTGATATTAGAAATTCTAGACTATTCTGTGGCTACATAAAATGAAAATTCTGGATCTGATATTACAAATTCTAGACTATTCTGTGGCTACATGTATATGTGTATATGTGTTGTAAAATTGTATTGTGTATTGTTAATATTGTATATACCACAGCCACCGGGTGCTTGCCCACTTGCAGTGTAAATAAATTCATACATACATACATACATACATACATACATACATACATACATACATACATACATACATACATACATACATACATACATACATAACATGAATCTGGATATGATATTACAAATTCTTGATTGTTCGTGGCTACAACAGAATGAAGATTCTGGAGCTGATATTACGAATTTTAGACTGTTCTGTGATTGGAATAGTGCGAAGATTCTGACTCTTACACAAATGTTTCTTTGATGAAGGTAATGCGAATATTCGGAGTAGGCTATGTGAGAATGTTTCTACTTTCTTCTAAGAACTCCTACATACGAAATCATATGTGATATCCATGAGTTGTATGTGTGCTTTCAGACGAAACTGACTATTACCATATTATTATTATTATTATTATTATTATTATTATTATTATTATTATTATTACTATTACCATATTTGGAGGCATAAGCCTGTATCTATTGTATTTTGTAATAGAAAGCTGTCTTAAATTAGAAATTCAGCTTGTCTCCAGTAGATATATCACTTTAAGCCCTTCTAAAGTATAGGATTTCTTAAGACGATCTTACTCGGGAGTCCCTTATTTAAAAGGGAAAGCAATAAATGTCTCTCTGGTTCAGTAGGAACAGTAGAAGGCCCCTTTTTGGGCAAAGCCTCAACTTTTTCGTTACCAATGACACCAGTGTGAGCAGGAAGCCACATAAAGTTGAATTTCATGACACTTATCTATTAGTTCAGTATGAGTGCAACGAGCTACTCAAGCTATACATGAATTATTTCTCCACGTTTTCTTAATTTGCGCTGAATTTCTTGACTGTAGGTAGACGTTACAGCTGCCTTCACGGATCCGTGGCTGGGCCCGGATGCCTACAGGGTGGTCCGGAGGAAGCGTTCATGACCCAAATAGTTCGAGCGCGAGAACGATATCATTGACCACCAACGGTATTCTGAATCGATCACGCGATTTCTTTGTTTCTTCGGAAAACAAAAACTTGCTTTTCCACGGAAGGCACATAACACGAGATCCACGCAAGATCCTTCATTGTGGCTAAAGAAGTCCCTAATAGCATGTTTGGTTGTAACTACAGCAGATTTGGGTTGAATATCCGGTAGGAAAGTGTAGACATTCTATCAATTGTAACCGAGTGTGTTTTTTTTTCTCTTTTGTTGTCTTAAATCTTAAACGATAGTATTGCGGCATGCAAAACACGTGCCTAGAAAGTAATGCTACTTGATAATGTCTAGTGTTGAATAAAAATCTGAACGGGTAAAGGCATAGAAACGTTATTACACCGAACATTTTGTTCCTTCGGACTTGTAGACTATTGAACTATGATGACCATCAATGATGAAGGCGGCCCAAATCAGAACGCTTCTACGCATATAGTGAAGGTCACATAAGAACAGTTCCTAAACAGTAAATATTGCCGTCTTGTCAGTATTGCCAATTGTTACCAGATATCACACGATCCTACGTACTAAATGACTTATTTACTTACCATACTTTGTTGGAAGGTTATTCTAAATAATTCAATAATTTGTAACATATTTTCGTAGGCAAACTATACGAGAAAGGGATCAACATGTCAAGTATTTTGTCTGGCAATACGAAATTCATTGGTTTGACAATTGACTCACGAGACCTAACCTAAAAATGTATTTTGTTTGACCACGTGAAATTATTAGTACTAACTCCGAAAGCTTACCTGGCTATAGTCTTGAATTATAACCACAATGCAACACATAAAATAGCTATTATGTATTAATATTAATACTGATATTAATTAATTATTAGTATGTTCAAATTTCACTAGCTTCCAGTAACCGGCTCAGAAATCTAGTACAATTTTAATTTCATGGAACTCCAGTACCGACAAATATTGTCGATATTTGTCTCAGTGGCCAACGTACCAGTTACAAAATCACTACCATTTGTAGTATTTGTCAGTATCGAAATTCGAGACGAAGTTGGCAAAAGAAAATTCAACCTGCAAACTAGAAAATCACCACAATCCTCTAGCATATGTAATAATGGGGGGAAAATGGTTAGGTTTCACCCTTAAGGTATGAAGTAAGCTGACCCGAACTATACCTCTCCAGCGACAACAAAACGAAACTTCAACGTGCTCATAATTTGTGTGTACATTTTGTAAGCAATGTTCGTAAATATGATCATATTATTACTCCATCACTGGAAACAATAGGTTGGCTTAAACTAGATAAGAAAAGAAATTTACATTCACTCCTCTTTCTCTTCGAAATCTTGAACTCTTCTATTCCTTCGTACCTGTCGTCTCGCTTCACTTACCTTTCTTCCCACCATAATCTGAACACACGCTCTCGTCATGAAACAATACTAACAATACCATCCCATCGCACATCCTCATACTCATCTTCTTTCACAATAGCCCTGCCAAGACTCTGGAATTCGCTACCTGCTAGCATCAGGGACTGTCGAAATAAAATTGAATTCAAACGCAAACTTACTAGGCACTTGGTCAGTAATTGATTTCTTGTAAAGTGTTTCCTTAATCTATCACAAAATATTTCAATATCCGGTAATTTCATTACTATACAATTTTGTTATTCTAGGCTTAATTTGTAATTCAGTAAATATAAAATATTCTTTGTTTTTCTATGATAAATTATCTAGCTTTAATTAGTCAGGTAATGCATGTTTTAAGTCGATTTTATGACATGTCAAAAGCATTTGACAGTATCTCTCATGAAATACTTTTAATGAAATTGAAGTTTTATGGTTTTAATGAATTAGCTTTAAAATTTTTTAAGAATTATTTAAACAATAGGCAACAGACGGTATGTTTTAATAACAGATTTTCTCAATACACAACTACTAATATTGGTGTACCGCAGGGTTCTATTTTAGGACCGATTTTATTCATTATTTATGTAAATGACTTACCCTTATAATTGATGGCAAATACATAAAGTCATATTTATATGCGGATGATCTTGCTATAACAATTACTGGATATGATAGATTGAAAATTATTAATGATCTTGATGCAATCAACCGAAAAATAGAAGATTGGTGTTCAGCTAATTCTCTTTTCTTAAACAGAGAGAAGATACAGAACTTAGAGTTTTCCTTAAACAATAGAATCAATTGTAAAGAATCTGTCAAATTTTTAGGAGTGCATATACAATCTACACTTAAATGGGACTGTCATATTGACATACTATCTAAGAAACTCAACAAAGGTATTTTTATGTTAAGGAAATTAAAAACACATGTTAGTGTTGAAGTGCTAAAATCCGTATAGTATGCTTATATCCATAGCCATCTGACGTATGGAATAATAGTTTGGGGTAATGATCCTAAAATAATAAAGTTATTGAAACTACAAAAGAGGGCAGTAAGAATAATTTGTAATGTTGATAACCGTACACATTGTAAACCTTTATATCGGAGACTTGAAATTTTAACTGTACCGTCTTTGTATATTTTAAGTTGTTTAATGTATGTACAAACAAATATTAATAATTTTACTACAAATAGCTCAGTGCATAGCTATTCTACAAGGCATAAAAATGATTTAAGAAAAGGACAATGTAACTACACTATTACTAATAGCAGCTTTGTAGAGATTTGTAAAAAGTTATATAATGTTTTACCCGGCAATATTAGACATTTAAGCTTGAGGCTTTTTAAGAAAGAAATTAAAAACAAATTAATAGACTTGTCATTATATAATACTGGTGAATATTTTAACTCTATTGTAGTTGTATAACTTTTAGGGAGAATTGTCCATATGATATTTTATAATGTAATTATTTCATTGTATGTAACTTATGAACTTATTGCTTACTTGTAAATCATGACATTTTCCTATGCTGCATTGTACAGTCTTTGGAATGAAATGTTTAAAATAAAAATAAAAATAAAAATAAAATAAAAATCTTTCCGTACTTTGATTTTTATTGTAATTGTAATTGTAAATTTAATACTAATTGTAATTTTATTCTTCATATCGTTGGAATCTCCTGGTAGAGGGGCGGCCTTATCTCTACCAGATTAAATAAATAAATAGTACTACTACAAAGTAACAATTTCTAATCAATCAGAGAGTCAGGAATCGAACCCGAAACCTGGACCCAACGTTGCTAATCAATAAACCAAGAGTCTTATATACCACATTAAAATAGTACATTCGTGTTCATGATGATGATGATGATGATAGCGACGACACGAACAATTATTGTATCACAAAACGAGAGAGCGGCATAGAGAGAGAAACTATTTTAAACGTTCTTATACAATAATTTATCTATATCTTAAATGTCAGCAGTTCTACTAATAAACATACGTTACCGCAGAGTTGTCTGAATTGAAAGTCAGAATGTTGTTATGAAAATTCACTCTTTCATTTCTTTATTTTTAAGAACAAAGGAATAAAGGCGCATCTGGTCGAGGGAGGCTGGGGCAGTAGCCGCAGTTTTGAGTCTCTGTATGGCCGGTTTATAGCCCGCCACGTCTGTCTGTCCGTCTGTCAGTTATAAAACTACACGTGTTATACACTGTGCGTCAGCCGGAAATGAATCGTTCGTGTTCTGCAGACGCCTGGTGCCCCGAGCGAGCCACGTTGGCTAGAATCAGATCTGCACTGCTGTAAAATGCAATCTATGCTTGCAGTAAGGCGGAAGTATACCTACTGTATACGTAATATTGCAAGGAGACAAAACACATTAAACTTTTGTGCCCAGTGCTACGAAATTTGAATTAGCCTACAGTTCCTAGTTAACAACCACTTTATTGACTATAAACATTTAATTTCTAATTCACTATACATGCGTAATTATACAGGCTGAACAGTAAGTCATGTCATTAATTTCAGGGGGTTGTTCTTTGAGGTATTTCAAACCAAAAAGTTTAATACAATTTTGCTCGTTTTTGCTTCCTTTGTGAGATAGAAATTGTTTTATATGTAACATTTCATAGCGTGTTTGGAGAAATCCATTGATTGAATTCCCAATATGCTCAGTCAATTTAAGAGAGCAGTGTATTATTTAGGACATCCATTATTTATTTATTTATTTATTTATTTATTTATTTATTTATGTCTATAACAGGGCAAAGCCCCAATTACAATAGACAGTACAGATATTTGTTTTAAAATAACATAAAATTGCATATAACATGAAAAAGAGAGAAAACAGATACAAATGCAAGATACGAGTGTAATTACAAATTAAAAATTAAAAATGAAAAAAAAAAAACACGAATAGATACTACCTAAATATAAGACACAGATATAGATATAAATAAAAAATACCAAATAAAAATAAATTTAAAAGAGTTAAGTATAGATACCATAGCCATAAATGTAAAATGTAGCTATAATTGGCAAATTACAGAGTAAATATAACACTATGTTAATAAATTCAATATACAATATTATATAGTAGGCCTAATAGGCTTAATTAATTAATTAATTTATTTATTATGATAATAAGTGATTGAAATAATTTTAGTTTTGTCCTTTAAAAGAGCAGAAATTTGAGTCGAACAAATGTAATATTTTAAAATTCTTTTTCAGAACGAAAAGTTGAGTGAAAACTAAACATTTATTTAAAAATGTTGAATTTAGTGATATCATGATATGGAACTTTCAACGTCTCCAGAAATCGTGAGAGACAAAACACTGCAAGCGATAATGTATGTCTAGTTGTCAGGACTACGAAAATCTGTATTCATATGAAAATCCGTACCGAAATGAACATAATTTAAATACAGATAATACATAGCAAATAAGTAAATTTTAGTATCACTATTTCGTTTATATGACGTCATTTCATTTTCGGCCAATGAAGTGTAATGAAATTTTAAGTTCCAACCAATCACAGTCATACATCGCGATAATTTCTGCAGCTCGATTTATCACTATCAACTTATTATATGATCGTTATTTTGTTTAGTCAGTGTCGCCAACTGTTTCCACATAAATCGATGAGCACGAGTCCATTGTAGGTTACTAAATAAAGTGCGAAATCCTACTTCCACATCTACGTCTTCATCTTCTAATTCCATATCCATTGTATCTAAAGAAAATGACAGTCCTTCATAACAATTGTTCATTTAATTAATATATTAAGCAGGTTATTTGTAATTAGGGGAGAGTCGGGTAGTATCGGACATCGGGTAATATCGGACAGTGAGTTTCTTTCATCTACCACACGATGATAGTACCTGATTGACATGGTTACGTTTCTGTGATGTCGCATAGAGAAACGTAACCATGTCATTCAGGAACTACCGTATGGTGGTAGATGAAAGAAACACACTGTCCGATACTAACCGATGTCCGATACTACCCGACTCTCCCCTATACTATAAAATGTTTAAATTAAATTATGATTTCAGCAGATAATGAAAACATATTTCTGTTATAATAAAAAGAGAGACCACCTCTGTGATGTAGAGGTCAGCATGCTGGTTTCTTACGCGGAGGGCCCGGGTTCGATTCCCGGTCGGGTTGGATTTCCTGGTTGAGGTTCTTTTCAGGGGTTTCTCTCAACAGTAAGACAAATGCCAGGAAATTCGGGCCACAATATCACTGGCCTCATTCATCAACGAAATCGTATTCATAGCAAATCAGTAATACATATACAGTCGCCAGCTAGTTCACAACAATGGAACCAGTCTCAACCAACAATAACACGCAGGCCTTCGGATTTCACACAGAAGATTAACTGGCGATATGACCAGAGATGTTAAAGCGAGTATTTAATACGTAACAGCGAGAAAAGAAAAATAACAAGAGAAAAGCGCAGCATATGTAATTAACATTTTTAAACCTGTATTTCGCTTTTCTCAATTAGCATTACTGAATAACATTCCATTTGTTATTGCAGTAATCCTTATTCATCCATTTCGATTTCACAGTGTCTGAATAGGTTAAGTATTCATAAATATACAATTATTAACAGCTTTGTGAGCGAATTTTAGGGATATATATTATTTAAAAATCTATTTTATTCACGAAATAGTCCTAATAAATGTCACTCGAAGTCTGAGATTACTATAGAAAGTAGAAACTTACTTACTTAGTGGTTTTTAAGGAACCCGGAGGTTCATTGCCGCCCTCACATAAGCCCGCCATTGGTCCCTATCCTGAGCAAGATCAATCCAGTCTCTATCATCGTATCCCACCTCTCTCAAATAAATTTTAACATTATCTTCCCATCTACGTCTCGGCCTCCCCAAGGGTCTTTTTCTCTCCGGTCTCCCAACTAACACTCTATATACATTTCTGGATTCGTCCATACGTGCTACATGCCCTGCCCATCTCAAACGTCTGGATTTAATGTTCCTAATTATGTCAGGTGAAGAATACAATGCGTACAGTTCTGTGTTGTGTAACTTTCTCCATTCTCCTGTAACTTCATCCCTCTTAGCCCCAAATATTTTCCTAAGCACCTTATTCTCAAACACCCTTAACCTATGTTCCTCTCGCAAAGTGAGAGTCTAGGTAGAAAGTAGAAACACCATTTTATTATATCGTTTGTGAAGAATTACAATAGTATGCGTAGATAAACGGAATTGAAAGCGGAAGATATCATCTCTATGTTTGAAGTATTTCTGCATTACATCGCACGGCATACAGGAGACTCGAACCTCGAGTGTTCTGTGAACGAGTCCATAACTTCTCCCGCTGCGCAAAGGCAATATTAATGAGAAAACCAGCGTGACCGCTACCGGACGTCATGGAGCCGGCCTCCCGTTACTCAACCATCTGACAGATTCGTCCGGAATACTAACAGAGTTCTGTTCACGAAAGGGCAGGTTCGTGGATTTGAGGAGCCTGCTATAAAAATGTAGCGTGGTAACTGATTATTCTTCTCATTCTGTCATTGTACGAGTATAGAGACAAATTATTTATGCATCAAAATAAACATATTCCATTTGAATATATTTAAAGAAGTGCATGTTTAAGCATCTCCGAAACAGAAGAATTGGTTTTGAGCATCTGGTCTGTCTCGTGCTGCGATTTCTTCTGGACTAATGAACGGTCATTCACATTCAGATTTATAAGTCAATTAATCCGGAAATTATTTATTCAATTTTTTAAGACCAAAGTCGACTAGGCGATCAACTTGTACTATCCATGGATTTATTTTGAAGTTAAGCAGTGTTAATTTAATAATACAGCATAAGTAAATGTAAAGATTAATTGTCTTGTTCTCATTATCATTTGTAAAAACGAAGTTCTGAAAAAGTTTAATATAGCCTAATATGAAATACTTATTAACATTTTTTTTTTTACTTTATATTTTTGAGAAGCTATGGCGCCGGTGATCCTTAGATTAACAACCCCTGTGTTACATGATGGTGGTAGTATTAGGATTGAGTAGTAGGTTATTTTACGACGCTGTATCAACATCTCAGGTTATTTAGCGTCTGAATGAGATGAAGGTGATAATGCCGGTGAAATGAGTCCGGGGTCCAGCACCGAAAGTTACCCAGCATTTGCTCGTATTGGGTTGAGGGAAAACCCCGGAAAAAACCTCAACCAGGTAACTTGCCCCGATCGAGAATCGAACCCGGGCCACCTGGTTTCGCGGCCAGAGGCGCTAGCCGTTACTCCACAGGTGTGGGCAGATAGTATTAGGTACTAATTGTATTTTAATACGTGTGTACTTACATTTAGTCTTCTAAAAACTCCTTAATATATTCAGCTACACCAAAATATTCCTTACCTGAAACAAAAAGAACACAAAAATTTAGTGATGATAATGATGATGATGAGTTGTTGAGTCGTCACAAGGGAACCGGAGTACCCGCAGAAAACCCCTGTGTTATCTGGACCATGGACTTGCCAAATACAAGTTATAAATTCAGAATGGATAGATCGGGATTTGAACTCTGGCTAGCAAGCTAACACTTATGTCACCTAAATATGTAAATTAACTGATTTGTTGAATTGGTTGAGTAACAATAATAGGCCTTCTTCTTCTTCTTCTTCTTCTTCTTCTTCTTCTTCTTCTTCTTCCTCTTCTTAAGGCATTACAACTTCACTGAAGTTTTGGCCTTCTCAACAATCTCTTTCCATTTCTCTCTATCTTGGATAATTTGTCCATTGCTTTTGTCGATTTCCATTAATCAGTCCGGCTTTCAATCGTTGAGATACTTTTAGCAAGATGAGTTTCTACATTGTGTGGGGAGTTGGCCCATAGCAACAACCACTACTTCTTCTGTCGTTGCGGTCTTCACCGTAACCCTGGCTTGGGGCCCTCACAAGATACTATCTTCCGTAGCCAGAAGAACCAAGATTTTTTTAAAGAGGTGTTACGCCTCTATAATGGGCCATATTATTATTATTATTATTATTATTATTATTATTATTATTATTATTATTATTATTATTTATTTTGTGGATCCACCGCCTGTGGTGCACTCTGGATAGTGTCTGACGAACTAAGTAGTCTACGTTTCCAGGCACTAGTGACATTACCAAAACGCTCTTAAGGCTCATTCACAATGAAAATTAAACATAACGTAAGCGTTAACTTAAGGATATAAACGTTACGGTAAAATCAAGAAGTCATACCATCATTCACGATGGGAACATAAACATAACCACAAAGATACTTGGTAACCATGGAAACGTAACAACGACGCCATTTCCTCATATTCTGTCGTATACTTCAGCGCTCCACGATTGTGTTCTGTTTGCAAATCACGTAAGCATAAGCATGAAAGTTTTGAGTTTGCAAACTTTCATGTTAACGTCTTACGGTAATGTTTATGTCAATGCTTATGTGAATCATTGTGAATGATCCCATTTGGTAGCCTGGGCGCAAACATCTGTGTTTATGTTACGGTTATGTTTAATTTTCATTGTGAATGGGCCTTTAGAGTATGGAAGAATAACGCTAAGTTAAGGACAAAGGAAATCATGTAGGAGATGCAATAAAATGTTATGGACTTAATATAATAATAATAATAATAATAATAATAATAATAATAATAATAATAATAAATATAGGACTTCAGACTTTCCCGGCGTTGAATATGAAATAATTCTTCCTGGGTTCTTAGCCAGCTCTTCAGAAATAGTCATCGAAAACTTGGAAGCAACAATCTAACACGCCTGGCTGAGAACCCGAAATAATAAGAAATATTGTATATTATTCTTTTTGTTTTTTTTTTTATTTTACATCGTTGAGATACTTTAACAAGACGAATTTCTACATTGTGTTTTATGAAATTTCTTTACGTTCGTTTTCATTTAAATAGGTATGTTGATATTTTACCACTTTGCCCGCAACGGTGATCAGTGTTGCAGCTCTAAGAATAATTGAGACACTCACGGCCGTTCCTCACTGTTAGGACGCAGATCATAATTTTGATCCCATTCGGTGATTGAACCCTGGTTTTCCAAGTCCGTAACAAGTCACTGAACTAACATAATGCTCCTTTAATTGAAGCACATCTTTTTTCTTGTGTATTCTTTTATAAGTCCGAGTCTACTATTACTGCATTTTTGTGACTGTATTTTCTTTTTCGTGAACTTTGTTGGGGGATTCCCACAGTGAATTTTTGTACAGAGAATAGAAGCGAAATGTCTTGGAGGCTTAATTAGTTGGATATATGCTAGACGCAACTGTGAGGAATTCTTTTCTTTGGATCTCGGCTTAAACCAATTATGAACGGTTGCCTATCCCAGATCTGTGATCAACCCGCCGAGAACAACGGGGGTCCACAGCGAACGAATGCAGAAATACGATCGAGTGCGGTGGGTCCTTGGCTCCAATCCCAGTGCTAAGTTGTTTACACGTCGTTGTAATATTTGAAGCAAGGAGCGTGAATACAACAGATTGCTCTGTGCAACAGAGTTAATTAGGGGAAATGGCGAAAGTTTGAAGAACTGAGAGCTTAAAGAATTAAGGGGCAAAGGAATGGAAAAGAGAGGAAAGGTAGAACAAATCAGATAAAGAAGAAAGGAAAATGAAAACAAGATGTATAGAATATTACCAGAGAATGAGAGTAAGAAGGAAGGAATTGAAATGAAATCAGGAAGTGAAAGAAAGAATAAAAACTACGAAAGAAGGAAAGAAAGAGATAAAGAAAGACAGAGAGAAAGAAAGTAGGAAAGAAAGAAAGAGAGAAAGATATATGGAAACAGAGAAAGAAAGTAGGAAATAAAGACAGAAATAAAGAATAGAAGAGAGAAAGAAACAAAGACACAAACAAAGAGAGGAAGAAAGGATGAAAGAAAAAGAAAGAGAGGAAAAAGAAAGGGAGAGAAAGATAGAAAGTAAGAAAGAAGAAAATAGAGAAATAAAAAAAGGAAGAGAGAAAGACAGAAAGAAAGAGAGGAAGAAAGAATGAGAGAAAAAAGAGAAACAAAGAAAGAAAGAGAGAAAGATAGAAAGTAGGAAAGAAGAAAAAGAGAGAAAGAAAGGAAAAAGAGGAAAAGAGAGAAGGAAAGAGAAAGAAAGTAGGAATGAAAGAAAGAGAGGTATAGCGTAGGAAAGAAGAAGAGAGAAAATAAAGGAAGGAAGAGAGAAAGAGGGAAAGATAGAAAGAAAGAGAGGAAGAAAGGATAAAAGAAAAAGAAAGAGAAACAAAGAAAGAAAGAAAGAGAAAGAAATAAAGAAGAAAGAAAAAATAAAAAAGAGAGAAAGACAGAAAGAAAGTAGGAGAGAAGGAAAGAAAGAAAGAAAAAGAAATAAAGAAGAAAGGAAAAAGGAAAAAGAGAGAAAGACAGAAAGAAAGTAGGAGAGAAGGAAAGAATGAAAGAAAAAGAGAAAAAGACAGAAGGAAAAAGAAAGTAAGAAAGAAGAAAAGAGAGAAATAAAGAAAGGAAGAGAGAAAGAAAGAAAGAAAGAAAGAGGAAGAAATGATGAAAAAAGAGAAACGAAGAAAGAGAGAAAGATAGAAAGAAAGAGAAAGAAAGTAGGAAAGAAGAAAAGAGAGAAATAAAGAAAGGAAGAGAGAAAGAAAGAAAGACAGAAAGAAAGAGGAAGAAAGGATGAAAAAAGAGAAACGAAGAAAGAGAGAAAGATAGAAAGAAAGAGAAAGAAAGTAGGAAAGAAGAAAAGAGAGAAATAAAGAAAGAAAGAGAGAAGGAAAGAAGGGAAAAGAGCAAGAAAGAAATAACAGAAAGAGAGTAAGAAAGGAAGAAAGATAAAAACGAGAGCAAGAGAAAAAGGAAAAAGAAAGAGGGAAACAGAAAGAAAGAAAGAGGAAAATAAACAAATAAAAAAGAAAGAATGGATAACCGTGTTGATAACTCAATTAGCACAGCTCTGGCTTACGACGAGCGGATAGCCGAGTTCAAATTCCGGCTATGGTGGAGTTGTAGGCCTATTTGTAATGGACAAAGCCAAAGATGTGGATGTTTTTTTTGGAATCCACCCGTTTTTCCTTCATCTCACCAACACTCTCCACTATTTTCCTTTCATTGTCAACTCCATTCCGAAAAGCAGGATATCTGCTTATATTATTTTATTATACGTCTGATCGGCCGTCCACCGTGACGAATGTTGCTCGTAATTTGTCCAAATATTAGTAGATGGCAGTGGTAGTGGATTCTAGAGTCCCTCGATAATAATTATAAAATAGAATGTAAGAGTTGACACAATGAGCAAACTTCTTCTGGTTGGTTGGATACAACCACGACTTCAATTAACATACAATTTAATAAATCTAGGTACACATGTACTCAACTAAAAATAAATTAGGTCGATGAAATAATAAATCCCTCACTATCTGTAGTGTCTAAACTCAAAGAATTATTTTATTCGATAATAATTATTTTTTCCAAAATTTTAAGTTTTTTTGACATATTTCAGGATCCTCCCCCTTAAAGAGCTATGAAAGAAGCCTAATAAGCACTGATTAAGGTCAGTGGCATGGAGAATCAAAGAAGAGAAAATTAAATAAAAGGAAGGAAGAGAACGAGAAAAGAAACGGTAAAGTAAAAGATAACAAAAAATAAAAAAAAAGAAATAACGCAATGCAAAAAAGGAGAAGAAGAATATTAATTCGAAGTGCAAATGAGAACATATGAAATGCATAAGTAAAGTAAGACGAACAACAGTTAGTGTGACAAGAAGTGTACCTGTAATTCAGGACACACTGATGGTATTCGATGCGTCCTGAGCAGCTGAAATTGAGATGTTACGGGAAGGTAAAACGTAATAAAAGTGTACAGCAGATGCCATAAATCACTGCCTGGCTCACAAGCACCGCCGACTAACGGTGGGAAGAGAAATTACAGGTTTCTAGAGTGTTCTGATTGAGAAAGTCGAGGCGGTCCCAATCAACAGTCAATAAAAGGGTTATTACTGGGATGTAGGGCGACGCGGAACGGGGCGTTCTTGTTTGCTTAGTTCGCAATACTAACGCTAGAAGGTGACGCTGTAGTGTTGCGCAAGTTAATATGGAGGTTATTCATTTAATCCCTCATTCGAAACTCAAAAGTAATCAAAATGTAAACAAATAAAATAAATATTCATTCCGAACCCAAGCATAACCTGATAAACAAGTAAAGTAAATGGAAGTACATGTAATTCAAAACCCAAACATAACCTAAACGTAAACAAAGAAAGTAATTCATTCGTAACTCAGACATAACCTAAACGTAAATAAAGAAAGTAATTCATTCGTAACTCAGACATAACCTAAACGTAAACAAAGAAAGTAATTCATTCGTAACTCAGATATAACCTAAACGTAAACAAAGAAAGCAATTCATTCGTAACTCAGATATAACCTAAACGTAAACAAAATAAATTAATTCATTCGAAACTCAGACATAACCTAAACGTAAACAAAAAAAGTAATTCATTCGTAACTCAGACATAACCTAAACGTAAACAAAGAAAGTAATTCATTCGTAACTCAGACATAACCTAAACGTAAACAAAGAAAGTAATTCATTCGTAACTCAGACATAACCTAAACGTAAACAAAGAAAGTAATTCATTCGTAACTCAGATATAACCTAAACGTAAACAAAGAAAGTAATTCATTCGTAACTCAGACATAACCTAAACGTAAACAAAGAAAGTAATTCATTCGCAACTCAGACATAATCTAAACGTAAACATAACCTAGTATATTCTGTACATGCTTTAAAAGTTATATTTTAAAATTAAGAATTAATTTCGCTAACTTGCAGTAGTTCATTCATTCATAATTTTCTGCTCAATGACAGGTCTTTCATTGCAAACTCAGCATTCGCCAATCTTTCCTATTTTCTGCCTTATGAGCAGCTAATTGTTTTGCATTTATCAACTTTGGAGATATAACAACGTGCTCAGCATTAGGGGAGGTTTCCATATGTCCTCATTAACAGTTTCTTTGTAAGGCTAATTCCTGCACCGTGTTAATTACAAATTAAACAACCTCCGTTAGAGCAGTTTCTATACCGTTAACGTTACAAGGTCTTTTATTTCCGCTGTATAAATCCTTTGCCTCTGCTGGGAGTCAGGCCACGACCACCCAGTTCGCAGCCAGCATTAGTCGTAAAGCTGTTCATGTCTTCTAAATTAGATCTGCTTGGTTTGCTCGACGGCACTTCGATAGCCCCTATCATTTCTGGTCGGGACGTCATAGTTAGCGTATTATGGTTTATTTCGTACGTCATTGAGGCATCGGATGCTGTCAACAAGTCTGCCAGTTTATTTCTGTCTCTCTTTTTCTCCTCCGTTTTGTAGGTCATTTGCATTAATTCTGAATGACAAATGACAGACTGGACACCAACCTAATGGAAAACACAAGTCGAAGTGGTTTGTAACTACTTCCAACGTGTCCTTCACCTTCTAACAAGCATAATTTAAAAAAAATTTTCATCCTCTATTTCTTTTCCTTAATGTTTTTTTACTCGCATTCTTCTATTTTATTTCTGTTCTTTTAATTTCACTTCTCTTTCCAATTTTTCTTTTTCTTTGCCTTCTTTCTTATCCTCTCCATTTACCTTTCCTTTCAAAGTTCACAGTATATTTCTCTTCGCCTTTTCCTCAACCTACATTAATAGTCTTCATTTGTCTTCATTTCTCACCCAGTTTCTCCCCATTATTAAATTTTACCTTAAGCAACATTTTTTAACGGTTCTTAATTTCTTGTTTTAGCCACCGACATAGCTCTGTCGGCTAAGGCGCTTGCCTACCGATTCGGAGTTGCGTTCGGGCGCGGGTTCGATTCCCGCTTGGGCTGATTACCTGGTTGGATTTTTTCCGAGGTTTCCCCAACCTTAAGGCAAATGTCAGGTAATCTATAGCGAATCCTCGGCCTCATCTCGCCAAATATCATCTCGCGATCACCAATCCCATCGACGCTAAATAACCTCGTAGTTGATACAGCGTCGTTAAATAACGAAGTAAAAAAAATCATGTTTGTTTTCTTTTTTGTCTTCTTTTTCTATTTTGATTCTCGTCTTTTACTTTAAATTCATTTTCGTCTTTTATCTTTTTCTTCGCCTTCTTCCTCATGCATATCTTTCAATTCTTGAATTGAATTGAATTGAATTTACGGGAGGGAGGGGGCACTATGACCCAGCACTGCGACCTCGTCTATTGCGCTAACCCTGAAGCTAGGCGCATTTCCAAACCCACACCGGCTGACTACACTAAGGTTCGCTGCGTACCCAGGTGTCGAGCAGGCAACCTCCCTCGTTCCTAGGCCAGCCCCCTCCGTGCATCGTCAGCGGGCGATCGGGGAATGCTATGGAATGATGACGAAATGGAGAAATGGTGACGGAATGATGTATGTGCCTAATATGGGGAAAAACGGGAGAACTCCGAGAGAAACCCCAACTGCGATCTTGTCCGCCACAAGTGTCACTACGGATTTTTCAATGAAAAACCCCAGACCTGACCGGGACTCAAACCCGGGCTGTCTGCGTGACAGGTCAGAGGTCTGACCACTCAACCACCACAGGGGTTCTTTCAATTCTTACTTCTTTAGCTACTTTTTACTCTTTTTCTTCTTATTCCTTTTTCTTTATATCTTTTTATATTCCCCCTTTTCTACTTTCTTTCTTCCCTTATCTCTAACCTATTATCCTGAAAGGGGCTTGGCTTGGCTTTTCGAAGTCCAGACCCAGGAAGAGTTATTAACACTTCGGCTTGTTTGGTCCATTGTGCACCCAATATATAGAGTGGAAGTAATACAACAGTGCAGATTTTAACGGCTTATTCCTTGGATAGAGTACAACAAAACATTCTAATACCATACTAGTCTAAAAATACTTTTCTCAGAAAAAAATAATTTTACCCTAAATGTTAACACTGGTTTACTCGATAAGTACTATCCGTACGATTCTGATTTTTTCTCTTATCATTAGAGGAACTGATAAGGTATGATTTATCCCTTTGCGATTTTTTCAATAAAATGGACGGTTTTCTCGCAAATTAAATACAAAGATTAACACGTATCGTTATTTCCTGTCATTGGGAAATCTGGCAGCCCTGCAGCGGTTGCTAAGGGACGGATATTCAGACCGAGTGGGTATATGTTTTCTTATGTGAGCCGGCGATACGATGTTGTCAGTCTACTGAGATTTTCGGCTTACAATTTAAAGTATGTGTCCTTTGCATTACACCGTTTATTTTGTGCTTCACTAGTGAAGCGATAACTGGTTCGAGAAGCTAGTACTAATAATAAACGTTCAAGGCGTGGTAAAGATATCTAGACGAAATTTGGAGCTTGTATCTCATTATTCAAGTCATGAATGAAACTTTGCGAACAGGAATTTCGGACTCGTTTATGTTGTCTGCTGTCGCGTGGGTGTTTATTGAGTTACGGAGTGATCTGATATCGACCGGAATTCACAGCACAGTCTGGAGTACCTAACGGATTTCTCGTCCAGGGAGGAATGGGGCCCACCCAGCCTTCTGTCTGGTGAACACACATTTCTTCTGACATGAAATACTGGAGCGGTGTTACCCCGTCTCATTCCACCCAAAGTCTGTTTCTAACAATGCACATGTCCTGTCTGAACCTCACAAAAAGAGGTTGCGGTCTGGGTATAAGTGATATTTTAATCATACTATATCAAGTTATAGGTTTCGAAGTGTGGATTAAAAATTTCCAACTTATAAATGTAAATCATGATTTATCTATCATGAACATAGGTGGAGTTATGGGGGGGAGGGAGGCACTGCCCCCCCCCCAAACTTGTCTGAACTCTTTTTTTTTTTCTTCTATTAACGTTAGAAAATATTGAATTCAAAAGATCTTTTTTGCTTTTGTGTATGGTTAAGTTTTTGTGCTTAAATTGACGAATTAATGTATTTAGATCATGTGCCTGGACTGTATTTATTTTAAATTTCTGAATTTTTAAGAATTTCTATATTTATCATTTGAGGAATGGAAGCACTGTAATGTTTCTTTTGTAACAGTCTGTAATAATTATAGTTTTATTTTCCCTGGCAGAGTTAAGGTCATGAGGCCTTCTCTTCCACTCAACCAGGATCAAATCACATACAGAAAAATATATACCGGTATACAAATATTAGTTTAAAAATAATAATAAACATAATAAAGTAAAAAAGAGAGATTGAATACATATACACAATCAGTATTAACTTTAAAATAATAGTAATAAAAAAATATATATATAATAAAAAAGAGACTGAATACATAATCACAAACAGGAAAATACATTCTAGTATACAAGTATTAACTTAAAAAAAAAGAATTAATATATATATATGAATATAATCTCACAACTAAAGGAATAGTACAATTAGTATGATCAGCACAGCACGTGTTACATTGAGACAATGACAATTACCTAGATATTAGTTTAATGGAAAAATAAAGTAATGACTGTGTAAAATAATAATAATAATAATAATAATAATAATAATAATAATAAAAATAATAATAGTAATAATAATAATAAATAAAAATTATACCTAAAAACTAATTCTGTGCATTTAAAATATTTCTAAACAACCTAATTTTAAACAACTGAGGACTAAGACTACCCCTGATTTCCAGCGGCAGCGAATTCAATGAGCGGGCCACGGCTATTCTGTAGACCCTACTCATGTGTTAAACGTCTGCAGATGTTCAGGCCGTCACTTGGAGATATATGAATAACATAGGCCTACTGCACAACAATGCAGAAAAAAGAAAAGTGATCCCGGTATGATGTGTAAACTAAAAGACGAGATTAAATAAAATAATTAGAGTTTACATTTCATGTGATATCTTCAGGAAGGTAAGCTCATATAAAAAAAAAGTTTCAGTTAGCACTGTTACGTAGTTTTATTGATATATGCATGTGTTTCTGTACCTACGAGAGAAAAAAAGAGGGAGATTGTTTTAAGTTATGCCATATTATAATTTGTAGTTCAAGCCCTATACAACTCAGTCCGAAACATCGCGGATATGGATGTAACACTGTAAGAAAGATGCCCCCCGAAAATAGCTTTATTAAATGATCATATTCCGATATACTGCACCACGGTCAAGCTATAACGGGGGAGGAGGCAAGTGATATCCTCCATAACCCCGTTATATGGGGATTCTATGGTTTAGCTTTGCCCCCCCCCCCCCGCAAGGAAACGGTTCTTTCTCCGCTTATGATCATGAAAAAGCCATGTACAAAATGGAAGTGGTATAACTGTGCAGAATTTAAGGAGCAGTAGGATAGCTACATTAAAATAAATAAAAAAACCTATTATACTTTTGTAATTAATTGCACGATTAATTAGAAAATTAGGCTGAAAGTCTGCGAAGTTTGGCAACAGCGCATTGTCGGTTCAACTACGAATACATACACGCACTCGGTCGCATTCCGTCCCTTAGTTACTGCTATAGAGTTGCCAGACTTCCTAACGGCAGGAAATAATGATAAGTAGCCTACATGTTAATCATTTATATTTAATTTTGAAGAAAACCGCCCATTTTATTGAAAAACTGCAAAGTCATAAATCATTCCTCACCAGTTTCCCTAATGATAGAAGTAAAATCCAGAATCATACGGATAGTAGGCCCAACTTA
The DNA here is from genome assembly GCF_040183065.1 of Periplaneta americana. Lineage (NCBI taxonomy): Eukaryota > Metazoa > Arthropoda > Insecta > Blattodea > Blattidae > Periplaneta > Periplaneta americana. The sequence goes on along the minus strand of NC_091118.1, from coordinate 44,324,007 downwards.
TCGAGTAAACAGTGTTAACCTTTAGGAGAAAATTATTTTTATCTGAGAAAATTATTCATTTGGGACTAATATCATATTAGAATTTTTTGTTGTACTCTATCCAAGGAATAAGCTTTTAAAATCCACACATTTATATTAGGTACTTCCACTCTGTAGATCTATAAAAAGATCTTAAAATTCAAGTTTATATTAACATTATATTGGTACACTAAATTAAACACATTATTTTTAAACACATCTTCTCAGACGCATCTACATAGTTCAATTTTCCAAGCGCGTATGCATGCAGTCTGGGAAGAATATTGAAATGACCAAGTTTAAAAGGTACGTTCAATTAAGATACATGAAGATATTGTGTCTACATGGTGCGCCGTTTTGAACGTCGTCTTCACTGCGTAAATATATTAATTAATATTAGCAATCAATCTTGCATTCATTGCTTGAATGCGTCAATTTGAAAGAACAGTTTAACTGTGTGTATGCATCTTAATGGATTCATGCTCATCAATTTACGGGGAAACAGTTGGCGACACCGACTGAACAAAAGAACGACCATGCGATAAATTGATAGCGATAAATTTAGCTGTAAAAATTATCGCGATGTTTTGACTATGATTGGTTGGAGTTCAAAATTTCATTACACTTCATTGGTCGAAAATGGAACGACGTCATATAAACAAAATAGTCAAAGTAATTTTGGACAATATTTAATTTGTTTTGGGCCGTATTTAAAGTTTTATATCATAATTTGGTATTCTTCAGAGCATAAGTGCATGCATATTTCCAGAGTTGTTAGGTCACAGAAATCCAATACAGATAATACAATATAATATTTGTTTTATTCAGTCTTATGACAAATCAATTATTAAAACAATGACATATATTTCATAACATGTAGTCATTGAGTTTTATACAAAGTAAGTTACGAACGTTTTCGCCCATTCAGGCATCTTCAGGTTCTGTGTACAATTAATAACATAATTACAATTCATCATTTTAATGGAATCTACAAAACAAGATCTACACTGAGTATTATGAAGTTTAAAATGTAAAACACTACGTGTTCACAAATTTTCACAATTTTATGACCTTGTAACACGATTACATTTTAATTACGCATATTTTTGTACATTTTATATATATCATGATCAATTTTAAACAGTCCATCTCATCGACTATCATTGTAATTATCATACAGATTAATAATGAGATATTGTACACAGAACCTGAAGATGCCTGAATGGGCGAAAACGTTTTTTTTTTAATTTTTATTTAAATTTAAATATACAGAATAAAGAATATAATTACAAAACAAACAAGAGAAATAGAAATAAAATAATACAAGCAATATAAAAAGAAGATACAATAGTATTAACAAAATTTGAGACCGAATGAGCAGCGCTCGTGCTCGGTCGCAGTTCAGATATAATATTAAAATAAAAAAATTATAATATAAATAAATAAGTAAAATAAAATAGGAACTAAAATATAATTACAGCGGCAATGGAATTATATAATATAATATTAACACTAGAGAAAAATAATATCGCACGAGAAAAGTAGGACTAATATATATTTCAAAATTATAGAATACAAATATAATATAGGTTGATTAATTCATACACATAGGCTATAAATTTATTTAATCAAATTGAAGATATTAACACGTTTCTAATTTTCTTGTTATATGTTAGTGGGTTACATGTTAGAAGTTCTGGGTGTAATTTAGTTAAAGCATTGTACAACCGAGGGCCAAAATTTATGCTATGCTTTAGACCAGCAGATGTGAGACATTTAGGTTCTACTAATGTTGAATTAATATTTCGTCTTGTGTCATAATTGTGTGTCTGTAATATAAACTTATTACGATTTTTATGATAAAATTTTAACAGCGTATACTTATAAATTTGTTCAATATTAAATACATTAAATTCAGAATAAATTAATTTAGTTGGATAGTTACGTTCGTAACTTACTTTGTATAAAGCTCAGTGACTACAGGTTATGAAATATATGTAATTGTTTTATTAATTGATTTGTCATAAGACTGAATAAAACAAATATTATATTGTATTATCTGTATTAATATTGACAATCTGAATATTTACAACATGCTTTCTAAGTTCATAGAAATCCAGCCCTAATTTTAAGTATCACTAAAGACAAAGAAAACAAAATCGGGCCGCGAAAGCAAATGAATATGTGAATGCGACTTGCCATCATATTTGATATGCGTGCGGTTTAATCTTGGTCGGGACGGAAGCATCAATGCGTGTTGACCCTTGAAATTGCGAACAATTGCCGGCGCGAGTCCGCAAGCCGCTTGTGCCAATTGAGGACGCCTAATATGAAAGATGCCGATTGAAACCAACAGCTGAAGTGTTGGTCATCTGCGACTGGTGTCAATTAACGGCCCGTTGGCCTTTTGATTCAGCTCTGACCCAGGGCAACAGCCGCTGCATAACCCTATGACGCGCGAATTGAAGTCACTGTTTCGTATAAATGTGAACCTCTGCTAATTTCTGTAGTCTACATTTGTGGATCAGTTCACAGGGAAGAAGAAGAAATACGGAATGAATATGTACAGATCAATGGAAGTAGGCCTACACATTTTGTTATATAGGATAATTAAAAATTCACGAAAAATGCGAAAGTCCTCTTTCTTAAGAAGTAAGTCTATACAGAAAATAAAAATATTTTTATGCTCAACCATGCCGAAACGTAGTAATTATACACCTGGTAGCAGTCCTTTAATGCATGTCATTAAAGTACACCTACTCATTAAAGGTCAGGTCTTTCAGCCAATGACGACTCAGGTTACAACTGTTCAGCCAATAATGACAGGTCAGCTTTCTATCGTTATAAAACCGCAAGTATCGATTATTCTCGGATATGCAATCGAAAGAGAATTAGCGAAAAGTCACGGAGGCTGGAAATCCAATACTGTCACAGAAGGTTATGTTCTGTTACTATAATAATTAGCGTTAATTGTAAATAATATTCAAATAAATTCAATTTGTCATCTCATTTTTCAATGTCTAATTTAATTTCAATGTTATCTCTGTAGGTTCTTATGGCCTAGCAAGGTCAATGTGGATATCTGTTCCTCGGAAAAAATCAATACTTTCGCGTCTGCGCACATCTCACAACATACGGAACATTGCTGAAGGTCAGATACAATTAAAATTAATAATATCAAGTTAGAAATATGGTCGAGCATAAAAAGTCGTATGAAACTCTCCTATAATGGTAATTAAGAAGCTCGTATGAAAATTATGAAACTCGCTTGCGCTCGTTTCATAAATACCCATACTCACTTCTTAATTACCTTCATTATAGGCTCGTTGCATAATGTACTATTAAACTCTCACTGCCGTAAGTATGCTGTTATTAGCCTGTGTTTAGGAAAGTAAATGGATATTAGCCACTTTGATTACGTAATGTGGACTTTACATCACTAATAAAAATGTTGTAAAATATTCATTACGCAACTAGTTAGGTAATGATACTTCTATTGCGCAACTAGTTAGGTAATGATACTGTTATTACTTAACTGACTGCATAATGTGAACCACACATTAAGTAAAATTAAATGGAATTTATAAATTATTTTAAACATTAGAACATTAAATCCAGACGTTTGAGATGGGCCGGGCATGTAGCACATATGGGCGAATCCAGGAATGCATATAGAGTGTTAGTTGGGAGGCCGGAGGGAAAAAGACCTTTGGGGAGGCCGGAGGGAAAAAGACCTTTGGGGAGGCCGAGACGTAGATGGGAGGGTCATATTAAATTGGATTTGAGGGAGGTGGGATATGATTGTAGAGACTGGATTAATCTTGCTCAGGATAGGGACCGATGGCGGGCTTATGTGAGGACGACAATGAACCTGTGGGTCCCTTAAAAGCCATAAGTAAGTAAGACATTTCTTTTGTGTCTGTTGAAAAAATGCTTTGTAAAATGAAAATAAATTTAGTGAAATTCATATAAAAATCCTTAAATCATAACTAAGGTGAGGATGTTGATGACCTAAAAATCTACTTAAAATGATGAATAAAATGCCCTTAAAATAATGAAAAAATGTCGTATAATTAAAAGAAAATAACATTTAAATATTATTCACCGTACTCGCATCACTTCTTAAAAATTAGTCACCTTGTTTCAGTGACTGCCCTGCAAATGTCGGAGATAAGAGGCAATTTCCTGGAATTTGACTGAGATAAAGGAAAAGAGCATGCAACAAAATTAAAGTTTTAAGGGAACACTATAGATTTTAATGAGGGTTTACAATATGTTTCAATCAGGGGTAGTTCATGTCAGTGCCTTCATTCTCCGTCGCCTCTTCTTCCGCTCTTCACTTTTCTTATTAGACCTTCCAGATGGGGAGTGTAAATGACAAAACAAATTGTCGGCGCAGCGTGCATTCTTGGGATCTTTGTGTTAAAAATACTGTCTACTGTAGTACCTCTCTTCCGAACCATATTGGGGACACAACGTTCTACTGTCCAGGAAACGGTGAAAGTTGGGCCTTCTACACATAAATTCTAAAGACATCTTCGTACAAACAAAAGAACAATAGCGGTCAAAGCCCACACTTAAACTAAGTTGTTGTCAAGCATTTTATATTACTTCCGTTGTGTAAGGTGAAGCCTTCAGTGAAATGAAGGATGGACTTTAGAGTTTGTTCCCAACTATAAACCTCAAACTTCACTGTTATTCACTTATTCAGTAGGTAATTACTAGTAGGATCTACTACTGATCTGTTTGCTTAGAAAAAGATTTAACAGGCCTATATGTAAAGAAGGAAGTAAAATGCATTCAGAATGATCTAAAAGTTCTTCAAAATATTAAAAATGACCAAAGAATGCCGAAAAATGAAAAATGAACTATTAGTTCAAAAACGTCAAAAACGCAATATAAGAAATTATTTTTTTACGTTGATATTAACATAGAAAGGATTTCTATATTAATAGCCATCGTCCTAATGTGAAAAATTAGATGACCTTTTATCAACATCCACCCCCTAGTCATAACCATAACGTTTACAAAAATACTTTTACTGCAGAAACAGTCGCTGATCCCCGCCATTGGTATTAGTAGTTGATGTAACAAAGGGCATTGGTATGCGACTGTTAAAGCATGACGTCAAGATTACGGTAAAAGACAAGAAATATTTGTAACAAAAAAAAAAGCTATTCCGCAAATGAAGATTTTATTCCTTTAAAGATTTATGGCCGAGCGGTAATGGATGCCAATTTCCTCTCCCCAAAACAACGCACCGGCCGACCAATAATATCCCGAAATTTGTAAGCCCACTTTTATGTATACGTTTCAAATTAGGCATACGAGAGCGGCGCTGAGGTACCGCCCGACTGCGTGCGATCTTTCCTTATTCTGGAATTAAGATATCCCACGCAAACCACAAAAGATATAGCGGCATCACGCATATCCGGACGCGGCCGAAACCTGTGATTCGCCCCGCATGCCTGAGTCGAACCAAACAGCTCTATTAACCGCTTTGGACTTGACGCAAGAGCGGCGTAAGAGCGTTGTTACCGTACACAATCGCTGGCGGTCCTGCGCTTACATTACAAAGGCTACTTTCCGAAAAAAAAAATGTGACACAAGCTATCTCATACGTTTTTTTATGTGTTTCGCAAGAATTCATTTATTTTATTATGTTGAGATTGATTTTACCATTTATAGCCCCCCCCCACCTTCAAATAGTTAAAATCGAACTCCTGAATCTCAACCAAAAAAGTCTTTCATCCTCCCAAAAAATTGAATTGTAATGTTATTCCAACAACCAAAAACGTATTTAAAAATAGGCTTAAGGAACTTTACTAATAGACGGTAATTATACACAGTATGTAAAGGATGTAATTGATATTTTGTTATTGAAGTGTTGTATCAGTGAAGAATTATGTTGTGTCAGTGAAGTGTGTTGTGTCAGTGAAACGTGTTCCTGTCAGGGAAGCTTTATAGTTTATAGTGGCAGTGCAAAGTATTTCAACAGTGAAATGTTTTTGAAGTGTTAGTGAAATCAAGATAGAATCAGTGAAATGTGTCGTAGTTCCAGTGCAGTGAGTGAGTTGACAGCGAAATGAGTGTAATGTGGAAAGGTACTTGTGCAGATATGAACTTATCATACTCGTAGGTTTTAGTTCGAACTTAGATTTAAGATACAAATTAGATTTATTTTAAATGTTATTTCAAGTGATCGTGCTTCATTTAATTTAAGATATTCCCTATTATTATTATTATTATTATTATTATTATTATTATTATTATTATTATTATTATTATTATGAATTATTGTTAGTATTAATTATTTGTATTAATTATTGGTATTATTATTTACTGTATTTTTAATTAATAAGTTTATTATTGTCATTATTGAGTGTAATTAGTTACCACTGCCACCGGGTATATACCCATTGCAGTGTGAATAAATACATACACATACATACAGCATCCCAGGTAGGGGCCAAAACCCCCGTTGTCGTCACTACAACGACAGTGAAACTATCCTTTATATTCTTGATTTCTGTCCTGAAGGGGAGCTATTAAGAAATGATACACGCCATATTGGAATAAACTGACGGGAATCCTAAAGAAAATTGGTGGATTGGAAAGAGAGAAGGCTGTTCAGTAACCTTTATATGAAAGAACGAGTCAAAGTCAGGACAGGAAAAGAAATGTCAGAAGGAAGTGAAATAGAAGGAGGAGTACGCAAGGATGCCCTTTATCATCTACCCTGTTCTACATCTACTTGGAAGATTTAGTGTTTTCAGAACATAGGAGTGATAGTAGGAGGAAGAAGAATAAAATGGATAAGATTTGCTGATGATATGACGTTATTAGCAGAAGAGGAGATGATACTAAGGGATATGCTACTGGAGCTAAATGACAGCTGTGAGCAGTATGGGATGAAGATAAATGCAAATAAGACGAAATCTGACACTGAATTTCGGTAAATTGACTTTCGGAACACTCTGTATTTCCATCAAAATCTCGAAATTGATTTTTGGATTATCACAATTCTTCCTCTTATATTTTTTACAATGAGAAAGTTAAAAATGTCAGAAAAGGCAAAATGCAAAGCAGAACTTACCAATAATGCTCTTTCTGACTTGGTATTTTTAATAAATTATTTAAGGGCGCTGTATCGACTACGTGTTATCAAGAATCGGTATAATTGGCGATAGGGAGATGATATTAATTATATTTGACGTGTACATACATGTATATGGTTATGTATAGAATAATCAATCAATCAATTATTAATTGTCAACTTATGACAGAGGATAATAATAATAATGATAATAATAATAATAATAATAATAATAATAATCATCCGTGGCGCTACAGCCTGTGAAGGGCCTAGACCGACCAGCCGGCTGCTGGCCTCACGCCCAAATGCCGAAGTAGAGGTGGACGATCATCCATCCAGAATGGAGGTATCGTGTGGATAGCACGATGATCCCCCCAGCCGTTATAGCTGGCATTCGCAACCGGATTTCGCTACCTATCGTAGCTCCCCAAGTGCATCACGATGCTGGGTGGGCACCGGTCCCATACGCTGGCCGAAATTTCATGAGAAAATTTCTTCCCCCATGAGGACTCGAACCAGCTCGCATTCCGTAATGCGAGTCCTAGGCAGATGCCTTATACCACGACGCCACGGCGCGGGACTATGACAGAGGATTCGTCATGATATTATACCTTATTTTATTTCATGGTGTGCAGTTTCATAGAAAAGACTTTGCCGACAGACCTTCTACTGCCCCCTACTAATTGGTTGTCATAAATAAATGTCTTACTTACTTTGACGGAAATCTTGTCTTCTCCTGTCAGTAACCAATCACAACCTTCGTTCAAAAGAATTGACAGGTTCCCGTCAAAACCACGTGGAGGCAGAGTTGTCGCATCTTTTCCGAATTCCAAGAATCCCGTCAGTCTCATTTCGAGGGCCACCAGGATTGTGGCAACTGTGCAAAGTTGGGACGAGGGGACAGGATGGAATTGTCAGAGGTGTTTGTGTAGGAAGTCATAAATCTGTAAGTGGGTGTTCAAAGGAGCAAACCGAACTGCACTCCTTGAAATAAAATAATAATAATAATAATAATAATAATAATAATACTAATAATCATCATCATCATCATCATCATCATGGTTTATTTTAACTGACAGAGTTAAGGTCATTCGGCCTTCTCTTCCACTCAACCAGTATGATAGAAAATTACTACAATGCTATGAGTACAACATAATTAATACAATACAATTCGAAGCAATACAGTACTACAATACAAGATAATATAATACATAATTAATATAATACAATGACAATTCTTTTTGTCTTCACAACACTAATAAAATAATTATGTAATAATAATAATAATAATAATAATAATAATAATAATAATAATAATAATAATAATAATGGTTTATTTTAACTGGCAGAGTTAAGGCCATTCGGCCTTCTCTTCCACTCAACCAGTATGATAGAAAATTACTACAATGCTATGAGTACAACATAATTAATACAATACAATTCAAAGCAATACAATACTACAATACAAGATAATATAATACATAATTAATATAATACAATGACAATTCTTTTTATCTTCACAACACCAATAAAATAATTATGTAATAATAATAATAATAATAATAATAATAATAATAATAATAATAATAATAATGTATACCAGATATTCACTTTACAATTATTATGGAAAAAACACATGCCATCAGCCTAAGCAGGATTCAAACCCACGACGGAACGCAGCCTCAAATTACTACGCAAACGCTGTATCGTCCGAGCTAAACAAGTGGCACTCGAATTTTGACGAAACATTTGCATAAAAAGGAAAATTTTCGCTTTTGAGAAAAGACGCAAAGTGATCAAAATTGTAGGCCACTTAATTATAATTCAAGGAGGACTGAATTAATGTAATTTATTGATTCCCCGACCACGTAGAAGAGTCTGTAGTATCGCGCTGCCTCATCGGAACGTCTCCGCAGAGAACTCCGAGCCGAGCCAAATGTCGGGGCAGAGGTGAACACCCAAGCTAATGACCAAGGAAGTGATGAATGCCCTGGGTGGCCAGTCCGTCCCTCGCAGGCGGTGATAAATGGGTTTGATGCGTCACCGAAATGCTGATTGCCTTCGTGTACTCGTCTTCATCTTCGTATAATACTGACAGCTGTTTTATACACCGTTGTGCATATTTCGTGTTAACAGTATAATTTACTATCACGTCTACATTTTAACTTTGCTCTAGAAGTCTAGAATATGCCATTAGGAAAGTCCAGGAAAACGAGGAGGGTTTGGAATTGATCGAGTTACATCAGCTGCTTGTTTTTGCGGATGACGTGAATATGTTAGGAGAAAATCCACAAACTCTTAGGGAGAAAACAGGAATTTTACTTCAAGCATGTACCGAGATAGGTTTGGAAGTAAATCCCGAAAAAAAAAAAAAAAAACAAAATATATGATTATGTCTCGTGACCAGAACATAGTACGAAATGGAAATATAAAAATTGGAAATTTATCCTATGAAGAAGTGGAAAAATTCAAATATCTTGGAGCAACAGTAACAAATACAGGGTGTATCTATATATGTGTCCATAAATGTGAGGGCGTATTCCTGACACCAGACCATAACAAAAAGTTCATATGAACATGGGTCCGCAAACCCTTCGTTAGGGAGTTATGGGTTTATTGGTAATGGTATCCTACATGTGATAACTACATTTAACAACACACATTTACAAAAATTGCTCAAAGTGACCTCCTCCTGCTTCGATGCATGCCCTGAGCTTGCGTTCCATGCTTTGCCGTACTCTGTGCAAATGTCCTGGGGTGTTACGGATTTAATCAAATTTGCTACCGTATTCCCATCTGCTAGGCCATAAATGTAGTGCATATCCGTCATTTCTCTCGCTGAATATATCTTGTGATGTCATGAATGTTACTGTGAATAACACAAAACAGAACAAAAGGCAATCAGACAAAACAAAACAAATGTCATGACTAACTGTAATGAAGAAAGTGGGGAAAACGCAAGTTTGAGGTGAATTACATTATCAGTGGTCACTACAGGAAATTCCTATCATAACTCCCTAACGAAGGGTTTGCGGACCCATGTTCATATGAACTTTTTGTTATGTTTTGGTGTCAGGAATATGCCCACACATATATAGATACACCCTGTATAAATGACACTTGAAAGGAAATTAAACGCAGAATAATTATGGGAAATGCCTGTTATTATTCGGTTGAGAAGCTTTAGCCATATAGTCTGATTTAAAAAAAAACTGAAAGTTAGAATTTTATAAAACAGTTATATTACCGGTTGTTCTGTATGGTTGTGAAACTTGGACTCTCGCTTTGAGAAAGGAACAGAGGTTAAAGGTGTTCGAGAATAACGTGCTTAGGAAAATATTTGGGGCTAAGAGTTAGTCAAGGTTAAGGTTGGGATTACAATGAACGTTCGTTTGCGGTACGTTACGTTGCTTTCGTCCGTACGTTGAACTTCTATCGAACGTTCAGAGGTTGTGTATTATGATCGACGTTCGTGACAACTATCACACTCTGACGGCCATAATGAGTACTGAAATGTACACGCCTGATAGTCAGCTGTTTAGGATAAACATTGAATTTTACATTAACTTTGTTTGAGACAACATAAATAAAATACCGGTACAATTACAAAAAATATGTTACGACAGAATAATATAGAATGACGATAATGGTAAAGAATAATAATAATAATAATAACAATAATAATAATAATAATAATAATAATAATAATAATAATAATAATAATAAAACCATACAGGCCTACTACTTAATAGCTGGACTAGTGCGAATTACGGATGTGTTATTTATGTAGTAAAATCCCCTTTATTACGGGTTAAGGTATTAAAAATAATTTAAAATAAATTACCAAAAAGATAAAACAAAAAGAATAAGTTAACTTTAGCTTCGAACCTGAATCCAATTACAACACGACTTTTCACTTTACCAGTACACTAAAGAGAACTGCGTAGTACAGTTTATTGTTGAATTACGTGTTACGAACGGTTTCATGATTGCCGCCTATTACCTATGTTTAATTTTAAACAAAAATGTATTTTATGCCATATACTGCAAATATATTTATGTGACCTGACATATTCAATCAAAGATCATTACTCGTATTATGTAATTTTGTTTTATTTATTATTTTTCACTTCGGGAGAGGAACAGAGAATAAGGTGCTTAGGAAAATATTTGGGGCTAAGAGGGATGAAGTTACAGGAGAATGGGGAAAGTCCCACAACGCAGGACTGCATGCATTGTATACTTCACCTGACATAATTAGGAACATTAAATCCAGACGTTTGAGATGGGCAGGGCATGTAGCACGTATGGGTGAATACAGAAATGCGTATAGAGTATTAGTTCGAAGATCTGATGGAAAAAGACCTTTGGGGATGCCGAGACGTAGATGGAAGGATAATATTAAAATGGATTTGAGGGAGGTGGGATACGATAGTAGGGACTGGATTAATCTTGCTCAGGATACGGACCAATTGCGGGCTTATGTGAGGGCGGCAATGAACATCCAGGTTCGTTAAAAGCCATAAGTAAGTAACTGTGTAATTTGAGAATTACCTCATTGAATAATAATGTGTGTTGATTTATTTTAATTTCTATTTTATTATAAGTTTTTTTTTTAATCAAGGGTAACGCCTTGGTTTCTTGAGCAAAGTCATTATTTACTTCATCATTTACTTCTTAAGGGATATTAGGAGTGAGTTTTTGCAAAGAAATGATCAAAATGTAATTTTTTGTGTGTTTTTTGTGTTTTTTTTTGTATGAAAATATTGCTCGGGGGTTAGGAAGTTGGTAGTAGGCAGTTTTTTTTTCTCTCTGCGTCTCCTTTGAGCTTCAGGAGTGATTCTTATGTAGACCTTCTTCATATGTTAATATTGTACTGTATCTCTTTTCACAAATTTGCCTTTTTCTCGAAACTACATTTTTAAAGTTCAAAATACTCCATGTGAATGCTGGTTTCACCAGTCTCAATCAGAATATTCGTACGTGTCCATGCTTATATTAACTGAGATCTAATGTTGAGACATTTTAAGTGAAAATTATTATTTATATAAAAAATATGAATAAATGTCTGATTTTCATAAAGTAGATATTATAAATTTCTCATTGTTAAAATATTGCCAGTGAATTGGGTCCATATCAAAATATGAATGTTCTGTATTTAAATGTAATGCGCAAGGAACATTTTGATTACATCGCTAATTTGCATAATTGAAATAAAATTAACTTGGAAACTAGTAGTCCGATTGGGCTCAAAATTTGCACACACCTTAATCTTAACGCATCTAACAAACAGTAAAGAATGAAATAAATAGCATTAAAATTGTAAAAATTTGAAAACACAGCCCTAGTGTCCCTTAAGTGTTTGTAAAAGTGAAATATTTTAATATCAAAATTGCAGTTTTTACATTTTTTTCCTTTAATAGCAATACTCAATTTTTAAGGAGGGATATAGCGTACATCTTCGGGAATCGAAAAAAAAAATGTTTCTTTGGTTGTTCTGTATGGTTGTGAAACTTGGACTCTCACTTTGAGAAAGGAACAGCAGTTAAGAGTGTTCGAGAATAAGGTGCTTAGGAAAACATATACAAAGGTAAAAAAATGTATTTTGGGTAGTCTTGTGGGATTCTCTTTTAAGATTAATCGATCAAAAATATTTAATCGGATAATCGAGTCGATTAAAATTAATCAGTTGTAGTTGATATCAATTATTATTTTGTTAATACAAACTCATACTAAAATTCCGACATTATTTCTCTCTCGTAAATTACTTACTTAAAAGTACAAGAGTACTGTTATTTTATAACTGTAAACCAGATAGAGTAGGGAAAATCTTTGCACAAACATTTCAGAAAGAGATGGAGATGTGAGGACAGTGACCTAGTCTACTTCTATTGAAAGTTGAAACACAATGGGAAACCCTTATTAAGTTTTGTGGTTTTCCAAGAAAACTTCCACCTCGTCATACTCATCTTTCTAGCATATGAAATACATACTTTTCTGAGATTCGTCCCCCTCATCCCTTATAAAATAGCCATGTCTACACTGTGTGCAAGTGAGAGCGTAACTACCTTCTCCTCCTTTTATAATCTGGCAATTCGATTACAATAGGGGCCAGTCTTCTGTTTCGATCGCTGTACTTTTGCAGGTGCAGTTTCTGTACTGAGTTTCTATATGAAGATTGTGTGTTTAGTTTGATAAAAAAAAAATCAGTTTTCTGTGGTTTGTGAAAAGTGTCAACTCCATTATGTCATATGAGAATTTTGAGAGGTAAACTCGGTGAAACGTTTGGATTTAAATTGAACGATCGTGGAGAAGTGCTTGACAGAAAAAAGTTTTTTTGTATTTAGTGATGCAGGAAACATTGTTACTAAACGTAGAGCGGCACTTAATTCGGAGCATGTGAATGCACTCACATGTTTAAAATCATGGATGAAGCAGTATTAAGTAGGTGAGTCTTCATACTTTTCGTTATTTATGTTTGTCTAAAAAATTCCAAGGAGAAATTGACGGAATAAATTATAAGCCTCATAATAAATATGTTAGTAAGTAATTAAAATAGTTGTTTTGTAATATAACGATACAATATATACAGATATACAACATTAATTTAATACTTATGCTTATCACCGAACACAAGTTAAATTTAACAATAATTGTGTATAACAGTATATTAAAACATTTTTTCAACTCGATCAAAACTCGATTAATCTATCGATTATATTCAAATAGTTTATCGATTAAATATTTTGATCGATCAACAGCACTAATTTTGGGGGTATGCTAGCAAAAAAAGATTGAATACCACTGCTGTATATTATGATAAGCTTACCGGCTCTTAGCTTCTGATGCATATATAATTGAAAATTCTGTATTTTAAGTGCATATTTACTGTAGCCTATATTTTACGAGTTTTAGTGCATATACTGTAAGTCTCAAACTAGAAATAGCTCATAAAAGTTAAGGGGAAAAATACGGGGATGAAGTTGATAGAAGTGATGGGTAAGCCGTTGTTGCGCTGAGGGCAAGCACCAGGTACGCCGCAGCTGTTCCTCACGGCGGTGATGGTCCCCTCCTCGCCCGATCCCTCGCCGCTTTGCCATTCAATCGTTCCTCCATCCCATACCACCAGCAATGAAGAGCACAGGCCATTGTCACGTCTGGCCGGCTGTGCGTATTCCACTAACAATGACACAGATTCCGCCTGAAATATGGCTGGACTAGTATAGAAACTGATAGCGCGAGCGGAGTTTCATTCAGGCACCATTACACGGGACAAAATATATGTCAATGTCTCGTTAACTGAATTCAAGACTTGCATATAAATCCTTTGAAATTGTACTTGGAACTCTATGCGTGTCATAAATAACTCCCACGTTTCATAAAAGATATTGGTAAAGAACCCCACTTGACAGCAAGGAAAGGAGGCGAGAAATTACAAGATGGGATTTGAGACTTCCTCATTGGTTTGGGTGTCTCGTAGTTTTTGGGTATTTGAACTGTGTGGGTGGCTGTCATAGTGCAGTCACACGGTGACTTTTCACCGAAAGAACTGGAATTTCGACATTCAGAAGGTTGTTTTACATGACTAGAACGTTGTACATCATTTGCCATTTTTAGCTCACGATGAAATTCAATTCCAGTAAATTCTGCAGTGAAAAGTGTAGTGAAATAAAAAGAAAAGAACTCCAACTGCTACCACTACTACTGCTTCTGCCGCTGCTACTGTTAATACAGGGACATCATTTTATTTTTACTTCAATTTTTATTGTACCTGAGTTTTTGAATGTACTTCACTCCGACCCCTTCTACTAATGAAGTTCCATCTGTCCTCCACACAGAACCAAGGCTGCATATAGTAAACAGTACTGAGTTAGTGAGTATAGTACGTTCCAGAAATAAGTTCGCTTTTTCCAGTGGCGAAAGAGCTTTCAATATTGAATCATATTTTCGCATAGGTATTGTCGTCCGTTTCCCTACATCGCATCCCGGTTTCCCCCACCCGCTTCTGCTCGTCCCTCTGTAAAGACTAGTGGGCTGTCTTAGCTCTTTTCTGAAAACATTAATTTCTGTTAGGAATTGGACGTCTACGTAATATTATACAACTGTTTAAAATAACTTAAATAAAAGGGCCTCGTTAAGTAATTAACTGTCACGTGATTTCCCCCCTTTCTACGACCCTGCGATATAACCACTTGGAGGGACAGTAGATAGCATGTGTGAGTAATTTTATCTTTTCGGGTTGGGCAGAAGTGAAGATTAAACTTACAGTACGTAAGGTATTCTTTTATTGCGTAGGTACAGAATTATTTCAACATGAGTTACTAGTACGAAGGACGAAACTGTTAATTGGAATTAGATGCAGTAGTCTGTAGTGCGATAATATGCAAAAAAGAACTGAAGCCTGTATCGAAATGAACGGCCACCATTTTCAAAAATGTGTTTAAATATCCATATTATGATTATTTTTCAATTTAACTTCATTCTCTACATTGTACGCTAATGTGTTGTAGACAGTATAATATACACCTCATAACGAATACGTTCGCATAGATAACTCAGTTCGTGAGTAAAAACTCTCATTGTTAATACTGTACTGCATTTTGATTAAACAAAAATCTAATGAAAATTATCAAACTCAAAATCGCGATATTTCCTAGTTTACATAAATGGATGAACTGCTTTTCTTCCCTCCTATACCTAGTAAAGTGATTTGTTTGTATTTTATGACTATCATCGAACTCCAGTCATGGAAGAGGGTAGCAACGATGTTTTCGGTTCTCAACCGTTAATCCAAAGATATAGCCAGGTTAATATTAGAAATGTTAGTAAAATAAAATGATGTCCTTGTATTACCAGGCTTATTAGCACTACTAAAAGTACTGCTCGTACTGCTACCCTTACTATTGCTACTACTCCTGCTTCCACTACTATTAGTACTAGTACCGTTGCCTTCCTCTTAGTCTCCGCATATGATCAACATATCTTAACCCTTTCTAACCCAAATTAAATTTACAAGCAATCCATGTTGAAACAAATAGCTGTATTAGGACCAATTCAGTGACCAAGTTACGGGAGTGGCAACATTTGAAACAAAACTATATTGATGAAAATGTATTGAAATAGAAGTCATCCAGCAAAATTTACCTTCATATGTAACACACAAGTATATAAATGCTATAAAGTTAATTATTGCCATATGGTATCTATAGGTAAGAAAGGGTTAACCGGTACGGTAACCGTTTTGTAAATTCAAACTTTAAGGCTTTTTTTTTTAAAGTAGATTGAAGCAAAAGCTTTCGAGATACAATTATATGGAAGGATAATATTAAAATGGATTTGAGGAAGGTGGGATATGATTGTAGAGACTGGATTAATCTTGCTCAGAATAGGGACCGATGGCGGGCTTATGTGAGGGCGGCAATGAACCTCCGTGTTCTTTAAAAACCATTTGTAAGTAAGTTTCTTCTTTCCTCTTCCCACTCTCACTCATATATTTATCACCTCATTCTGACACTGCCAATAGTATTAGTCTTACTAGTACTAGGCCTACTTTTCTGCTACTACTTATACTGGTGTGTTCTTACAGCATTTTCCGTCTAAAACTATCGCTCTCGGAGAAGATCGAACTTGCGTACCACTGGACTGCCGAGGACGGCTGATCCTTACACTGATTTTTGAAACGAACTTGTCCTAAAGCATGAATAAGGAGAAGGACTTCAAAAGTTTTCAATGAATCTATTCTGGGAAGACGTGCATTAAATATTCAGAACACGAAACTCGGTTTTCTGTTTCGGGATTCCATGAAATATGTTCCAGGCAAAGACATCCGAGACTCATTTTGACATTGGCCACATATCTATGAGCACGGGCATTAGAAACAAAAAACTGGTGTATGACGCAATGGACTCAAATTACATAGAGTGGGTTTCATGATTATGTCTCTGTCTATAAGTAATGGCTTGGGGTCCATTATCCTCGAACTTCATTATGGCATGCCCTCACGAAAATAATTTAAGTAAATTGAATCTAAATACTGGTTGAAGCTACATTACGCAAAAGACGCACAACTGCCCAGACATCCAGATAGGCGCTTTTCATACAGACGCACCAGGCTCCTTGCTATTATCATATGAAATGAACTACAACAGATCTCTGTAGTGGCATACATCCTTCTATTAAAACTAGGACCTATCAGGTATCGCGTTCGAATCATTTCTTCATTGGGACAAGAAGTTCTCCTTCGCTAGAAATGGGATAGTATTACAAATTATTTGCGTTTCTCTTATATGGGTAGATAACTCGCAGTTAAGGACAAATTATGGGCGGTTAAAGGCTAGGGGCTCTATTATTTTCTTTGAACATTCCCAAATTCTAGATACTCTATGAAAAGAAAAAAAGTATAGGGTAAAGGTTGGTAATGTTGTGATACTAATAATAATATGATAGTTCTTTTTGAGTATTTTTTACAATTTTACTGAGCGAGAGAAGGACCGGTTTTGTGCAGAACATTCCCTTAACATGTTGACGCAAAAAACCGATCTTCCTCTATGTATTTCCATCGTATTCAGTTCGGTGGTATTGATTTTCTGCAGTGGATGTTGTTTTCAGAAGTGAATTTTAATTTCATTATTATTATTATTATTATTATTATTATTATTATTATTATTATCATTATCATCATCATCATCATAACTTAAAAAGTTGTGTATAAAGTGTAAATTAAAATTAAGGCGACATTTAACATTTAATTTTTTAAGATGACATGCATTTATTTAGCCCGACGAGTTACTCCCTTAGTTTGAATGGTAAATTATTTAAAAATAGCGTGTAAGAGGGTCTTAGACTAGAAATGTTTAGCTTAAATGTAGTTCTGTTTATAAGTATGCATAAGGGTGTATTTGTCTTATTTGAGCTGTTGTATCAGTGAAGCGAGGTGAGTCAGTGAAGTTATGGTTTTACAGTGCAGTGAATAGTTCCGATCAGTGATAATTTATAGTGTAAATGAAGTGTGTTCTATAGTGTCAGTGAAATGTGTCCTAAAGTGTCAGTGAAATGCGTCATAGTGTCACTACAGGGAGTGAGATGAGAGTAAAGTGAAAGACAGTACCAATGTGGAACTTATGTAGGGCCTATACATATGTAGGTTTTATTGTAATTCAATTCAATTCAATTTATTAAGCCATTAAACATACAGTGATAGGCTTCGTCACATACATTTGGAAATACACATATAATTGAAAACAGTAAAGTTTAATTAGAATGAAAACACAAAACATTTTGAAACTCTAAAATTAATGAAAACACTTCACTCTTATGTAATAATTGTAACTAATGTAAATAACTTTATTTATTAAAAAAACGAAATTAGGTTCACTTATTAATTAGGTTATTTTATGTATTATTATTAATTGTAATTATTGTGTATTCTTACTGTATTGTGTATTGTATAATTGTATTTGTATTGTATAATTGTATTATGTATTGTTTATATTGCGTATACCACTGCCCACTTGCAGTGTAAATAAATACATACATACATAATTATTTTTTCACCGTTGTAAAGTAACGGTTAGCATACCTGACCGTATAACGAGTGGGCCCGGGTTCAAATCTTGGTTGGGACAAGTTGCCTGGTTGAGGTTTTTCCGGGATTTTCCCTCAACCCATTAAGAGCAAATGCTGGGTAACTATCGGCGCTGGACCCTGGACTCATTTCGCCGACATTTATCATCTTCATATCATTCAGACGCTAGATAACCAAAGCAGTTTATGAAACGTCGTAAAATAACCCACTAAAATCGTCATCATTGTGTCTCAGTTACTTTTACTTTTAACAGCGTTCCACTTTCAGTGGTTGCCTTCGATTCCCCTTTTCCATCCTTCTCTATCATCCCAGGAACCATCTTCAAGTCCTCAGGTTCGCATGCCCTCAACAACTCCTCCTCTCCACGTAAACCGAGGGCGTTCTTCCTTCCTTCTTTCTGGAGGTGACTAATTTAATATCTTTTTGGGTCATCGTATTTCTGACATCCGTTGGAATGCCCAAAACATCGAAGGTTTCGACATCCCAGTTGATTAACCACGTTTTCTTGGATGTTAAGTTCCTCCATAATGAGTCATTTCGTTGATTATGTCTGGGGACGGCAATTCGGAAGGCGGTAGTCTGCTAGCGTTTGCGTCGAGAGAGACAGATAGAGAGAGTAAGGCTGCGTACAACATTGCCACATCGTACTTCACGCGCACGTGCAATACAAATAGCGCAGGAGAGAATTTAAATGATCAAAAGACAATAATGACCTTAGCCGTTGGTTACTATAAGCATGACATCAAACATAAACTCTTTTCTTCACTAACAAAATTCTTTGCACGGTTCTCAATCCCACACCACATGCTTCTGCAGTCGTTTCTTGCGCGTTGGCAACGCTGCAGTCAGCATCAAGATGGCCGGCAGCGTTCTGCTCGTCAAGGTTTTTAAATTAATTATACACCTTAAACAATATTTTCCGCTCCTGCCTGTGCAATACTTGTCTTTTTACAGTCTCTTCTTCCATTTATTTATCTTACATACACACAGTAAATGTTAGTTTTACTTATTCAATGTATTGAAACGCTCACACGTAAACAAACGAACTCGGGAAGTACTTGTTATAGACTGATTCCGACTGGTTCTACTGTACAAGCTTGTGACGTCACATACTAGAAATGCTACGGCGCATATAGCAGCCGACCGCCTTCCGAATTGCCTTCTAGTCTAAGTATTGTAAACATCTTTATGCTCGACCAAGCCTAAATGTAGTAATTATACACCTGGTAGTAGCCCTTTAATGCATCTCATTAAAGTACACCTATTCATTATAGTTCAGTTGTTCAGCCAATGAAAATCACCATTGTACCCTTTATAACACCACAAGTATCGATTATTCTCGGATATGCAATCGAAAGACAATTAGCGAAACGTCACGGAGGCTGGAAATCCAATACTGTCGCAGAAGGTTATGTTCTGTTACTATAATAATTAGCGTTAATTGTAAATAATATTCAAATAAATTCAATTTGTCATCTCGTTTTTCAATTCTAAATCAATTTCCAGGTTATATCACTATTAATGTTCATGTTATTCTCTAGATTATATCAAGGTCAATGACATTCGTCCCTAGGAAAAAATCAATACTTTCGCGTCTGCGCACATTTCACAATTTAGAAGGTCAGTTCCGCTCTTCACTTAGACAACCATAACATGAATACTTATGAATAATTTCAAGTTAGAAATATGGTCGAGCATAAAAAGTCGTATGAAACTTGACTATAATGGTAATTAAGACGCTCGTATGAAAATTATGAAACTCGCTTGCGCTCGTTTCATAAACAAACATACTCGAGTTTTAATTACTACCATTAGACTATAAGTTCGTTGCATAATGTACTATGTTGTTATTATTCTTACTCTATTATCTTATTGTTATTATTATTAACGTTTATGAAACTATGTAAATTTATATATTTTATATTAGGTTGTGTGACCAGGTATGCGCTAATTTGCAGTCAACGATAAATGCATTACGAAGTTTTTAGAAATCGAGTATTCACTCTTCAATTAATAACGCGTCCTCTCGCTGGGTTATGGTTTCGATCGCGTCCCTTCCTTTCACCAGGGTGTGGTGCACCTTCGTCTTGTATAAGTATATATTTTTTACGTCCGAAGCTACATCTGTGACCTTGATGTACGAGTTATCTCTGTTACGGATCTGTTGAAGAATGTTCGGAACTGAACCTCTGTGGTGGGCTTCAAGCCTTTATGCCGAATTTATTGTAACGACATAGATTCGAAGCAATGTTCCTATATGACAAGGACTCCACGAATGAAGAATCTTCATTGTTAGAGGCAGGAAAGGTCCCAATAATCCATCACAAAGTCGTATATTTTAATTTGTTTGTCTGGGGCTGGTCTCCATTCATCGGAGCTCTCTCGTTCGTCCGTGTGGTCCTGTCGAGCGCGCCCGCCCGGGTCTCCGTGGGTGGCCCACCGCGCCGGCCTGCTTGCCCGCTTCCAAGAACCCCACCACAGCTCGTCTTCTGTCCGGGGACGCAACCCGGGTCTCCGGTACAATTAGTCGGCCTAAGAGAACGAGGTCATTAAAGCATCCAGGTTTATGGACTGCACTAAATCACGAGCCGCCAGACTTCGGCACCGACCGACATTTCGGCGAGAACAAGTGTATTACGTACTGCCGATATCGCGATACGTGGACCAGGGGTCGCCAACCTCCGTTCACAACGTTGCGTGCGGCCTCACTTTGTTGTGGTTGCAGGAACAGCGACATTACCAGTAGCAACAGTTGTAGCCGCGTTAGTAATAGTAGCAACAGCATGATTAACAGAAACAGTAGTATCAGTATTGATAGTACAGCAAAAAATTAGGACTAACAAAAGGTTGTAATAGTAATGTTACTAGTATCAGTGTTGGTGGTGATGATAGTAGCAATAGTAAAGGTAATAGTAACAGTCGCAATGACAAGTACAAATGTAGAAGTAATCGTAACAATATGAATATATCAGTGGTAGTAGTAGTAATAAGATTAGTAAGGAAAGCTTTGCAGGAGTAATAATCTTATCGGTAGTGATAGTAGTAGCAAAATTAGTAACAATAATTTTGCAGTATCAGTAGCAAGATTAGAAATGGCAGTAGTAGCAAAATGAGTAACAATAATTGTTGTATCATTAGCAAGGTTGATAGTGTTAGTAGTAGCAAAATTAGTAACAATAATTTTGCAGTATCAGATTAGTAGTGGTAGTAGTAGCAAAATTAGTACCGTAACAATAATTTTGCAGTATCAATAGCAAGATTAGAAGCGGCAGTAGTAGCAAAATAAGTAACAATAATTGTTGTATCATTAGCAAGGTTGACAGTGTTAGTAGTAGCAAAATTAGTAACAATAATTTTGCAGTATCAGGTTAGTAGTGGTAGTAGTAGCAAATTAGTACTGTAACAATAATTTTGCAGTATCAATAGCAAGATTAGAAGTGACAGTAGTAGCAAAATAAGTAACAATAATTGTTGTATCATTAGCAAGGTTGATAGTGTTAGTAGTAGCAAAATTAGTAACAATAATTTTTCAGTATCAATAGCAAGATTAGAAGTGGCAGTAGTAGCAAAATAAGTAACAATAATTGTTGTATCATTAGCAAGGTTGATAGTGTTAGTAATAGCAAAATTAGTAACAACAATTTTGCAGTATTGGTAGCAGATTAGAAGTGGTAGTAGTAGCAGCAAAATTAGGAACAAATTTTGTAGTAGCAGCAGCAAGCTCAGTATTGGCAATGGTAGCAACATTAGTAGAATTATCTGTACGAGTATTAGTATCAACATCAATGTTAGTATTGGTAGTAGGAGCGAAATTAGCAACAATAAACGTAGTATTATCAGCAGCAAGGTTAGTAAAGGCGGTAGTAGCAAGATTAGTAATAATAGTTGTAATTGTATTGTTAACAGCAAAGTTAGTAGTGGTAGTAGTAGCAATACAATTGTAGTGTCAGTAGTAGCAACATTACTAAGAGTAACTGTAGCCGTACAAGTCAGCTAGGTTAGTAGTAAAAGTAGTAGCGAAATTAGAAGTGTAGTTATATTATATCAGCAGCAAGATTACTAGTAATGGTTACTTACTTCGAAATGGCTTTCAGAGAATCCGGAGGATCATTGCCGTCCTCACATAAGCCCATCATCGGTTCCTATCCTGAGCAAGATTAATCCAGTCCCTACCATCATATCCGATATCCCACGTATGTCTTGACCTCCACAAAGGACTTTTTCCCTCAAAGCAACAGTAATGTAAGTTGTAGGGGAATTAGTAACAATAGTTGTAGACTCACTAGTAAGGTTAATAGCAACAATAACAGTCTCAGTATTAATATCAGTAGTGGCGATAGTAGTAAAATTAATGACAACAGTTGTACCACAGTAAGGTTAGTAGTAATATTATCAGTAGTGGCAGGAGTAGGGAAATTGTTGGCAATAGTTGTGGCATTAGCAGCGAGGTTTAGTTAGGATTATCAACATTAGGCTAAGATTAATAGCATTATCAGCAACAATAAAAATAGTAGCGGTTGTAGTATCAATAATGACAATTGTATTAAAATTAGTGACAATAATCATAGTATGAGCAATAAGTTTAGTACTAACATAGCAACATCAGCAAAATTAGTAACGTTAGCAGTGGTAGCTGTAACAGCAAAGTTTATAGTAACAGTAATAGTATTAGCACTAAGATCGGTAGTAACAGTATTAGTATCAGTAATGATACAAGTATCAAAAGTAGTAACAACAGTTTAGTAGTAGTATCAGTAGGAACGTTTATAGTAGGCCTAACATCACTAGTTTCAGTACTTATAGTAGTCGCTAAATTACTAACGATAATTTTGTTGTAGTAGTAATGTGAACAGTAATATTAGTAAAAATAGCAGTAGCATCAGTAGTGGTAGTAGTATCAAAATTAGTAGGTATAATTGCCAGTGGCGTAGCATGAAATTTTGAGTAGGGGAAGCTAACTCAAGTTGTCTTTCATGCAATATGAGAAAACGTATTACAAAAATACAGTCTTAAAATAAATAGTAGTCAATTTCAAGTCAGCAGTCGAAGATTGGTTGGAACATCGTAAGTAACACCAATAAGGCATGATCTCAAATGATACGTAATAAAATATGATTTCACGGTTTACACATATCTCTAACAAATAGACAAGTGTACGTATAACATTAGCTCACTCCCTGTCATACTTAGAGAAATCACAGTATTAGTATCATTACGTAAGTATGCGTCTGTCTTTTGGTTGTGTCCTTCATTGACAGCAAGGGAGTCGGTCATTTGTTTTTTAAATCACACTTTTGTTCGTAAGTCAGTTTTGATAATACAATTGTCCTAAAAAAATTCAAGTAAATTGGTGTCAGGAACTGTTATTTCGCTCATTATTTATTATATCAGCCACAATGCACACTAACACTTCAACTGAACATAACTAGACGAAAAGGGATAACGCGGAAACTACTTATTTTAAATGTTAAAGCTAGCTTCTTTGCGAGCCTTGCGACTAGGGTAGCTTAGGAAGAGATGGAAAATCTGCGGGGTGGATTACACAGAAGAAACCAGTCTGCTTGGAAGCTGGTGTGTGCAGGCTTCTTGTTTACTGCTGCATCACAAATCATCCTGAGCTGCCGCATCACAATATTTAATGCGTAAATATAAATTCTATTAAAATTGATAAATAATTTTCTTCATAAACTGCAGGTTTATTATGAAATTATTATTAACTGGGGAAGCTAAGCTTTTTAGCTTACATTGACGCTACGCCACTGATAATTGTAATAGTATCAACAGCAAGGTTAGTAGTATAACAGTGTATCAATAGTGGTAGTAGTAGCAAAATTAGTAGGTATAATTGTAATAGTATCAGCAGCAAGGTTAGTAGTATAACAGTGTATCAGTAGTGGTAGTAGTAGTAAAATTAGTAATAGTTGTAACAAAATTAGCAACAGTTGTAGTAGTAGTATCAGTAGCAAGATTAATAACTGAAAGTATTAGTAGCTGTAGCACCAGCCGGACTGGTAAAAGTAGTATCAGTAAAATTTGTGTATTTGTTACAGTTATTATGAAGGAGTGGTTGGAATCCTTAAGAAGGTGCGATTGTTGTTAATTCTTTTTAACATTTTATTTTATTTAAAGTGTGGCATCTATATCATTGTTTCTAAAAAAGTGATGTAATACCCTTTTATTTTCTAAAGTTAGTTAAAATTTTAATGTCAATATTAAGAAACTATAAACTTTGATAAACAAAAAAGTTTCTGTATTCAAGAATGATTTTACTCAGACGACCTAGACAGTAAACACATAGCTATTAACGAACTTAACAATCTCTGAACGAATAAGATCTCTGATACTTCCGTGTACATCCAGAATAAGTCCCATGACTAATGCAGACCATATTGCGTTAAATTGTTCACAAGGTACGATTAACCTAAAATTAAATATTACAGCTAAACAGACATTATAATAATCTTGGTTATTATAACATCATTACCATCATCAAATAGCATTAAGACACGGGGGGAAAAAGTTACGGCAAACCTAAAGGCGTAGCTTGAAGGCCGTAAAAATAATAAAGAAAAACCTGAACGTAGTTAAAGACTAGAAACCTTTTTGGAGCGTTAGTAAGCCATAACAAAACAAGACTGTTCGTAGTGGCGCATAAAAAAGTAATGTGATCATTACGACCTTTTCCAAGGAAAAAGAAGACATCAAAACATTCGAAAACAAACAAAAGAAGGTGAGATTGCGTTGCCGTTCCAAAGAGACAATGACATTAGAAATGGAAGTCGCGAATGGGATAAAATCATCTCGTTTTCTAAATACATTTTTACGTTAATTTTATTGTTTTAAAGACGTTTTCTCTCTTTTACCCACACATTAAAGAAAAAGTGTTGTGATATAGTGTTACTAAAAATTCAGGAAAGAATAATAAAATTAGTCTACCATATTTTATTTCTACAGAAACTTCTGTTTAGTTGTTTCACTATTGTTGCTATGGCAAATGAAATAAGTGAACAGTAATTCAAGCTATTCTTGATTTTTTTTTGTTAGAAAATTAATAGCAGAAAATTACACAGAGTAGACCGCTCGAATGTACCTAATTTCAATTGTATGTGACTGGTGAAAGGTTGAAGACAGAACCTTACGGTAACGTTTATATGAGAGGAAAACTCAACAAGTTTCGAATTCTATTGGTAGATGGTGCACAGACACTGTTTCTTTTCGTAGATTGTATCGTTTGTCAAAATGGCGACACCGCAGATGAAAGCGCAAACTGTGTTGTGGTATGCGGAGTTTAAATCAACTGCTAGAGTTCAAAGGGAATATCGACGAGTGTTTAACCATGATGCTCCAACTGCTAAAAGCATTAAGAAGTGGCACGATACATTTTTAGCTACAGGATCGGTGTTGAAGAAGTATGGTGGTGGTCGTAGAACATCCGACGAAATGGTTGCAAATGTTCAAGCCGCGTATGAGCGAAGCCCGCGGAAGTCATTAAGAAGAGCTTCGCGGGAACTTCAAGTACCAAAATCAACATTGCAACGAATTGTCCATAAACGTCTTAAACTGTACGCATACAAAATGCAGTTAATGCAACGTCTGGAGCCGGATGACAAACTCAAACGAGTGGAATTCGCCAATACGATTTATTTCTCTGGGGCTACGTCAAAGATAAGAGTACGCCACCCCAGATCAGAGACCTTCGTGATCTTCGGGGGCGCATCATAGAGGCTATTGAGAGCATTCCAGAAGACATGCTCCAACGTGCTTGGCAAGAAATCGTTCATCGCCTCGATATCGTCACAGTGACAGCTGGAGCTCACGTAGAGATATGGTGATGTGCATATCGAAACTTGTTGAGTTTTCCTTTCATATAAACGTTACTGTAGGTTTCTATCTTCCACAGCTTACCAGTCACATACAATTGAAATTAGGTGCATTCAAGCGGTCCACCCTTTAGTATTGGACTTATCCAGTATTAGTATGGATGCAATAAGATTTTCAGCGCATGGAGAAGATTATGAACTCTGAATGGATTGAGCTATGACCATTGTGATTTTCCGTCATTGTCGAAGCCTATAAAAATCGGCGGTAGCCTGCGTAGCGAAGACAGATGTATGTTTGAACGTAGAGTACGTCTTAGAGTTAGATTTGAGAAATGAAACAACATAGAGAAAATTTAGAAACAAAGACAAACATTTGGACTTCATTTCAAAATGTCGAAACATTTACAAAGAAGATATTCAAAATCCTGTAAGATTCGGGCAAGTGAAGGAAGTAGGCAAAACGACGAACAGAATGAGGGGCATTCAGCAGTGCTAAGCGAGCACGAAAGTGGCGGGAGAGCTGAAAAGAGGCCTATTGATTATTATTAATCCATTAGTGCTCAGAACTATTTTCGTTTTAATTTTCTACATTTTTTCACATGTACCTGATCTATGCATTGCTCATTTAATGGAAAAATACTAAACAATTCTATAGGCATCAGAAGATGTTAAGATTTCATGGCAACGTTAGTTGTCTCTGAGCACAAGAGAGATCAATTTTATGGCGTTTAAAATCCACCTCACAGTGAATAAATTATCATCTGATATATGACACGAAATTATAAACTAGCAATAAAATATTAAGAAAAGATTCTGGAATATATTTTAGTGAGATTTGAAATAATGAAGTAAGATTTAACAACAGTAATTACATTTTAGTTTCATGTACGTAGACATACTCAAAATCATTACAGAATTTGCATTTTTTTTCAGTAGATTATTTTACGACGCTTTATCAACATCTATAGTTATTTAGCGTCTGAATGAGATGAAGGTGATAATGCCGGTGAAATGAGTCCGGGGTCCAGCACCGAAAGTTACCCAGCATTTGCTCAAGTTGGGTTGAGGGAAAACCCCGGAAAAAACCTCACCCAGGTAACTTGCCCCAACCGGGAATCGAACCCGGGTCACCTGGTTTCGCGGCCAGACGCGCTGACCGTTACTCCACAGGTGTGGACCAGAATTTGCATGTAAACAATGAATTACACATGTAAATTATGTTCCAGAAGCATATAATTAACTCGTAAGAGGGAAATATTAATTCCTTTTGCTAATGTGTGCCCTTCTTGGAATACTGTAGTGCCCTCAAATTTCTAATGTAGTCTAAGATCATTTGCGTAAAGACAGAAAAACCATCTGCTGTTTGTAGGTGATCTGGAATGTCGTGCTGCAAGGGTGTTAAGCCGCAAATTAATCAACTCACGACGTCAGACGCATGCGCTAACAAAATTGTGAGTCATTTGCAATGCTCATAAAATCTGGCGCAATTACGTACTGTACATATCAGCATGACAACGCAGAGCTGCACGCATTGTATTCTTCACCTGACATAATTAGGAACATTAAATCCAGACGTTTGAGATGGGCAGGGCATGTAGCACGTATGGGCGAATCCAGAAATGCATATAGAGTGTTAGTTGGGAGGCCGGAGGGAAAAAGACCTTTGGAGAGACCGAGACGTAGATGGGAGGATAATATTAAAATGGATTTGAGGGAGGTGGGATATGATGGTAGAGACTGGATTAATCTTGCTCAGTATAGGGACCAATGGCTGGCTTATGTGAGGGCGGCATTGAACCTCCGGGTTCCTTAAAAGCCAGTAAGTATGTAAGTAAATAAGTACATATTAGCATGAAAACAATTAGTTGTCTAGTTCTTTGAGAAATAAAAAAGATATAGCTGATAACTGGTAAATCACTGATCTGATACATATGTTAACTCCGATAAAACAACATAAAATATGAATGTTAAACAAATATGCAGTACGATATAAAAGAATTAAAATTTTCAGTATCAGGGCTCCCTGGTAACAGAACAGAATGATACAGAGATGGAAAATAAAGAAAGATAATTAATGTAGGAAATAAATTCTACCGAATCTCAGTTCATATTCTGAAGGAAAGATATTTATCACAACTTTTAAAGGTGCGATTGTATAAAACTGTGAAAAATAAGTCGTAATCTGCAAAGCATGGAAGTATAACTTAAGTGGCTGCTCTCATGAACTTGAATTGCATGCAAACTTTAAAGGTGTTTTTTTTAGACGTCTTTTTCAGCACATTTCCTCATGTTCAAAGTGTAAAAGCTCTCACAATTTTGATGCCATGAACATAAAAATTTTGCTGCATGTTGTATAAACTGTGGCTAACAGTTATACACAAAGCCACCGTTTCTGGCGCGTGAAATAAGTAATGTGAACGTTGAAAGCGAGTATCTTATCTCTGCCACAGTCTGTACGCGAGAAAGCTCACAACTGTGATTTGCAGGTTGCTGACGTCACATCTGTTCAGGAGATGATACCACTTTCAGCCGAGTGGCAACAGATGCCACTGACTGGACAGTATACTCAAGGACACACGCTAGAAACGCAAAGTGCGCCAATTAAGACTGACAACTGTGATTGGCAGATTGCTGACGTGACGTATTGGGTGGTACCGTTCTCATCTGCTTTGGAAACAAGTGCTCACTGACTGGCTTTTTACTCAAGAACACACACCAAAAACGCTGGCACTGGCTGTACATGTTCTAAACTGTGGTTAACGAAACCTAGTTCCACTTTTTTGACAGAGTAAATACTCTTTAATAAAAAAATAAAACGTACTAAGTAGGAACATTAAATCCAGACGAAAAAGACCTTCGGGGAGGCTGAGACGTAGATGGGAAGATAATATTAAAATGGATTCGAGGGAAGTGGGATATGATGATAGAGGCTGGATTAATCTTGCTCAGGAAAGGGACCAATGGCGGGCTTATGTGAGGGCGACAATGAACCTCCGGGTTCCTTAAAAGCCAGTAAGTAAGTAAGTAAGTAAGTAAGTAAGTAAGTAAGTAAGTAAGTAAGTAAGTACGTACTAAGTTGACCCTAAAAAATACAATTTTGAAAGTGTTTTCACTATTCGTAGATTTAAATTTAAAAATTTGGATTCTGTGTTTTTACAAATGAAGGTATGCGATCGCGCGTCCTTCCAAGGGAATTTGAGGCCATGAGGAAGAATCTGTGAGAGCTCCAAGCCTGTTGGTCACTTGTCTCACTCTGTTTTCCACCGTTTCATTGAAGGAACGTAAGAGAATTGTGAAAAGAGCATGAAAATTCTCGGACTTTAATGCTTTTCGTGGTAGAGAATGGAGCGGTGCGGACCGCATCGAAAACCAGAAGGCTTGAAGTGATACTGTTGCTATAGATACAGACAGAGAGGCAGACAGATATAAAATTTGGCGATAATGATGATGTAAGAGTCAAATGAAGCCGGACTAAACGCTCGGGAGTCTAGCAGGCTGGCTCTTGTAATAAAGTTTGGGGTAATTGCTGCTATACTACTTGCTGTTGCAACAGTAATGGGTAATTAATGGCAGACACCCCGCGGGGGCCGGAGCGGACCGCGGCCCGTAAACCCGATAATTACATGGCAGGTGTACTCGGTCTGACAAAGACGAGCTCCACCTTCTGACTCAATCAATGGGGGCCGATCCCCTGTCTGCACATGACTCAATCAAACTACACGACCATGACTCAGCCGATGGGTGTTTGTTTAACGACGCCGTAACAATGCGACTTAAACAAATGGCTCGGTCATTGATTCTCCGGTTATTTAATGGCGTACAACCAACATGTGAGATGATGTAATAATAAATTGTGTGGTTTACATAAGCGAAAGCAATTAGTTCACACCAGTGTTGCCAACTGGCTAAGTCTAGCTTATCTATACCTGGTAAGGTTTATCTTGTCTCAGTAGCAATAAAACCAAGTCCCTTCAAATAAGGGTGGAGATTATAGGAGGGTTGTAAATTTTCAGGATTCCTTTCAAAACCTTGTTATTGTACAAGCTGCCGGAAGTCAGTTTCTTGAAAGACAAGCTCAGTGACGGAACTACACAGTACGAAGAGAGATATTTTGTTATTTTATTTTGTGCTACAGAATGTATTAACTAGTCCCTTCCGCCACTGGATGGATGAACGGCATCGCTCCACTCCCCCATGTAATTCTGACGAAGTAAGACATATCTCCTTTCTCTCTCTCTCTCTTCACAGAGACAAGATACATCACACTTTAGCCACAGAAATTCAAGAAATGCTTAGAGTCTAAAATATAGCATCTTTTACGTAACTGTCAGGCCAGAGTCTAGCTTTTTTTTTTTTTTGTCAAATACCGGTATTTATTTCTAAAATATTATACGAAAACAAAGTTCATCTCAAACAGTTTTATTGAAAATGTTATAGGGTAAAGGTTGGTAATAATGTGATACTAATAATATTATGATAGTTCTTTTTGAGAATTTTTTACAATAAGCGAGAGGAAGATCGGTTTTTTGCGTCAACGTATTAAGGGAATGTCGTGGACAAGTTTCTGCACAAAACCGGTCCTTCCCTCGCTCAGTAAAATTGTAAAAAATTCTCAAAAAGAACTATCATAATATTATTAGTATCACAATTTTACCAACCTTTACCCTATCTTGGCCTTTGCATAAAAGTTTACAAACTAATAATATTAGTAAAATTATTTGTGGTTTGTAATTTGTAGACTATTTCCGTGACATAACGGTAATGAGAAAACTTACAAATTGCTAGTAAAAAATACTAGTGAATTTTACAAGCTCTTACTGCATAATTGAAACTAATATTATTAGTCATTAGTATTTACTAATATTTTTTCTGCAAGTTTAAGTTCACCCATTATTACAGATTATTAGTGAGATTAGTTTCTTTGTAGTCAATAATAGTAAACCTCAGATCACATATAGACTATAACAGATTGCTCAGTCTTATAGACTTTGACAGTAACAAATTTTGTCAGGTTTACTATGCTGCTATCTAGTTGTTACATAAGGAGTCACGTAATAACTCCCATTTGAATTGCATTAGTGACTGTACTGCCATCTCGTGTTTGTTTACGGCAGACGGGTGGCGATCCTGGCGGTTGTTCTTTTCAAAGTGCTACCAGTTTTAACATAGGGATGAGCAATCTGTTATATATGTGATCAGGGTATTAAACTAAGGCCGACCGCTGTCCTTTCAAATTTACTGCAGTGAGGAATCGAAAACCACCAGATTTAGCGAGAAACACCTGACATTGGCAACCCTGTTTTCTCTCGTTTTCTCTACCTCTTTCTCATTGCTCGCTCAGTTGTTTTATTATTTAAATTCAACAATGAATTTTTCAAGGAAAGTTTAGATAGGCCATATATACGGTAAAAAAAGCAATTGAAGTGGTTTAATCATGACATTTGTGTATTGAAAATAATATAGGGTTTAAATAATAATAATAATAATAATAATAATAATAATAATAATAATAATAATAATAATAATAATAATAATAATAATAATAATAATAATATATTTAAAGTTTATATGCAATAATGCTGTTGGTACTCTAGTTATAAATGTTTTAAATTGACAGTAGGACTGTAAAATTAAACTTTCCGCGAATCTCAGATAAAGAATAAGCATTGTTACCACTAGTTCACCGTGACGACAAGCGAATCGGTTGCAATGGATTCGTAAATGGACTCGCTACTATTCAAGCATGGCGGGAAATTTTGCTCGAATTAGAAGATATTTATAAGAATTTCCTTCAAAAGAAAAGAGCTACGTAAAAAGCCTCTGGCTTAAAATATATACTGGAGTTACTGAGTAACGTCCTTTGCGATGAAGATGAAACCAAGAGAGAAAGAAAATGAACGAAGGTCAACTGTTTTGCAAAGCGCGTGACACGTGACCATTACATCGTCCGGCACTTGTTTTTAACTGCGGGCAACGTAACGGCATCTGTCAGAATATCTTTCACGTTACTATCAACGGTGTCTCGAGTACTTGCGACGTCACAAAAAAGTCACATGCCAGCTCAGCCAAGCGGGCACATGCCTCGATTCAGCTACTTGAATTTCTCAAATTGCAACTGTTCCAACCGGCTTGCGTAGATTCCGGCTCATACGAACGTGGAATATAAACCGATGCCCCTGTTTCCACCAATAGTAGGCCGGTTTAATTTAAAATATTGACTGCAAAATGGGGAAGCCAACACGAAGCTACGGACCATTCGTCTAAGAAAGTGTAAGAATTGGTGATGATGATGATGATGATGATAATAATAATAATAATAATAATAATAATAATAATAATAGTAAATAGCGCCTAGGGAGCTATTAAAAGTGGGAATTGTAACTTTAGCAGCTCAGCGGTTGTTACCATAGCAACAGGCCTTCCGATCGCAACGCTAATGTCATATTCCATCTTTAAAGAAAACGGTGTAGAATAGGAGTTTAACAAGGGGAATTACTCTTTCTCAAATATTGTCTCCCCTGTTCATTTTAAGGGAAAATGTTATAAGTTTAAATTTTTGAAGAATTAAAAATAAAATGAAGAAATAAACATTCGAATAAGAGTGCTAAACAGGATTATCGCTTTTCTACAAGTTTTTAATATACAGAGTAAACCGTAATAATGCCATTAATTTCAGGGGGTTGTTCTTTGAGATGTTTCAAACAAAATAGTTTAATAGAATTTTGCTCGTTTTGCTTCCTTTCCGAGATAAAAATTGTTGTCGTTGTTCCTGCAATAACTCCTATGTGACATATTTATCGATTTTCAGATTTTTGCTTCTATTAAATAACTTAAATAGTGGTACACAAATAATAAAATCTCCTGTATGTAATTTTCTTTCTTTCTTTCTTTCTTTCTTTCTTTCGAAAATGTAAGAATTCACAGTCTCCTATGTAACACTGCCATAGAATGAATAAATGTGTTCTTTCTTCGTACTGAAAAATTTTATATTTTGCACATAGGAGTTATTGCAGGAACAACGATATGAAACATTTCAAAGCGTGTTTTGAGAAAGCCATTGATTTAATTCCCAATATACTCAGTTCATTTAAGACAGTAGTGTATTATGAATGATAATAGATTATTGAAAGAATTTTAGTTTCGTTCTTTAAATGTGTAGAAATTTGATTCGAAGAAATGTAACATTTTAAAATTCCTTTTCAGAACGAAAAGTTACATTTGTTCAGATTGAATTTCTGCACATTTAAAGGACGAAACTAAAATTCTTTCAATCATCTATTATCACAATCAAAGACGTGATCATAATACATTGCTCTCTTAAATTGACTGAGCATATTGGGAATTCAATGAATGGCTTTCCCAATGAAATGTTTAACACAAAACAAATTTTTATCTCGAAAACGAGGAAAATTGTATTAATTTTTTTGTTCGACATATGTCAAAGAACAGCCCTCTGAAATTGATAATATTGCTTACGATTTATCCTGTATAGACTAAGCCTTCATGAATGCAAATTAAAAGAAGAAATTTAGAAAATGTATTGCTAAGATGAGGACTGTATATGAATTTAATTCTGTTTATGCTGACGATTTCGTAGTATGTAATATACTTACAAGAATCGAACGCGGATAACGGGCATGTAAAACTGAAACTCCAGCTGTTCAACTAACTGAGTGCAATTTTTTTTCTTCATCCGCCAACAGTTCTAAGGTTTGAAGTTACAGGTAGAAGACAACATAAAGGAAAGGTGATTACAGGTATGTTTTTCACCTCTGCTTAAATGCTCTTTCTGCATTTTTAAAGACGTGTTATTCTCGTTGTTGAGCACAAATCCTATTTAACAGGTTACTAGAGCCATTCAGCCTAATGGACCACGGGTCTGTGGTACCGAGTACATTACCAAGAACTGACTCAGGTAAATTTCGTCGCCGACTGAAACTTTAACAGGGCTACAGAGGGGAAGTTCTATATCCATTTCTGAGTAGAGCTAGTGATAAGAAAATGTATTATACTACTATTAATGTAATATGATATATCATCTTTACATATTTACGTATGAACGCATCTTGTCTTGGATTTAGAGACTCTTTTCCATAAAATATTCCACGACATATTACGAAATTAAAATATGTACTGTATTTTATAATAACATACCTGAAGTAAAACGATCTAATCCATACCATATATCTCTTCAAATTAACAAAACTATTTCATTTTATGTCCGAAACTAGAAGCTGTATTTCATATCAGAAATTAGAAAGTCTATTTCATATATCGTAATATAACTAAATTAGGACTGTTTGTTATACATCAAATTAAAATATGTAACATAGCATATCTGACTAAAAGCCATGTTTAATATTATGTACTGTATCTAAAAATAGACATAGATATTACAACTGACATTGAAAAATCTATTTCATTCCACGTCTGATATTAAAGATGCATTTCATATTACATCTCAAATTAAAAGATGCATTTCATATCATATCTGAAATTAGATCTATATCATATTCGATCTGAAATTAAAAGGTCTGTGTCGTGTCATCTAAAATTATAAAGTCTATGTCTACTTCATGTAATATCTGAAATCAGGTTTACTTAATATCATCTGAAATTAGAAATTATGTTCTTTATCATATCTGAAATTACAGGATCTATTTCATAGTCAAAAGTAAAAGATACATTTTGTATCATATCAGAAATTAGAAGTTCTCTTTCATATTATATCTGAAATTAGGTCTATTTTGTATCATGACTGAAATTATAAGGTCTATTTCATATTCCATTTTAAATTAAAAGATGTGTCATATAATCTAAAATTAGAAAGTCTAGATCTACTTCATGTCATATCTGAAATCAGAAAGTTTATTTCATATTATCATAACTGAAATTAGAAGGTCTATTTTGTATCATGGCTGAAATTATAAGGTCTATTTCATATTCCATTTGAAATTAAAAGATCTGTGTCATATTATCTAAAATTAGAAAGTCTAGATTTATTTCATATCATATCTGAAATCAGAAGGTTTATTTCATATTATCATATCTGAAATTATAAGGTCCATCTCATATTCCATTTGAAATTAAAAAATCTGTGTCGTATCATCTAAAATTAGAAAGTCTAGGTCTATTTCATACCATCTCTGAAATCAGAAGGTTTATTTCATATTATCATATCTGAAATTATAAGGTCTATCTCATATTCCATTTGAAATTAAAAAATCTGTGTCGTATCATCTAAAATTAGAAAGTCTAGGTCTATTTCATACCATCTCTGAAATCAGAAGGTTTATTTCATATTATCATATCTGAAATTATAAGGTCCATCTCATATTCCATTTGAAATTAAAAAATCTGTGTCGTATCATCTAAAATTAGAAAGTCTAGGTCTATGTCATACCATATCTGAAATCAGAAGGTTTATTTGATATTATCATATCTGAAATTATAAAGGTTAATTTCATATCATATCTGAAATTATAAGGTCTATCTCATATTCCATTTGAAATTAAAAAATCTGTGTCGTATCATCTAAAATTAGAAAGTCTAGGTCTATGTCATACCATATCTGAAATCAGAAGGTTTATTTGATATTATCATATCTGAAATTATAAAGGTTTATTTCATATCATATCTGAAATTATAAGGTCTATCTCATATTCCATTTGAAATTAAAAAATCTGTGTCGTATCATCTAAAATTAGAAAGTCTAGGTCTATTTCATACCATCTCTGAAATCAGGAGGTTTATTTCATATTATCATATCTGAATTTATAAGGTTTATTTCATATCATACCTGAAATTATAAGGTATATCTCAAATTCCATTTGAAATTAAAAAATCTGTGTCGTATCATCAAAAATTAGAAAGTCTAGATCTACTTCATGTCATATCTGAAATCAGAAGGTTTATTTCATATTATCATATCTGAAATTATAAGGTTTATTTCATATAATATCTGAAATTATAAGGCCTATTTCATATTCCATTTGAAATTAAAAGATCTGCGTCATATCATCTAAAATTAGAAAGTCTAGGTCTATTTCACATCATATCTGAAATCAGAAGCTTTATTTCATATTATCTGAAATTAAAAGTTCTATTTCATATCATATCTGGAAATAGAGGGTCTATTTCATACCATATCAGAAATTACAGGATCTATTTCACATCATATTTGAAAGTAAAATATTTATTTTGTATCATATCAGAAATTAAAAGTCTCTTTCATAATATAGGGGCTATCTGAAATTAGTTCTATTTTATATCATAACTGAAATTAGATGGTCTGTTTCATATATTTTGACGTACAGAATCTATTTCATATCATATCTGGAAATAAAACATCTATGTTGTATTAAATCAGGAATCAGAAGGTCTACTTCATAATATACGCATTTAATATATCTGAAAGTAAAAGATCGATGTTGTATCAAATAAAAAATTAGAAGGTCTATTTCATATCATTACTGAAATTATAAGCTGTATTCCGTATCGTATAAATAGTTCTCTATGCTTCCTTTCATTTCAGATTAATGTCCTTGGCTTTAGAGACTCCCCTAGAGGTCGTTATCATCATCATCACCATCATCATGAGCAGCACAATTAGTAATATTATAATCATCACCACTACTACTCAACAAACAACACATGCTAGTATTATGACTGACGCCTCAATTTACTTAAACTCCGACACTTCAAAGAAATAACCAATAAGACACGGTCTGGTCTCGAATGTGGACCACCCAAGTCGTAGTACAGGTGGAGTCACGCCGCGCCTTCCAGCTTGGAGCTTTCACAATGCTTGGAAGTCCTTGACAGCTGAGATCTCAATGCAGTTTCATTACCGCCACTCTGAAAAGCGACAAACTCCGTAGGTTTTGTGTGTGACACTGCTGGTGGCTTACTCAAATTACGTGCCCGTGAATCCCTCCCACCTCCGGCTTGATCACTCTCTTCGGCCGTAAATAACTTATCACGAGGGTCACCTTTGTGCCCGCGGAGGCAGGAGGTCTTCCTTAACGTCTCAATGCCAGAATTGCATACGACAACAATACCAGAGCCCTCCCGCTGAGCTCAATTCAGCCAAATGTGGCAACACTGACAGTGATTTATGCGTACGCCGCATTGTTGGAAGTGCGTGTGGGGTCCGGTCAGAACTATTTCCGCAGGAAGAGATTGTTTATAATTGGGAGCCTTTGGGCAGCTCTGGTGAGTTCAGGTAGAAATGATCTCCCTTTGTTAATGCCGACGGAGTAACACAAAGCGGTAGCCGATAATTATAGTTGGACTAACAAATGTTCAGGTATCCACGCGATGGCTCTTGCCACCACCTGTACGTATATACGAGGTGAAAGTCTCTGATTTTGGTACCTAGCAACGGAGTCTTGGTTACATTCTGTAGAAGGAAACAATATTTTAAGCACTGTTTGTGTTTTCGTACACGACTATGTAATTGCCAAGATTAAAATTGATTTTATAGTGGTCTAGAGCAGTGGAATTCAATCTTTTTTGCTAGCGTACCCCCAATTTTTTTACCTTCTTATCCCTCAAACGGCATTGCAATTATACAGAATGTCCCAGGAGGAATGTAAAATACTTCAGGATAATGTAGTTTGAATTAATCTACATCGATTTAACTGATATGGTACTATGTGCGAAATATAATTGTTGGGAAGTTATGGATGGGCGAACTTTTAAATAGAGAGAGGCATTTTAGAACATTGTGATATGATACATTCTTGACTTGTCTTGTTCCAATAAATGTATTTCATAATTGAGTACACACTTAGTAAAAAAATAAAATAATTACACAAGACAAATTACTAAGGTTGCTCTTCTTATGGATTCCATGAATTGTAAATTCATATCATGTACGGTACCGGTTCTTTTTCCGATCTCAAAGAAAGCACTTAGTAACTTGCCAGTTTCAGATTACATCCGGTAACACGGCAAAACACACAGCCAGTTGGAACCCTTCGATTGAGGAAACGTCGTCTATATTCCTCAACAGTAGCTAACACAAAATCCATAAAAAAAGTATGTCTGCATAGCCTATTCACTATGTGAATACAGGAATTAAATGTCAAGTGAACGTGTATTCAGTTGAGTGTTTTGATCTGACGTTGCGGTGCTCAGGTGCTGCCGTGTGCAAAAGATCTGGCGTAACACATCAAGTAGACCTATAGTACATGGAACCGCATGTCGTTCCAGTTTTTCTCCTCTTAATTTCTCCTCAACCGTTAAAACTTCGGACATAGGTATATCAGGTTAAATCGATGTAGGTTGACCCAAACTACATTACTTACTTATTTATGGCTTTCATAAAACAGCCCTCAAATAAGCCCCCCATCGGTTCCTATCCTGAGCAAGATTAATCCAATTTCTACCATCATATCCCATCTCCGTCAAATCCATTTTAATATTATCCTCCCATCTACGTCTCGGCCTCTCCAAAAGTCTTTTCCCCTCTGGCCTCCCAGTTAACAATCTATATGCATTTCTGGATTCGCCCATACGTGCTACATGCCCTGCCCATTTCAAATGTCTGAATTTAAAGTTCCTAATTATGTCAGGTGACGAATACAATGCGTGCAGTTCTGCGTTATGTAGGCTAACTTTCTCTATTCTCCTGTAACTTCATTCCTCTTAGCCCCAAATATTTTCCTAAGCA
The DNA here is from genome assembly GCF_040183065.1 of Periplaneta americana. Taxonomy (NCBI): domain Eukaryota; kingdom Metazoa; phylum Arthropoda; class Insecta; order Blattodea; family Blattidae; genus Periplaneta; species Periplaneta americana. The sequence continues at coordinate 44,284,813 of NC_091118.1, read as the reverse complement.
CCTTATTCTCAAACACCCTTAACCTCAAACTACATTATCCTGAAGTATTTTAAATGTCTCCTGAGATACCCTATAGGCCTATAAAAATTGCACAAGACTGTGATTGATATTTGCAAAATATATTATTATTATTATTATTATTATTAGTATTATTATTACTATTATTATTATTCGGTAGTTATTGATGTAATAATAATAGTAATAATAATAATAATAATAATAATAATAATAATAATAATAATAATAATAATAATAATAATAATGAATTATGTAAAATGTTACTGAAGCAAGAAAGACAAGAGTTGATAGCTTTTGTAAAAGAAAATACTGTGGCCTATGTGAACTGAAATGATTATCAACAAATGTATTACAATAAAAATATTAGCATTTTTACATACGCAGTCAGTGGGATGCGTACCCTTTGAGACAACCGTACCTCTGGGGGTACGCGTACCACAGATTGAATACCACTGGTCTAGAGCAGTGGTTCCCAAGGACCTTTGAAGCTCACATTTTATTTTGGCGGATCCTCAAAATGTCTTGTACAATTTAAGCTGGTAATGATGTTTTACTCATTAAACATTTACATAATGCAATGACTTAAACATCCTTAATAAAGTGATATAGATATTGAGTTTCAGTTTTATGTCTTGGATATAATCTTGAAATACTACATAAATACAAAGTTATTTTACGTTATATTATGTATTTGCTGTGAAAAATAAAATCAGTTTTTTAGACTTCCAATAAGTGTTTCAGTGGAATGGTTTATGTCTTTGTTCTAAAAAAAAATATTATATTAAGGCTTACCCTAAGGTTATGAGTACGGAAATATAACTATTTTTTCTTCTCTACGTACGACGAATACAAAACTCGAGTTTTGCCCACTTTTTCGTTACACCCGGTAGAATTTGCAAAATCGTGAAACGCAAGGCGTTTATCATCATTCGTCCTTGCAGATATTAGGCCTAGTGGCCTGTTACGGTCTCCGTCCATCTTTTCAGGAGGCGTTCCAAAGATCGTCTTCCATGTGGTACCTATAGCGGAGAATTTGTCTTGAGAGTCTGGAACGGTCCATCCTATTGACATGGTTAAGCCATTTTTGTCTATAGTGGTTGAGATGAGAGGCGTTTATTATTTTTGAAAATTACTAAATTAAACACTCAATGACACATTGTACACGTGGAATGCAGAGGAAACACCTAGCAAATAAGTAAGCTTATGGCAATTGGCAGCAGCGCACGATGTCGTGTCTTCAGATCTCTTGATATGTTTGCCATGGCGACGGGTTAAAAAACAAAGAACTGTCAGTCAGGAGTATTTTTAATCAGGATCTAGTTTATAATGCTGACAACCCTGGAGAAACGGAAATAAATAGCAGATGTTACAGAACAATATGCCGTGTGTTTTTATTTTTACCCATTTCCTGTGATCAAAACACGCGATACTATGTTTCATAGTTTAATCTGTTTTGAGGGTCAAAGCAATGCTGTGTAAGAAATTATATTTTTAGAGTCGTATCCTGGTTTTAGAAACAAATTAAAACACTTAATTAATAGCGCACATCATTATAAGAGGTTCTGTATTGCATTGTCATGTTATGGTTAGAAAAGTCAACAGATAAAATGTTCGGTTTTGGGGATCGGAAAAGCGAGATATTGGCCAAAAACATAGCATGAGGTCGGGTATCGATTAGACGTTCTCCGGGCAGCAAACGGAGCACATGTTAAAGTGTATGCATGAAATTTCGATAAGTTAAGGTATTATTTGCTGAAAACCACGTCTCTATAGCGTAGTTTTTCAGTAATAATTATGTTTATAATCAGGAAAATACTTTTATGTAATGTTCGCCATGTAATTTTATGTATTTGCCTAAATACGCCTGTGGGTTTGCGATTAGATTATACGCAGCACAATAGTGACAAAGAAGTTGCCGTAATGGCACGGCGAACGTGTTACACATAATTTGTGTTCTATGAATAGAGTTCAGCACAGTTGTATGCTATCTACAATTTAAAAAATTTGAACAACAAATTAAAGAGCACAGAATAATTAGAATAATATCGCTGTAACTGTATTCTTTGATCAAAATATAGCATGGTAATTGATCAGATCCAGTTGTACTATCGATAGTTAACGCGGCACACTATCGGATGCAATGACGAATATAAGTTATTCTGTTACATTTCGTAATAAAATAATGACGAAACTATGACGTAGCTATGTAACAGTTGTACTGTTATACACGACGTATGTAGTGATTATTAGTAAGGAATTTACACACGACTTATTGTGTAAGTATAAGACAGTTAAACGTCTAATACTTTTTATTAGTAAGACTGTTAGTATAATCCTTAATTATTCATTAGTTTAGCTTATTAGCCATTATTTCATTTATTTACTAATTTAATAGAATATTCTACACATTATATGGAACGAGCATGACAAAATCGAACGGCTCATACTCCATCTTTCGTGGCTCTCTTTGCATGACCTCTTCGCAGAGTTTTTTTTTTTTCTGGCGTGCGTACAATACGTCCAGTTAAACACCTTCTTGGTACACTGACGTTTAAAGGGTTAGGCACAGCTTACAGCAGTAAAATTTTGGAAATATTCAATAGTTTTTTCCTTCATTACTTCATCTTGTACAATAATGAAAATTAGTATGTGTAAAACACTGTCCTTCTGCTATATGAAAAAAAAAAAATATTTTTACGATTAAAAAAAATTATTTACATTTTTTTTTTCAAAATTCAGTTCACTGTGCAGTGATGAAGCGTTTCCTACATAACTCAAAAATTATCCAACATTCTGTGATGAAATTTTTTGTGTGTATTTATGCATGTCATATCTATAACATTATGCAAGATCAATTCTGTACCTCTGATAGATTGTCTGATAAAAATAAATTAATTTAAAAAACGGTCAAATATCAGTACTTTCTTCTAACACAAAATAAAAAATAAGGAATGTAGTTGAAAGAGCATGATAATGTAAACCTGAGTTTCAGCAATAAAATAAAAGAGAGAGAGAACATGATAAAGTTAACAAGTTTACGAGTTGTGAGGGTAACGCTTCATCACTGCACAGTAAACTGCTACCATTTTGAATTTTGAAAAAAAATATATATGTATAATTTTTTTTTAAATCGTAAAAATATTTTTTAATATAGCAGAAAGATAGTATTTTACACATACCAATTTCCATTATTGTACTGTAAAAGATACAGTAATGGAGGAAAAAAAGTTGAATATTTCCAAAAATTTTACTGCTGTAACCCCTTAAAGGTATCTGACCTTAATATTCGATAGTAATCGATAATTTGTTGGTGGAAGTGTGGATTCTTATTATTTCTATGAATATATGGCGAAGATAATAGTCACTGTCGCTAATCGTACATACATATACCCGCATTATAGAATTCAATTTTTTCATCCCTGTCTACTGATTGTAAAAGAACAGTGGGTTTTGCTGGAAACCGCTAATATTGTCAATTATGAGAATAATTTATACTTAATTTACATAATTATTTTCCTTGACGCTTTTTAACTGCCCAATAATGGTGCCACCTGTTAGGAACTAGCGGAACTCTTTCAAAGTTTGTCAATTTTTTTTTTTTTTTATCTTTAGTTCTGACATCCTGTGGTTGGAAAGCTCGCTCACACGATCATAAAATCGTAGGTCGGATTTCTTTGAACATCAGTGTACATGCCGCCTCTGGTACTCTTTTATTTTCAGTAGGCATGTCGGGGACTATACACGATTATAATGGGCTTGTATTAAGTTACCATGACGACCAATACGTTGCAGGGCTTTTATTTGGAACTAGCCGTACCCGTGCGCTCCGCTGCACCCATTAGAAATAAATATAAAATAATTACATAATTAAAATAGGACATTTGATCCAGGGAACATTCGTGTTTGATATAAGGATAAATCGTTTATTATGTTACTTAATTTAAATTGTATTTGCATAATTAAAATGCGATCATTTTGATCCAGAGACCACTCATTTGGTCATAAAAATTATTTTAGGAAATACAGGAAACGAATGTACAGAATAGTCTATCAAGTTTCCTGTGCATAAGAAGCTATTTTAATCTTACCTGTCCTCGATTCACTCAGAAGTTACTGTAATAACATTATAGCATTATGTCCATCTAGAGAAACTACACTTTCCAATGGTGAAATAATAATTAATTATACAAATCTGTTAATTTAGCTTCTGATATTACTTCATACAAACACAGAAACATTATCTGGAGGCTATCTTTCATAGCTTTCGATTGTTGCTGTCCAAGGCCCCTTATAGACGAAGTCATTTGTTTTTTAATTCATTACACGGCCTTAGATGGCAGTTATTTTAATTTTTGAAACTCATTTATCTCATTAAATATCAGTCCTATCAAAATTTTTAAAAGAATAAAACTTATCGAAAATGATTTTTAAAGAAAGTTTTGTTATGTAACATTTTTCATAAAAATCAATAATAAGCGAGATATTTCGATTTATTTAATTCAGACCCCCTTATAACCCCCCTTTTAAATAATGTATTTTGAATGCCATATAGCCTATAATCTAAGTTACAACGAACTTAATTTATATTCCAATTTTCATCGAAATCGGTTCAGCCATTATCGCGTGAAAAGGTAACAAACATACAGACAGACATACAAACAAAAATTTCAAAAATGCGATTTTCGGTTTCAGGGTGGTTAATTATATGTGTTAGGACCAATTATTTTTGGAAAATCGAAAATTACCAGAAAAATTTCGGCTACAGATTTATTATTAGTATAGATGTAAGTTGAATGCTCACTATAACACTGACCTTCCACCCACAGCTGATCGACACGAGTGTGCACTTGAGCGGACTTGAGGCCGACGCAGAAGGTGGCGAGCACCAGGATGGCCACGAAGAGCACCTTGCCCGCGTGTCGGTGCAGGAAGCAGCCCAGTTGGAACAGCTGATTCTGGAGACGGGCCCGCAGCCACAGAGAAGCGCGCTCCCCGGTTGCTTTACCCTGAAACGGGGAAATAACACACTTAACACTTGACGCAAGAGAGTGTGAAATACTTTTACACTTTAATTTCTTTTACTAGTTTTGGACATTTAATTTCCTTCATTCAACCAAGTGCCCCATCTAGTGGACGACTCACATATATTTATATATTATTGTTATGTATCAGATTACATATATAGGCTATATATTTTTTTGCATTGTTTGTTTTTGGCGTATTATCTATCTATTGTTATTTTATATGTAAGTTGAAAAAATATTGTGAGTTAGCTTTCTCTTTGGGGTATATGAAATATATATGGAACTGGATAATACCCACGGCAGACCAATATCGATAGTCGACGCTACTCGCTGGCCACTAGTCACCGGGCCGTACCGAGCCGTATCAAACAAAATATAATCGAAATGGTGGTAGTCAAATTCGCGACAATATTCTTAAATAATTCACTCCATTAGTCAAGTTCAAGGTTTTATGTAATACAACGGCGGTTTTTTAATGCATTAAAAGAAAATGAAGATGTAATAAGATCATAAACTAGGTTATCACAAGGAAATTAACAGGAAAAAAAGGTGTGTTTTACGGAATACCATTAAAATGACGGAAAGTAAATTTACGCTTAATGTACGCCAAAGCGTAAAGTACGTAATTATGACGGCGTTGCTGTTTTATTTCTGGCCTATAGAAAAACACCTAGCCTTTTAGGAAAAAAAATTTTTGGGGCCATGAAATTATTCACCGCTTTCATTATAGGCCTATTATTTTTTTTATCTATATTACGAATCAAAAACTGTCATATTATATAATTTTAACTACTACATGGACGAATGAAATAAAGCTAACCTAACCAAAGCTAACCTAACCTAACCAAAGCCAACCTAACCTAACCAAAACTAACCTAACCTAACCAAAGCTAAGCTAACCTAACCAAAGCTAACCTAACCTAACCAAAGCTAACCTAACCTAACCTAACCTAACCTTCGTAAATGCAAGGTCTGTAACCGGAGCAAGAAGGGATCTCAATCATTTAATCCGCAATGTACACGCAAAAATGAATTCAAGTAAGGATCACGCTCCCACTACATGAGAGGTCCGCGCATGCGCTACAGCAAAACTGTTTCTGTCCCGAGCCTCTCATCTAAGGCACTCGTCATAGTTTACTCGCAATATTTACGCAAATACACATTGTCGCTAACAGTGGTGCTATCTCTCAATAATGTTCAGAACGAAGGAGGTAGATTGAGAGAGAGAAAAAAGAAATATAGCACAAAACTGTTTTGTCTCGAGACTCTCATCTAAGACACGTAATAAGTCACATAATCTACCTGCAATATATTTGCGCATATACACTTTGTAGCTAACACTGGTGCTATCTCTCAGTAATGTTCAGAACGAAGGAGGCAGAGAGAGAGAGAGAGAAAATTCTCCCACCAACGTCATGTTCTTATGTTGGTGACATTGTGTATTTACTTAAATTTGGTGGTAAACGTAACGGCAAGGTTCAAAGTGACCGTGGTAATTCTCCAGTATAGCGATATATATATATATATATATATATATATATATATATATATATATATATATATATGTCTTTCTCGTATTTGCTGTTTTGACTTGTTTTGTTTATATTCCTTCTCTGTATTTCTTTAGTTTTTCTGTTAGTATGTCTTGTCTTTAGGATCGTTTTTTTCCTGTAAGTACCACCAAGTGAAAAACCCATTTGTTAAAAAATATTCATTCATTCATATTTTGAATGTCAGAAAGTTTATTTCCACCTATGCGAATTTCCTCAGGCTAAGACTTCTCTTACAATTAAGAGAGACGAGTTGTTCTCTGTCCGATAACCGAAAGGTTAGGGTTGGTGCACGTGTTTTTCGCTATGTGAGCGAGGAGTGATGTCTTCCTTTGGCACTAGCATGAACCTCCAAAGTCCAGGAGTTGAAAGACGCGACAGATGTTCTGCAGAAACTCTGTGTTCCTTGGCTTCAGTTCTGTGGATTGTTCCCGATGACTAAGCACCACGCCATGCTAGCGCTGTGATGGTCTAGTCAACTAGATGTGGGTGAGTAGGCAATTTTACATCCTGGCTCGTTTTATTCTAAAGAAAAAGATACGATATCTTAAGAGATGTGAGACCCCAACTATGAAGCCGTGCAGACGACTCTAACGACATTGTACGTAATATAAATACAATTTCTTATCGAACAGGTGAGTGATATTAGGATTGTCCTCGACGCGGAACATCATCAGATATCGATACAAGCGACAATATATTTGACACATTTTCTGAAGTGAGCCTATTATTTGATATATCAAACGGCCGGTTTTTCTTGTTATTAGCTATGAACGCGAAATATAACAAAGAGATGCACCAAGAAGTATAGGCCTATGTGGGTTTTATCGTGACTGAAATCTAATAGTAAATTTATTGCGAATTTTTGCCTCTTTCTGCAAAAATTTTCATTTCTGCATGCATATATCAGTAAGGGAGAGTCGGGTAGTATCGGACAGTGAGTTTCTTTCATCTACCACACGATGATAGTACCTGATTGACATGGTTACGTTTCTGTGATGTCGCATAGAGAAACGTAACCATGTCATTCAGGTACTACCATATGGTGGTAGATGAAAGAAACGCACTGTCCGATACCACCCGACTCTCCCCTATATCAGTCAGAATCTCAATCAGAGATAGGTGCTATGTTGAAGGACAACAAAATATGGGTGTGAAACAATTTTCAAATCGCTCAATAAATTTAATGAATTTTGTATGAATCAAAGATTAAATGAACAAACAAGTTTTCTTTTTTTTTTTTAATTTTGGATGCCCTTTTTATTTTGACAATGCTGAACAAAATCTTGAATAAATAGCTTTTTTTGCTTTATTGCATGGATTTTTTGTATAAGAGATTTCGGGTACGACTCCCATGTGAACTCCATACATTTAGGAAAACGTATTATGTGTCTTTCATATGTTAAATTTTATATTACCTTGTTAACATGTTTCGACCTGTTATTGGTCATCTTCAGAACTGGTTGTTGCCGGTCTTGGCGCCTTTTGTTTTGTTTCCTGTGGGGGTGTGTTTGTATAGTGTAATGTGGAGTCAAAGAGTCTGTGTGTTCTGAAATTGAGTTGTGTGTTGAGAATTTCATTTGGATGTTTTTTTTATGTGTGTATTTCGTATTATTCTAATGTGTTTAGTTTCTGACTTTTTGGTTGGATGTGTAGAATTTCCATGTCTGTGTTGATGTCTCTGTAGGTGTGGTAGACATGGAAATTGTACACATCCAACCAAAAAAGCAGAAACTAAACACACTAGAACAATACGAAATGTATAGACACACAAAAACATATCCAAATTAAATTGAAGCGGTGAGATCAATAACCATTCAAGTCCACTTCTGGCCATTCATTCTTTGCAAATTTGAAATTAAATTTTGGATATTTCCACAAGTGTTACGACTTTAAATGTTGATATACCACTTTGTCTTTATCTCTGAAACAACCAGAAATGTTACGTGCAAAAAATGATTAGATGAGAAACAAAAAAAAGTTTCTTGCATTTATCTTGAAACATCTGTAAATGGACTTGAATGGTTATTGATCTCACTGCTTCATTTCTCAACACACAACTCAATTTCAGAACACAGACACTCTTTGACTCCACATTACACTACACAAACACACCCCCACATGAAAGAAAACAAAAGGCGCCAAGACCAGCAACAACCAGTTCTGAAGATGGCCAATAGCAGGCCGAAACATGTTAACAAGGTAATATAAAATTTAACACGTGAAAGACACATAATACGTTTTCCGATGTGATATAGTGTTAAAAGTTGTGTAATCAAGATGTACCATAAATTTAATTGGTTCATTTGAACCTTGAAAATCGTTGGTATACTAGTATTTGAATTAAAATGCCTCTGGTGCAGATAAGTAAGAAAATAATTGAAACTTGCCTAATTTTGGAATCTTGGATATCAATTTTTTTCAGTGGTCCCTTGAACTTCGAATAAACAAACATATGAACTAAACGTATCTGTAATTAAGAAACAAAGCGGAATTGACATACATTTAGAAGAACACTTTTGGTTATTTTTAGGTCCTCTATCCGTTTCCCAAAGGTTTCCCACATATCAGTTCACAAGTTAACAACATTCTATATACTGAAAGACACATCGGAGTCCCCACCGATACCTACAAGAGAGACAGTGGCGGCAAGCCTTTAGGTTCTCCTCTCTATGTTTCTGTCTTGGCCGCAAGCCACTGTACGATGATTCATACGAGTTACAACTAAGTTAATGAACTACCCAGGGCGCATGCGTTATCTGCGCGCGCAATCCACGAGCGCGGGGGTCCTCGCATGCGAAATAATGGGAGGATCGCTCCGAATCCTCAAACAAGGATGTACGTGGGCCTGCATGAATAAACAACGTCGATTGGAAGACTGATTGTTCTAGCAACTATTTATTCTTAGTTAGATCGAAACAATCTTGATCTGGGACAGCTGTAACGGAATCAGCTGACTGCTCTCCAGCTAGAAGACCGATTATGAGTATTTGAATGCTGGTATCATTCTTAATTCAATCGTTATTAAATTATAAATTGATCTCTTAATATCCTCTGATACAGACGTAGTTGTCATATTATTATTATTATTATTATTATTATTATTATTATTATTATTATCATAAATGACTTGACAGATTAACTCTGCTCGATATATGACCTATTGCTTGCTTATATTTCCATGAAGTGTGAACAGAAATAACTTATGAACATCTTGTGCGTGCGTGTGTGCGCGTATGTATGTATGAATGTACAGTAGTGGCAAAAAAAAAACCGGACCGACCCTTGTAGCTTATTTCAGGGCCTTGTTCACTCAGAGCACGATAGACTGGTATCTAAGACTTTCGTGGTTCGAATCCTGTCTGGGAAGGAATTTTTTTTTTTGTTCCTTATTCAAATGTATACCCAATACTTTTCGATTGCAGCGATATTTTACTACTTAATTAACTTATTATTTCCAGAACATGAAAATCAGCAATCGAAAAGTATTGGAAATAAATTTGAATAAGGAACAAAAAAAAAAGTTTCCTTCCCAAGCAGGATTCGAACCACGAAAGTCTTAGTTACCAGTCTATCGTGCTCTGGAGTGAACAAGGCTCTGAAATCAGCTACAAGGGTCGGTCCGGTTTTTTTTTTGCCAGTACTGTACATATTATTATAACTATATATTTTGTACACTGTAGTTTAAATGAAACTGTGACATTATTGTGCTCCAAAAGTAATTTTTGAAGGCTATGCCATGCAGAATTTTAACTCATGGTGAAGGATCCAAGAGACAATTATTTGCCCTTCCTGATGATTGAGACGATAGGCTACGTAACTACGAAGCATTGGATGTAATCCTAAAATCCCGCACCACTTTGTACATCGTGAAATTGTTGTGTGAGGTAGCTACAAATGCTGAAATAATATTCACAAAAACGTCCCTGTTCCTTTGATACGATCTTAAAAGAGCAACCATGAAAAGAAATTCAGGTAATTTACCAGACTGCGTCACTCTTATACGTCAAAGAATGCGCCCTGAGCCAAATAATCGGAAATTGAAGGTGCTTCTATAGTCTTCGGTCCAAGGCAATTTATTTGAATACAATGACGAGTAGTTATTTCTTGAATTTGTGCCGCTTTGCGCAAAAACGGCGTATAGGAGCGATTCATTCCCTCAAATCACTATACTAAACGGAAACAATACTAAAACCTGATTTATAGATCTTGATTAATAATAATAGTAATAATAATAATAATAATAATAATAATAATAATAATAAAGATCTATAAATCATTATTATTATTATTATTATTATTATTATTATTATTATTATTATTATTATTATTATTATTATTATTATTGTGTTACATCTACAAGAAATACATTATTTATTATTATTATTGAAATAAAACAAAAGAGGATGTTACCGCAGTCTACTATATGCAGTCGCGAAGCTCAATATGTAGTAAAAATGCAAACATGTGTAGTTGCCCACCACTAGGATCGCTACTATCGCCTCATCATCACAGATCTCTCCTAGCAGATGACAAAATATGTTACACTTTCGTTGTCGTGTTCTTTTGGAAAAATTAATACCTTCCTTCTATTATTGAAATATTAAATGGATAAAGTTCATTTATTATTTTAATGAAGTATATTAAATTCCACCATAAACTCGAAGATACCTGCAAGAAATAGGTTAATATTATTTTTGTTTGTGCAAAACGAACTGAAATTTACTATAATCGCTTCACTCATTCAAGATTATAGCGATAATGAACTATGAAACCAATAAATATTAATTTGCATTTCCCTTTACAACAATATAATAACAATAATAATGGAAATATGAATTAATGGGAGTAACTTACGTGTACCGGTACTTGTAGTTAACAAAGTGGGATGAGGTTAAGCAATAATAATCTCACCAGAATTGGAAATAAAACGTGATCAATAAATTTTATTGTAATAGAATTATTTTTTCTACGTCTCTAGTAAAGTAACAAATAAAAATAACAACAAAATTAACAGCTATAATTAAAAACATATCCTTTGAAAAAAAAAGTAGGCCTAAGTTGTCTGAAAATGTACAATTATTCAAGGAGTCAGCTGATACAGACGTAGAATTAGTGGAAAGCTTTTGTTTCTCAGCTGCAGGTAATAACAGAACAGGTTTATTTGAAACATCAAATAAAGTTGGAACTGCATTCCAGATTAATTTATTTTTGTTTTCATTCATAAATTGTGTGTTTTCGAAATGAAGAGAGCAAAACTTCATATTATTATAAAGATATGCTTCATTATTTGTCATTAGATCTTCCCTCCTGCTGTTTATTAACCACTTTTTGCATTTAGAAGTAAAATAAGAAATAGATGTTAGGATTTTTCTTCACGAGCATCAATGCGAAATACGCAACGACCTATCACTCGATGGAAATACGACTCAGTCCACAGTCCACTCTAAATCCAAAGTCGACCGTGGACAGTCTATTGTTTCTAGTTGCTAACAGCTTGGAGCGCTTTATCGCGAGATTTGCAAAAAATCACCTCAAGCTTCGCGACTGTATATAGTAGACTGTGATGTTACAATGTTAGAAAAATGTAAAGGAAATCACATCACCTATAATGCAGACAATGAAAACAAACACCATTTAATACTCGAAAATAACTTTTTTTAATTGCCCATCATATACTCAAGCTTTGTCAACACTGGTATCTAATTTTCCTGGCATTGTGAGGGCTTCTATCTCATACATTTTTTATTCTTTGGATACCGTCAGAGCCATCTATCTGAAGGTGATTCTGATACCGTTCCTTTGAAATAAATTACCTTCCTATTCCTCACTTCGTTCCTCTTATTAAATATTCTCTCTGATATAAATCGATTAGTTTGTGCCGTTTATTTGTTTCACAGAATGTGATCGCTAGAATGACCACAGCTATGCTCAGATGTTTCTAGAACTAACTTATGCTCCGTCTGTCTTCTACGGTCTGTCTTCGATGCATCGTTCCCCGCTCCCCTCCTACGCTGTGTGATGCGTTGTGGTACGATGGGGTAGTTTTTATTATAGATACTGATGTGTTCAAGTAGGCGTTGTGTGTTTAGTGCGTGTTTCTTGCTGGAATTTCTCTCGAATGCACAGAAATTTACGGACAAGGTAAAGTACAAATATCTAGTTGTATATATGTTATGGATTGCATTATTCTAAACCGTAAAAGTATATAATATAATCTTCAACTTGCGCTTGTTATGCTTAAGGTTAATAATAAATAGTATTTACTAACTTTAAACAATGGAAGAGTTATAGACATAAGAAGCAAGTTTAATGGTATTAATTTCGTATCATGTTACCGTAGTTACAATTTTTAATAGGCGAATATTGAGTTTGTGGTTATCAGATAATGAATATCATTCAGCATCCATGCAGAATGACTAGATGGCTCTGAACTTGTTTCTTTATTCATTTCCAGACATCAGCGCGATGCTGAAACGAATGTGGTATGTTCAACTGTATAATCATTGTAAAAATTGACTTCATATATTGTTTCATTTTATTATTTTCAGTCTTATAATTATTACAGTAAAGACACTGTGAGTGTCTGCTGTAATTGGCACATAAGTGATAGCGTCTGATAGCGATGGGGGGGGGGGGACCAACTTGTAGTTGTTTACCCTTCGCCGGAGTGTACTTCCTTAAATATTACGAATTAGAAAGAGAAATAATGAAATGTGATTAATTTAAAACTGCTCCGATTTTTTTCATGATTGTCGTACATTCGATTTTCCGATAAATTATACCAACCAAATCCATCACGAATTATTCAAACTATATTAATTGACCTCATCGCTAGACCTGATGGGGAAGGCTTTCGGCTAAACTAGCGCAGAGTTAGTTCCCTTAGTACTCATACTTCGGATGATCTGATTTTAGGACTCATGTTTATCAGACTTTTTTTCTTGTTTTGATTAATACTACACCTCTCAAAATATTGATTTTTATTAAAGGGGTTAGGTACAGCTTACAGCAGTAAAATTTTGTAAATATTCAACATATTTTTCCTTCACTACTGTATCTTGTACAATAATGAAAATTGGTATGAGTAAAACACAGTCCTTTTGCTATATGAAGAAAATATTTTTACGGTTTAAAAAAAAATTACATTTTTTTTTTTTTTTTTTCAAAATTCAATACACTGTGCAGTGATGAAGCGTTTCCCACATAACTCAAAAACTATCCTACATTATGTGATGAAATTTCTTGTGTGTATTAATGCATGTCATATCTACAATAAGATGCAAGATTACTTCTCTATCCTTGATAGATTGTCTGATAAAAAATAAATTCATTTTACAAAATGGTCAAATATCAGTATTTTCTTCTAACACAAAATAAAACAAAAGCTATTATTTATTAAGGAATGTAGTTGTAAGAGCATGATATTGTAAACATGAGTTTCAGCAATAAAATAAAAGAGAGAGAACAAGAAATAGTTAACAAGAATTAATATAAGTTAATACAAAGAGGAAATTCATGTTTAATTAATCTACTGTAATCTCCTGTTTTTTTTCGATGATCTTCTCCTGATTTTTGTGAGTAGGTCGTGGCAACAATGCACCAACCTTCAAGGAAAGAAATACTTGAAAATTTAAATAACAGAATTTATTTTAGTTACTGAACATTCATATAAAATTGAAATATAATATTGTGTAAAGCGTATTTTTTGGTTAGTTAAATAAGTCCCTGTTCTCCAATTTCTTGAACTAAACGTATCAACTCTTATAATATGAAAAAAGAGACGGACTGTTTGTGAGGTCGGATGTGGCCCAGGGCCACTCATTTGATATACTGTGAACAGAGGGACAGAGAAGGAAATAAAGACGGCCCAAATTGTTACCAAATTCGGACTGTAGCAGTCGTTTCAAAACAGACAACTCTGCCTGCCTGCGTGCACATTTGCCTCGCTTCTAATCCACTGTGACGAAATGAAGCGTCTTGATGGGTGGCCCTCGTGACGTCATCAGATTGTCATGACGACAAGGGAGATGGATGCTGCGGCGTTGCCAAGTCGGTTCCTCCCACCCCGCCGCTATGCCATTCCATTCATGCAGAGTGCCGAGGTAAGAACGCAAACCGCACCGGGCGCTTCACTGCGCTAGCGATGGGTGAATGGAGCGAAGCGAGGCGGTCCAGTGCGACTCGTGCTTTACTACTCCTGAATTTGTGCCAAAATTGTAAAGTGAGTTGTGCGCCCTGCGTAATGCTTGTACTAGCGTACATAAATTTGCATAAGACTTATCGCCATGTTACGTAATTGTTGTTGCGGCCCACTGCCCATTAATTTCGTATGAACTACCAGACCCCAACCTGAAACAAGGGTGTAGTCACAGCTGACTTCACTTGCGGGCCAGCGAAGCATTGGTGGAGTTCTATACCTGACAGATACTAAGAGATATTTCATAGACAAAGGAGATGTAGGGCAGGCTTTCTTGCTTCTTGTAATATATACTCCGCGCCCCCTTTTTTTCCTTTAGGCTGGTATTATACTATCACAGTTCGTTGACGAATATGATAAAATATTTTATGCTCTACCATGCCGAAATGTAGTAATTATACACCTGGTAGCAGCCCTTTAATGGATCTCATTAAAGTACACCTATTCATTAAAGTTCAGGTGTTCCATCAATCAGAAAATACCATTGTAGCAATATGAAAGCGCAAGTATCGATTATTCTTGGATATGCAATCGAAAGACAACTAGTTCTGTTACTATAATAATTAGCGTTAATTGTAAATAATATTCAAATAAATTCAATTTGTCTTCTCGTTTTTCAATGTCTAATTCAATTTCAAGGTTATATCAAGATTGTTTATTTTACTCTCTAGATTATATCAAGGTCAATGTCGACATTTGTTTCTCGGAAAAATCAATACTTTCGCGTCTGCGCATATCTCACAATTTACGAGGTATTGCACAAGGTCAGTTCCGCTCCTCAGTCAGATAAGAATAACATGAATACTTATGAATAATTTCAAGTTTCGCTTGCGCTCGTTTCATAAACATACCCGCGTCTTAATTACTACCATTATAGGCTCGTTGCATAATGTACTATTATCAGAGATCTGTGATAAAAGGTAGGATTTTGAGTATATACACTATATAAAATATCTATTTTTATCAGAGATAACCTAAAATTAAGGAAAAAGGATTATCAGCCTCCATTTATAGTTTAATCAAATAAAATCATCTTTGACCACAGATATGCACAAATGAATAACGAACAGTACTATGTATGTTTAGATACAATTGAGACAGGGAAATCAAAAACTCCCTAATTCTAGTAAACGAAATTTTACAGGAGAGAGAAAAAACTTATCATCTGTCTTACTAATTTTAAATATTGTACATTTACCTATTAATATTGTGTAAAAAACATTCTTTATCAATTAAATACTTCAAAATATAAATTTTTACATTATTTTACACTACAATTTGAAATAAACACTGCTGGAGTTAGTGGTTTTCTGACTTCTACAGTGTATAGATTAAGAAAAGTGAATAAATATGAGCCATATGAAGAAAAAAGATAAGTATATATCCCTCATGAAACATTGGAATATACGAGAAAATGGAAGTTTATTATTAAGATTAACATTGCTACATTTTTTAAAATTTCAAATATGAGACAGAAAATCACAAATTACCATAAATCACATCAAAATACACAAATAAAATCACAAACAATATTAAAATGTTAACACAGTCTCATTCATGTTACAGATTCTGTTTTTTCTCTCACTCTCATGTTCTTCCTGTGCATCTAGATTATTACTGTCCAAAAACAGAGTTTGATAATACATCCTACTTTCCTCAGAAAAAAAAAAAAAACATTAAATTTTACAAGTCCTTTCGCTTTATTTTTTCAATGGCAATGCCGAATTGTACTTTAGTTGACTGGGGAATGATACATCTGTATTGGGTTTATGGAAATTAAATCGACTCCATGTATTTCATAGATATTTGTGAAATTCTGAATATCATATCACTTTACTCAAATGGTTGAGCGTTAGTGTTGTCACCTACCGGGAAATTAAGTTTGTAATGCACAAACTCTCTTATTCCATGGAGTAAGTGGAGTTCTGACTTCCACGAGTTTTAAAACAGCCCCCAGAATGCAGATGAATGTCGAAATTAGTGTATTCTTGCCTTCCACGCATGCGGGACAAACTAACAAGCATCATCCAGCCTATAATTCAATTTTTTACAAAATTGGAGTTAGTGGGTTTTTGATCTCCCTGTCTCATTTAGTTCAAAATATTACAATATGGATATTGCTTAAAAAGAAACAGAAAAGGAAACGAGTTAAACCATAGATTACAACTTAAAGAGAAATAAATTATTGCATCAAGGATTAAACGTGTAATAAGAAAGTATGTGTCGCTTTCGTGAAACTCATTTTCTATTTTATTAGCAATAAAAATACCCAAATTACGGTTCTTCTGAATACAGTATGTCCACAAAAACATTCCATGTCTATAAACTGATACAATTGTGTAACTAAGCGTATTACGAAATTCATAACCAGGGGATGTGTAATTGTGATTTTTGGAGGAAAACAATGCATGGCACCATAAGGGAAAAAAAGACGTGTTCCTGCTCTTTCACTTGTCACTGTGGCATTGTTGGATAGAAGCAAATTGTGTTAAATAATGTGAATGTTTACATTTCAACTCACTGTGAACTTTAAAAACATTTATAGAGTTATGGCTAGAGACGAGAATTCCATGCAAATGCATGTTTTTATAGGAACACAGGACATAGCTCAAACTTAGTACTTAACCATTTCATTACTTTCTGGTTCCAAATGTGTACTTTTTCGTGTTTATTTGCATGTTTTGGGGATAAAAACATGCACAATGCATATTTAAGCAATTTTTACCTTAATCATGCATATAATATACATTATATTCAGTTTAAGTGCATGTTTTAATGGTTTTGAGTGGACACCTCAGTTTCTCAATTTTTATGTCCCTTATTTTAGCTACAGGAATCAGGATTGAAAAAGGAAAATAATTTAAAAAACTAAATAATAGAAAAATGTTCATTGAAGTTTGCACCCATATCTTCTTCCGATGTAGAGAGTCATTCCCTGCCTATATTTACTGACAAGCGTAGGAACCTCACAGAAACCATTTTAGAATTGTTGTTAATTGTTAACTGTGCAAAAAAAAAGTGAAGTGAAATAAGAAATTTGGAACAAAAATGACAGTGCACATTTTAATGTATTTTTCGCTTGTTCGTGCATGTTTCATAGTTTGATAGTGCATGAATGCATGCATATTTTGGGATTTTATAGTGCATGAAATTCTCGTCTCTAGTTATGGCGAACCCACAGGATCGTAGTTGGTGCGTATTGCACCACCTCAGAATCATTTTGTCAGTAAGTGCCGCATGTTGAAACTCCCGTCTAAAGGCACGCTGAACTCACTACACTCCGTGTGCTATGGTATTCCAATATACACAAACTACGTTCCTATGAGTTAGCCATAACTCTCGAAATGCTGCAGAATTCACACTGAGTTGAAATGTAAACATTGACACAATTCAACACAATTTGCTTCTATTCAACGACGCCACAATGATAAGCGAAAGAGCGGTAACAGTCTTTTATTTCATATTGTGCCATCTATTGTTTCCCGTCAACAATTACAATTACACATCCCCTGAAATTCTTTGAGCCATTCTTTCTAATGGCACCGGTATGAATTTCGTAATACGCATAGTTAAATAATTATAGCAATTTATAATCACGCAATGTTTCTGTGGACACACTGTATAGCATTTCTTTCTCCGTCATTCAGAAAAATGTGTAGCTTTATGTTTTGTGAAAGTGTTTGCAACGATTGTTGAGCAATCTGAACAAAACGGCTCCTGTTTTGGTAGAGTAATACACTCGAGTAAGTCAGTCGGTCTTAACGATTGCCCTTACCTGCGTTATCGGTAGGAAATTCATTCAGTAAATAATCATGTAGACTATTAAGAACAGTAATTATATTAAACGTCATTAAGGTATTTTACGCAATAGAGAAGACATGTTGGTTTCGAAATGCCACGTTTTTTTTTATCTTAGAAGCATGCCTTCATCAGGAAAATAGCTTTCTGAACCACTAATCTCTTAATTAGAATTGCTTCTCCCTTGACTGTCCTATCTAATGGAATGCCGGTACCGGTACTGAAAATGTTTAGAATGTTTCGTTAATATAGAAATCCCATTGAGAAACCGCCAAGAATCCAGGGTCACATTCTTTCGCCATATAAATCTTGAAAGAATTGTCTTATAGTTAGTTATTGGTTACTACGTACACCTGCATCGACATTATATGACTAAGAAGATCGATTCCCAGCTTGGGAAGTAGAGACTTCTGCTTTTAAAAGAGACTGGAAATGTGCATGCGTCTATGCTCTCAAGTCTAGGATCGTTCCGTCTCCCGGGTTCGAATCCCGGTCGGGGCAAGTTACCTGGTTGAGGTTTTTTCCGGAGTTTTCCCTCAACCCAATACGAGCAAATGCTGGGTAACTTTCGGTGCTGGACCCCGGACTCATTTCACCGGCATTATCACCTTCATATCATTCAGACGCTAAATAACCTAGATGTTGATACAGCGTCGTAAAATAACCCGATAAAATAAAATCGTTCCGTCTTGGCTCAAATCGAGGTCATGAATAGGCCAAAAGAGTAGTAGCCTTTACTTTGGGATCAAAGCACCATTTGAGATTGAGGAAAGAAGGCTGATAAGAGCTTGAAAGAAGTTAAAGAACAAAGTGTAGTTAGAAGAAGAAATAGGTTGAAGAAAAAAGACATGATAAGAAAAAGGGAGTGGCGTGTTTAATAAATACAAGCTAAATGTAGAGATTAATGAAGCAAAGGGAGTACATCGACGAATGAAAAGAAAGATGACTGAAGTTAGAAAAAAATAAGAGGCATTAAAGAAGCCGAAAATAACTGAAAATGAAAGAAAAGAGAAAGAAAAGTTGAAGTGAAAAACTTGAATTAAACTGAAGAGAAAATGTCAGAGACTTTAAGGATAAAGAAAAAGAAGAGGTAAGGTAAAGTTCGCACAAGAATATGTAAATGAAGTTGTTGGAAAAGAAGACGTAAAGTTAAAGGGGAAAAGGGAGGTAAGAAACTGAGAAGGGGAAGTAAGGTTAAAGGAAAAAAAAAGGTATGATTAAAGGGGGGGGAAGGAACAATGGTTGAAGGGGAAAATGAGATAACGTTGAAGGAAAAAGGAAGTAAGGTTAAGCAAGTATTTGCTTCTTATGTAAAATAGATTGAATAATAAATATTTTAAAAAATTAAATCCAAATGTTATATTTAACTGCAGGTAAAGTTGAAGGGGAAAAGGGAGGTAAAGTTGAAGGAAAAAGGGAAGTAAAATTAAAGGGAAAGGAAATGAAAGGGGAAAAAGAGATATAGTTGAAGGGTAAAGGAGGTATATTTAAGAGGAGGTAAAGTTATAGGGAAAAGGGAAGTAAATTTAAAGAAAATAAAAGATGAAGTTCAGGGTATAGAACAGCTAAATACGAAGAAGGAAAGATAAAGTTAATGAAGATAGAGACTGTGTGTAAGAGGTAGGCTACAGTTGAAGAAGAGTAAATTAACAGACAGTGATGTTAAAAATGACATTGAAAAAAGAAAATGTGAAATTCAAGAAGAGGTAATAAAACGTAAAGTTTTACAGGAAAAAAAAAGGTACTGTAAGGTCGAAGAGGCAGGAGGCGAAGTTTTAAAAGAAGATATAATTTAAAGAGGAGACAAAATTTTAGAAGACGATAAAATTGGAGACGAAGTGAAGAATAAAAAGAAGCAAAATTTGTAGTGTTGAAGTTTAAAAGTTTAGAGATACATTTGGAGGAGAGGGAGAAGAAGAAGAAAAAGAAGAATTAGTAAAGTTGAAGCAAAACTTTGTTCGAATGAGCGTGTGAACTGGATGGAAGAGAACTACAGAGCTATTATTATCATACGTTCCAGAAGAGAGCGGCCGGCCGCGCCCTGCGTGGTTTCCGCCGAGCGCATAACCGTTTCTCCGTCGCTTCTCCAATACATAACAGTACTAACAATAAATGTTCAATAATTTGGACTTACCATGCTCACAGTCGTTGCTGAAAATGGCCCCCGTTTGCCGCCACACACAACTGACATCTTCTGATAAACGAATGAACAACACTCTGAAGTTCCACATCATTGATAGCTTGGATTTCTTCTCGTATATATCTTTTAGTTCAGCTATAGAATGAGGGTTTTTCCTATGAACCGTACCTTTTAGTGTTCCCCATAAATAAAAGTCACAGTGTTTTGTACCTGGGCTTCAAGGAGGCCTCAAATTATTACTGATTAGTCTCGTACCGAAAATACGCCTCAATTCCCTCATTGACACGGCAGCTGTATGAGCAGTGACGGAATCTTGTTGGAAATAAACTGGCAATCGTTCCGCGTAAGAATACGAAGTTTTCTGCTTGAGTTTCGATTCTTTACTGAGCCTGTTTCTTTAAATCTTTTAGCGAGTCGTATAATTGTTTTGAAAGAAGGCACAGGTCTGTTTGGAAACTTTATTCGAAATTTTCGTCCTGTTTTCTCACACGACCTTCTGCCTTTTATGTACGTATTGTACATATACACACGTTCACACAGTGAGAATTTGTTGCTAGGCATTACCTAAATACACAATAATGACTAAACTTTATACACTAACGTTGTACACTTGAAGAATCAAGAGTTTCATTACATGACTTCTAAGTACACTGAATGCCATATGGCTACTGGAGCTCGATTGCGCGGGAGAAACGGTTAGCGCTCGGCGGAAACCACGCAGGGCGTGGCCGGCCGGCTAGCCGCTCTTTTCTGGGACGTATGATGATAATAGCTCTGTGGAAGTAAATGCAAGCGGTAGAGAATAAAAAGTTGTTTTCGTGTCTTACAAAATGAAACTGTTGTTTTCGAATTACTTATCAAAGTTAGGAAATTTTTAGCCTCCTGATTATTTTGGTGTCATGCTTAACTCTGTAATACCCTACAAGTAAGTTAATATGCATTGAACCATTATAAGAATCCGATTATAACTAAAGTCTTAATTCGCTCTACCATATCTTCTGGCCTGAGATACAACTTTTTGTTGCCTATATCTGTAGAGATGCCTTTACAATGCTTTATACAGTACTTATTAAGCAGCACGTGTTCTTCTTTGCAAACTATGCTATCTGCAAGGTAGATGCGAGAGGATTATCATACAACAGTTACTTTATACATGCAAATAAACAGTGTTGTAAAACTTATCTTATCTCTATTTACACATCTTGACAATAGAAGCAAGGAATTTTGGTACACAGGCGACATAAGTAGGATAAGCAACCGGTTGCCTTGGCAGCAGACCTGACAGTTTATGGGGTGGACAGGTGAACGAACTTTCAGTGGTTAATTTAAACGTAATAGACTGCATTTTAATGTATGTGTTACTTGTTGACGATTGGAAACTTGTTTACTTATGTCCCTTTTCAACTACACATGCTACTCAGAAATTATTGATCAGGTGATGAACAGGGTTTAAAGAATGCAGATCAACCTTCACCTTGACATCAAGCAGCCATGGAATCTTGAACAGTTTGAGGTTTACTCAAAATCCCCTTGGTTAAACCAAACTTTGACCCAATACAAATCATGTCTGACGTCTTTGTCTCGCTTCCTTTTCTTCTCTGTCTCATTGTTAGTTATTTTGGCCTCTTTTTTTCTTTCATTTATCTTTCTTGCTTTGTAGTTATTCTTTGCATTCTGAATACTTTTCTGCCATTTTCCCTTTAATTCCTTTTCTGAAACTGCCTTCTTCCTCACTTTTCAGCTTCCCACTTTTTTTTTTCATTCCCACTTACAATTTTCTTCACTTTCCTTTCTCACAATTTCCTTACTATTCTTTTTTACCTACAATTTTCTTACTTTTCCTTCTCACTTAAAATTTCCTTACTTTTCTTTCTCACTTACAGCTTAATTTCCTTACTAATCTTTCTTACTCACAGTTTCCTTGCTATTTTTTTACTTCCATTTTCCTTACTTTTCTTTCTCACTTACCATTTCCTTACTTTTTTTTTCTCACTTACAGTTTTCTTATTAATCTTTCTTGCTTAGAGTTTCCTTACCATTCTTCCTTAAGTTTTCCTTACTTTTCCTTCTCTCTTAAAATTTCCTTACTTTTCTTTCTCACTTAGTTTAATTTCCTTACTAATCTTTCTTACTTACAGTTTCCTTGCTATTCTTTTCACTTCCATTTTCCTTACTTTTCTTTCTCACTTACCATTTACTTACTTTTATTTCTCACATTTTCTTCACCCTCCCTTTTCACTTATATTTTTCTTACTTTTCTATATTTCCCTATTCTTCTTTCTCATTTGTAATTTCCTTGAACTACTTTTATTTTTTCTTTCTTTCTTCTTTTTAGTTTTCTTATATTTCTTTCTCACTTGCATTTTATTTTTCTTTTGTTTCTCATTTGCATTTTCTTTACTTTTCTTTCTCAAATGCATTTTCGTTAAATTTCTTTCACACATTTTCTTTACTTCACTTTCTTACAGTTTCCTTTCATTCTTACTCATTTACATTTCTCTTACTTTCCTTTCTTATATTGTCTTCCTTTTTCACTACTATTATTCCTTCGATTTTCTTCTTTCTTGGATTTTCGCTTATTTTTCCTCTTTTCCTTCTCAGTTCCTTTGTTCCTTTCTTTCTCGGCTGTTTCTTTTTCTCACTTTTTCCTTGTTTCCTTTGTCGCTGCATTTTATTTCTTTAAATTTCTGCTACTTTTTATTCCTACTTTTTTGTGATTACTGCCTTTTTTATTCCTACTTCTACCTTTCTTAACTGTTCTTTTTTATTTTTTACTTTCAATTTTAATTTTGATTTCTCCCTCATTCTTTGTTATTCTCTCTTTCCTTCCATGATTTTGAATTTGTTCTTTGTTTTTCTTTCTTCCATTGTTAAATTTTACAGTTTTCCCTGTTTTTTTCCTTCGTCTTTTTTCTTCTTTATATTTTTCTTTTCAGCATTCCAGTCGTCCTAAGTTCCAAGCCCCGTATTTATATTAACGTAACGTTGTTTCGCTTACCACCGATAACAAAACGGTATTTAAGACTAACATTACGAGAGAGCTGATTTGGCGTAGAGAGAATTTGGCAGTGCTCGGGGCATTAAGCTTGTATCTGGTAATCGAAGGCTTGAGTCTCTGCCAGTAATCCTGAATTGCTAACGAGTACACGACACTGTCGGCCAACCAACTGTTAAATTCCTGCCAGATTAAACATCACGAGCAAATTTACGAGGGGAACGAACTCGCGAACTGAGTGTTGCGAAAGTGATTTATTTAAAAATCCCACTAATAACAGGACTATCTTCTTTGCAATTATACAAGACTGTATGGCACACAAAATGTTTTTGCGTGGTCAAATTCTTTTGCATTACTGTAGTTGTATTTTTGCTATTAATGTATTAAGTTAGCAGACACTTGTTCGCCCTTTATCTTTTTGTTCACGAAAATAATGCCTCTTTTTAATTTTTTTACGTACTACATTTTTATTTTCTTCAGTTCCTCTGCGTTTCACTAATCAATATTTTACAAATATTAAATTACATTAGTTACAACCAAAATGTGACAATTCCACTATTCAAAATCAGTAAATGCAAAGGAAATCAATGCAAAAATAATAAATATTCACGAGAATAACCCAAAGAACAATGATAAATCTCAGAATGAAAAAATATAAATATATACCATGTTGTCTATAAGAATATAGATATGAAGAGTAAGCAGCATAGGTTGTTGTTTAGTCAACTGTCCGAAGACAGGCTGAACCTCACAAGTGATACGAAGAAGGCACCACTTACGAGACAACCAGACCAGGAGATAATGGGCTAGGGCGGCCAGTTCCTTTCCCCCTCCATTGCATACATCGCCGACTAGTTACATATTACACTAGTCAGACTTCAGATGTATACAAACAATTGATAATAGATGTACATATGGGCCAGAACCTCAATCAGAGGACAAGCAACATGGGGGGGGTTCAAATTATGTTTTTAATGAGACTATTGCCTTGTTTTGGTGGCACTAGGGTTTTAAATCAGGAACAGTTTTTGAAAGTTTTTATTCTTAGGTCATGTTCAATTTTATAATTACTTGTTCTTAAAAATACTGAAACAGAGAAATTGCTTTCACGTAAGTATGTTGTGCGTGAAAGACAAAAGTAAACAAATGAATAAATAAAAATTGTACTATATTTTAAATTTATAATTCATTTTCACTGTTTCAGACTAATGTAATTGTAATAATGTATAACGTTTATATTTGTCTTACAACTTATGTTAGGCATGAATAACATATAATCAAGATAACCATTAAATAAATTAGATGAACTCCTTCACATCCTAACTTGACATAGAATATGTTTAACAACTTCAAAAATAACAAACAATTGAACGGCTGAGTGGAAAAAGAATAATATTCCATTTACCCCAGATTCTGGGAAAACACGACAAACAATTTACTGGCAAAACTGTAAGTTTTATTGAACAGTTTATTATTAAGCAATTGTATGCTTAGTAAACAAGTATTCAGTCCCAAAATATCTAATAAAATGCTCATTATTTACTTATGGCTTTTAAGGAACCCGGAGGTTCATTGCCGTCCTCACATGTCTCTATCCTGAACAAGATTAATCTAGTCTCTGTAATCATATCCCACCTCCCTCAAATCCATTTTAATATTATCCTCCTATCTACGTCTCGGCCACCCCAAAGGTCTTTTTCCTCAGGTCTTTCATCTAACACACTATATGCATTTCTGGATTCACCCATATGTACTACATGTCCTGTCCATCTCAAACGTCTGGATTTGATGTTCCTAATTCTCAGACTGATGACTACAAGAAATATTAGTATTTTTAATTGAAAGTCATTTTATAGCTTAAAATCTATTCACTGTGGATGGTGGTGGTAGAAATAAATGTATTCATGTTTGTATATAAAAATTTGTAACTAAGGATAATCTTTACAACTGAAACGTGACAACACCGTTTGACATTGCAAATATTGATGCGTGCACATAGCTTGCCGGTAGAGCACTAAAAAAAAAAAAAAAAAAAACATGGCGACCATACACGTACCACAATTTGAGAACCACGGTATTAGATTATTATTCATTTTCGTCTGCGTTTATTTCAACTCGCTCAAGGGGTATATTATGACGAAAGAGCATCTTTCTGTATTACGAAAAAAAAAAAAAAAGGACCTTACAAACTTTCAGCGACATTATTTGCATCTGTTATTGAACACTGTAACAATTCCTTTTATGACAGCTAAGTACCACTTGATCACACAGAAATAAGACAGCTGAAATAGTTTTGTACCATTAGGAAGCATTTATTTCTTCAAATGATTCATTGCGCTGCAGGAAAATCATTGTTTGAATACTTGTGTAATGGCTAAGTATGAGAAACATCTGTTCTGACGGTACAAATTTGTCTTGGAAGTCTTTCGAAATAAACAAATGAATTTGTTTGGAGAACAAACTATAAATACCGCTGCCTTCAAAACTTGTAATCAGACTTCCTCTCCGCCTGTGTAAAGCATCGCTAAGCCAATAATACCCACAACAAAGAATATTTGAATGAGTTGGTTTATTTATATTGCGTGCTGTGTGGGCGCGTTGCGATCGCGATAACAAGAGAAAGCCGCTCCGCGCCTGTCATACTTTTGAATTAACTGCGATATTGTCTTAGGTCCTACACAAACATCGTGACCAAGTCAAGCATTCTTTTAATCTCCGTTCTTTTGCCGCAATCAATCAAACCTTCTGCCTACCACAAGTCAAATGCTAACGGTGACCAGTTTGCGAAACAAGCAAACTTCCACAGTCCTCAGCAGGTCGTAGCCTTCCTATAGTACGGCCAGTTAGCTTGATTCATGCTTATGAATTTCCCCCTCCTCCATTCTTATTTACCTTGAACATTCACTAGTTTATGAATAATTCATACGCGTTGAGTCTTAGCCGCATTTGTCAATCTGTGTACAAATACTTATAGTCCCGTATTCGCGTATCATACCATTAGCGCTGTACTAAAAACTACCGAATTTGGTGTATAGTTAAATCAGTGGCGGCTGATTGACTGAAGCAAGTGAGGCCGGGCCTCAAGTCACTTGACTTAACTGAAATCAAATTTTGTGTTTTAATATAATGTAGGCTATTAGTTATATGAATGGAGCATATATCGCTGTAGAAGCATTTGAAACCTTTGTGATGTATATAGACCAGTTTTGCAGTAAAATTTGTTCCTGAGGCCAGGATCGCCTGGTTTCCGTATTTCGTGTGTATTCGCGGGCTTTGAAGTTGCCCTTGAAACGTTGTAGCTGAGGCACAATTCTCAAAATCTTTTAAAACATTAAAAATACTTAAAATTAATCAACGTACCGTATTTTAAAATATGTTAGTCATCTTTTATTGGGTGTGCCAGGTCGTCGTCTTCAGACAGGTTTATATCGCGATTCTATATTGGGGTTTATCTGGCCTCAAACTATCGCATGCTGCTTCCATTGTGCATCGTAATACACTGTTTTTATAATATTTTCAGTTTTTTTATCTATTTTTTTATTCTTTTGATCTTTAAATGTGAGCATACTTTGCAGGTTTTAAAAGTCTCATCTTAGCCCTATTTGTTGAAGTTGTCTTCCATGGTATTATAAAGTTTTATCAGTTTTTCAGTTCTAACTCTTTTGAAGAGTTTTCTTGCATTGTCTCCGTTTGTTTATGGTATGTACTTGCCTTGAGTAACTATTAGATTATATAGAGTGTTCCCAAAATGTTGTATGAGAAGAACAGAACATGATAGAGAACATCAAGTTATGTAAATTGAAAATAGCAACCTGCTATCTAACTCGCGCGTTTAGTCCCTTAATCAAATGTGTTTAGCATTTATGAGAAGCGAGACAGAGTAGGCCCCTCTCTGATCATACAGTATCTATTTGTCATGATGGAACCTGTATGTACCGGTACCTAGGTAGTTCCAAAACGTTGAAAATGTTGAGTTAAATGACACGATGCAATAATCAAAAGAGTCCACCGCTGTGGACTAACGGTTAGCCTGCCTGACTGTGTAACTAGCGGGCCCGGGTTCAAATCCTGATTGGGACAAGTTCCCTTGTTGAGGTTTTTTCCGAGTTTTCCCTCAACCTATTAAGAGCAAATACTGGGTGACTTTCGGCCTGGACTCCGCACTCATCTCGCTAGCATTATCACCTTCATCTCACTCAGACGCTAGATAACTATAGCAGTTGATAAAGAATCGTAAAATAAACAACTAAAATTAAAAAAAAAAGAAAACAAAAACAAAAGTCTGAACTCTCAGATTACTGGGTTAGCATGAAGTAAAGTTACTCTTAAAACAACATTGGTAAAGATTCACTGTGTCAGAGTTCCTAGGACGAGATACATACAGTGTGTTTCCGGGCTGATGTTACTAACTTTCAGGGATGATGGGGAAGGGCACATGTATCAATTTGAGATAAGGAACCCTGGTCCGGAAATGACTGAGTCGAAAGTTATAAGCAAAGTAGTTGTGTGGAAATTAAATTGTAATTTGGCACCACGTGCCCTCCTTCCCTCAACCTTTGGAACAGTCGTGGAAAGATGGTATGGGCCGAATGTCTCCTACGTGGGTACTTGTTCCCGATACAATCTGTGAGCTTGTCTACTGTTCCCATTGGTTCATCCGTATTCTAAAATCATGTCTGCATATTCCACTCTCGTGTACTCCTCCATTTCACTAGGACTGATCGACTGCACACTGCAACTTGTACAAATACACTGCTGTCTACAGACGTGCATATCAGGACCGACCATGTTACACATTACGCCATCTGCATTGCTTTAATGTAGTTTCCTGTCCCCACCCCTCAGACAGCGCACTGAATGGAATACTGTAAGTAGACAACGTAAACAACGTCAGATGAATACAGTATGTGTAAGATGTACAGATAAATACGCATAAATAAGGTGTACAGAGGAACAAAATTATTTCATTTCCACAGAACTATTTTTGCTTATAACTTTCGACTCAGTCATTTCCGGACCAGGGTTCCTTATCTCAAATTGATACATGTGCCCTTCCCCATCATCCCTGAAAGTTAGCAACACTACCTCGGAAACACTCTGTATACCTCCATATTTGGAAATGAACCCAGAACCATTAAATTTATAGACAGGAATGCTATCACTTGAAGCACAACTGGGGAAATAATATATTACTTTTTTTTTCTTGCTTATAGTTTTGTATATTTCAATGTATTTCAAGTAAAATTGTTTTTCGTATGTATTCGGGCGTCGTAGGTGCTTCTTTTACATAAATCAGTCAAAAAAATGTTTTGGACAATGTCTTGTTAAGGGAATAAAACCACACCTGCTTCCACAAACAGACCTTCAGGAAAATAAGTAAAAGTGGCTCGTTTATGAGGAACCACGCCGTGTATTTTTTTCCCCTGCAACAAAAGACCTCCCAACCAACGTCTCAATTCACGTCTGGACGTTTTCCTCTTTCTTTTTATTTCTTTATTTTTTTTGAGAAATTTTGAGGTGGGAATGACATAAGTATTCGAGAGGAACCGCCCATCCTGCGTAGGGCTTCTACCCTCCCCTACAGCGAAGGTCGAAGAAGAGCCTTGAAAAAACCGCGTCCTTCAGAGCCCTTCCTTTCTCCTATAGGGAAGACCAGGTAACTTGATACCCTAAGGGTGAAACCTAACCATTTTTCCCCCATTACTACATATGCTAGTGGATTATGGTGATTTTCTAGTTTGAAGGTTGAATTTTCTTTTGCCAACTTCGTTTCGAATTTCGGTACTGGCAAATACTGCAACTGGTAGTGTTTTTGTAACTGTTATGTTGGTGTTACTGTCATACTCCTTGTATGCATTCTCAGTACTGGCGTTGTTGAAAACTGAATGGTTCTAGATTTCTGAGTCGGTTACTGAAAGATAGTGAAATTCGAACTTATTAATAATTAATTAATATTAGTATTAATATTAATACATAATAGTTATTTTATGTGTTGCGTTGTGGTTATAATTGAAGAATAGTCAGATAAGTACAATTAGTTATAATATTATACTTGGGTGTGATAATGCACGTGGGTAGGCCTAATTGATAAAAATACCATTTCACATTTTAATGAATTTCTTTCGTGTTTAGATTTTTATTACAATAATGTCAAAGAGAGGAAATAGCGTGGCAGTGACTCCTCCAAGGAAGAAAATGTGTGCCATTCAGAGTACGCTTCAGGAATCTATAGTTCACATGTATAATGAGTTGAAGAAAGAAGATAATGAAGAAGGAATTATGCGAACGGAGACAGCAACTATAACCAGAATATCAAAATTATTAGGAGTAAGTATTCTTAAGCATATATTTCAAAGTGGTATTCAGTTTTAGGAGTTTCTACTAATAATTTCATGTGGTCAAATAAAACATATTTTTAGGTTATGTATCTAGAAAATAACTGTTTAATCAAGTCAGTGAATTTCATATTGCCAGACAAAATACATTTAAGATACTGCAATACTGCAGTAGGTGATAGCTTAAATACATTTACAAATTACACGAATAAATAATCAAACAGCACGAAAGTAAATTTCCGGTTTTCTGTGTTGCTATTAAATTAACCGTTCAGATCACAATTTACATGCCACATCGACCGAAGAAAATACAATTCATATTGTTGTAATTACTATCTTGATATTTCAGCAAATATTACATGAATGTTGGCCTGTTATGGTGCTTAAAAAATAATTCAGTTTTATATAATAACCGGGTACTCTATAAACTTAGAAACATTGACTCTGACTGAATAATTTATTCATGACTTGTCTAAGTAATATTAAATGTGATGTTCCTTCAGAAAAGCTACCCCATTCAATCTACTTCTTACATATATAACACTTGAGAGATCCAGGACACACTACTGGGAAACTAATCATTTCTCTTCATCCTGGACCTCTCGCATGTCATATTGGTAATTAGTAACAAGTTTGAGGGAGGGACAATAACATTGTATTAGAATATACAGGTAAGTGGCAAAGGATTTTTGTGCTGAAAGTATTTGTGGCTGTGAACTAAAACCACGTGTTCATCACTATGTAGATATCACAGAAATCAGTGAAACAAAATAAAATTATGTCTTTCATGTAGGTTTTCTGGAGAATTACCTAAATATTAGCCCACTTAAACCTATCGTAGACTCAACCTGACATGTTGATCATTTTCTATTCATATGGCCCTAAATGTTGGTGTCATGCATGAATTTTATGATATAACAATTTTTAGAAGCATTATGTTATTGTTTATTATTGCAGCTTGGCTTCGCTACAATTAGGAGAGTGATAACCAATTCACAGAAGAGGACCCCACTTGTGACACCAGGAAAACATAGACTACGTAAACGTCCAGTAACTGATGCTGATGATTTTACGAAAGATGCAATTGCGAGATTTATTTATGACAAGTTACATAAAGGTAGGGAACTTACAGGAATTATTGTGTTGATTTATGCAATGTAATTTTAATATTAGTCATATGTATAAAAATCTGGCATAATTTTTATTTATTATTACAGGGGAAGTAGTAACAGCAGCAAAAGTTCTTGAACATATGAATGGTAATTATGAAACATATTTATTTAGAGGATCCCTATCATCGGTGAAAAGAATTTTGAAAGAGATGAAATTTGTATGGAGCAAAGGGGATCCTTATGCACATGTACGGGAAAGTGAAGTTATTCGTTTTAAAAGGTCATGCTTTTTGAGGGAGTATGTAAGGAATGTGGTAAGTAAGAACCCTAAACCCGTAGTATTCTTGGATGAGACTTGGATTTTTATGAATGGTAAGTTTCAATGTATTGTGAGACATTGAATGATTGAATTTTTTACTAACAAATAGATTAACATTTATGTGCAATATGAAATTGCAATTAATATAGCTACCAGTCATGAATTCAGGTGAGAACAACATGTTTAGCAATTAATAGTTTCATATTATAACTAGAGGTTAGTTATAAAATTCTTGAACGGTTTTGCTGTGTTTGAAATTTTAGTGTCTCTTAAGAGTTTCAATGTGAATTGCTTTTCTCTCTCTGTTTTTTTTAATAGGATCACCCACTTATTCATGGAGTAAAGCAGGTGAAGTGTCCAGCGATGTGAAAGGTGTTATTCGTAGGCCTACAAATGAGGGTGGAAGATTAGTTATTATTCATGCCGGAACAAAAGAAGGATTTATACCAGGTAACTCATATTGATATTGTACATAAATTTGGCAAGAGTAATTTCTTTAAGACAGGGTACAAAAATATAAAAGTTAGCGACTAAATAAGAAATTGGAAAAGCCTTTCACCAAAGAGGATCTCATGTTATGTCTTATGGGCTGAGGTGTAATTGCAATAAATGAATAAATCTGTCTGTTTTATTTTCTTTAATTAAATACTGTGGAGTCATGTGACGAAACTGTATGCCCATGTATCATTTTTATTGCAGGTGCTGATTTAATTTTTTCATGTAACTTAAAGAAAAGTCAGGACTACCACAGTGCTATGAATGGGCCTGTGTTTGAGAAGTGGGTGGAAACACAGTTGATTGTTGGCCTCAGAACATTAGGGCAATGTGTTATTGTCATGGACAATGCTTCATATCATAGCAGACTTGTGGAAAATCAGCCAACAACAAAGTGGAGGAAAGAGCAACTACTGGTGATTGCAATTGAATATAATAGATTTGTTGAACTAAATGATAAGAGTTGATGGTGTGACATTATCTTTTCATATTATATTGCAATATTAATTTTCATATTTTACAGTCATGGTTGAGGCAGAATGGTGTATCACCACCAGAAAATGCAACGAGGGTTGAACTTCAGAGATTATGCATTATCCATCGAAACAGTTTGAAGAGGTACTAAATACTCAAATTTATTGTAGCTGCATTCTTTTCATATTCAGACACTACTCCTACTTAGCTCCAATTAGTACAATAGATCTCGGTCATGGTGCTTGGCTGGTCACACCACCCTTATTTACAAATATATAACTCCAATTATATTTTATATATTTTTTACAGGTATGTCGTCGATGAGATGCTGCAAAATGAAGGTCATATTGTCATCAGACTTCCTCCATACCACTCCTTTTTTAATCCCATAGAACTGGTGTGGTCTGTGTCAAAGCACTATTATAACAAAACTGTGGTATCTCGGCCAGGTCAAGGTCTAGATAGAGCAAAATTTGTTTGGAAGGAGGCTCTCAGTAAGGTAAGTCAAAGAGAAGTATTACTGAATTCAAACACACATACACTCTCAGACACTTGCCAATTTGCCATATGTAAATCCTTGTATGTGATAGGTGACAAAAGAAATTTGGAGCAACGAAGTGAAACATACTGAGAAGAAAATAATGCAGTATTTCAACGAAGAAGTGAAGGACGTCCCTGAAATACAAGAATTCATCATTAATCATGCCGACAGCAGCGACTCAGAAGATGACGCAGAAGAAGAGGAGGCGTTGGCTACACCTTTAGACAATTAGGCTTTCACCACCACCACCACCACCACCACCACCACCACCACTACTGTTATTATTATTACTATTATGATTATTATTATGACCATTATTATTATTTCAACCGTTTATCTTATTTCTTGTGGTTAGGCATACACCTACATCTACTCATAACTTGCTACTTCTTTGTTCTTTCAGGTGAAATTGAATCTACATAAGAATCCTAAGACAACAGAGCCGTGCCAATTACTGTTCTGAAGTGGCCTTGTTTTGTGTGTTGTATCTATATTCAATTAATTCTTTTAGTTTTTTTTCTTAATGTAATGAAATTGTTGATTGATTGATACCCAATGCTCAGCAGTTGGTGTTATTTGTTATCTTGCACTCCAATATTTAGCAGGATGACTGAAAGTTGAGTAAAGTTGGACAGTCAAGACAATTATCGATATCTTCATTGAGATTTCAGAAATGACATATGGGGGATTATGAAATATCAGTTCTTTGTACATGTTTGAGGCAATCATGGTCTGTGATAGTATGAGTTCTGCCACTGTAGTTTTTCATAGAAGTTCACTTATTACATTATGTGTATTATTTTTACTGTGTATTGTACTACATTTTTGTTTTGCTTAATTGATGAAATGTATATGCTTTAAATTAAGTAGTAGTCTGTATAGCACAATTGATGAATTGTTTATGCTTGTAATTTGAAGTAATTTGCATGATATGTATTGTCAGTTTTTCAACTCATTGAATTGTGTATGCTTTTAAATTGAATTAACTTACTTGCTATGTATTACATTTTATAGCTTAACTGATGAATAATCGTTTAGGTTTGTTAATTTTATAATCTGATTGCTATTTACTTTATATTTTTAGTAGAGCCACCAATGTAGCTCAGTCGACAGACTCGTTGGCCTGCTGATTCGGAGCTGCATTCGAGCTTAGGTTGGATCCCCCGTTTGGTCTGATTGGTTTTTCTCCCCGTCATGGAGCAGCTGCCAGGTGGCCTGTTGCAGGTCCTCAGCCTCAACTCACTTCATCCCCGTTTGGTCTGATTACCTGGTTGGGGTTTTCCGAGGTTTTCCCCAACCATAAGGCAAATGCCAGGTAATCTGTTGGCGAATCCTCGGCCTCACTACATCTCGCCTAAAATTGTAAAATAATAAAAATTGTAATCTTGTAAACTTTTTGACTTGTTCCAACTCTTAAAGCTTCATTGCTAATGTAAGATCTATGCAATATAATAAATGAAATGAAAAGTATTATCCAGTTTTTTTCATTTGCTTTAGAAGCATTCTGATTTTTGTTATGACATTGTCATGTTCTGATCTTGTTATTCTTTTAACAGTGTGGTAAGATGCAGGTATAGATAACCTTACAGTAATTTTGCTACCTTTCAGCTACCTCATTACCTCCCACTCTATAAAGTTCAGGGATCCACTGAAGTACCAATTGTTGTTGTAATTCGACCAGTTTTCGTAAAATTTTAAAACATTGTAAAATATTGAGATTTCTTGCTGTTACATCCAATACTATAGCAAGAATATCTGTTTTTCAATCTGATAGTATGACAGCCTTTTCAAATTTATGAGATACTGGAGAGTTTGTAAGCTTGAAAGTGTATCTGAATTTTCACTGTCAAAATTAGTCACTGTTGGAATATAATTCCCTGTAAAAGGGAATATACTAGTATTGTACTACAACACCACTACATCTGTGGCTTGATAAACAGGATCCATGGATAAAATACTGTATGTAGCCACTGACTGACCAGATTATTTATCGTTTATAATGATTTTTAAAATGTCTGGAGAAATATCACATTTCTTAACATCATCTGTTAAAGTTAACGTATATAATATTCATTTTCATATAACTTGGGATTGTGTTTTATTAGTAAAGTTTACTTTAACTGAGCAAGTTTGAGTTCTGTGTTGGGATTTTGGCTCAGTTTATTAATATTTGTGGACTGTGATTTTTTGTTCTAGACAACCATATTATCTGCAAATGATGAGATTATCATAAGATCTATTTCTTTTGTGAGATCATCGACATTAATATTGGAAAATGTATTCCTGAAAACAACAATGTGGGAAGCCCAGATGAATCTGTCTCTATTTATATATTTGTCATATTTGTGACAATGAATCGAATAACCAAGTCACTGACCCAGTGTAACATTTTATCTTGGACACCCTAAGTTTGCAATTTCTTAAGTGGTTTATATCTACAGAGACATATGATCCTTGAAAATAAATTGCTAAGGTGTCTTGTTTTCTGTTTAAAATATCTTTAATATCTTGACTAAAATTAAAAATCTGTCCATTTGTTGAATGTAATTCTCTAAAGTTAACTCAATGAGATGAAAGTTAGTTACTAGATTCCAGGAACCAATTCAATCTATGAAATCATCTCTTCCATAATTTTGGCTATCATACTAGTAAGTGGTATCTGTCGATAACTCGAAAAGATATTAGTTGAATAATTGCTTTTCAAAATTGATGTTATGTTAGATTTTCTCCACACAGACATTGTATTTTAGATGAGATTACAAGATGAAAGTATAGAGTTTGCCAACATGTTTAAGAAAATCAGCATGTGTATTGTCTAGACTTGGAGATGTTTTGGGTCTTACGTTATTAAATTAATAGTAATATTCAGTTCTTCATTAAATGTTGTTATATAAAGTAGATTGTAGATTTAATATTTCTTTCAGTTTTTCCTTAATTGTAGAAAAAGTAATTAAAATTATAAATACACCTAATAAACCAAAACCCCCTAATTTCAACAATACACTATTTTGTTCCCTTGTACAGCTTGTAGATAATTTTTAATTATAGTTATCAGCGTAATATTTATTAAACTTATCGGCTATTTTACTTCGTTTGAAAGATGTTATTGTGTACAAAAAGCGTTTTTGGATGATCGTTTTATGCTGTATGTTGTGTATAAATCTGTTTTCTGACCATCTCTTCTGTGTAATCCATATTTTGTATAGAATTAATAAAATACTCTTGGTAGTAATTATTTTTAATTGAGTACCTAATTTTCACCATCTCACATTTCTTGAATCATTTGTTTTTCTTATTTAAATTTAGGACAGAAGAGCCAAAAGAGACTTCACAGTTATGTATCATACATTTTTTCAATGACAGACGTGGAGTTGCAGAAATAATACAATAATACAAATGAGTTTTATTATCATAATCTCCTGTGTAAGTGTAACATTACTAAGCAATTTACAAACAAACAAACGAATGAAATCTTTAAAAGAGGTGTCTAGAAGTGAAATTACTTATGGCTTTTAAGGAGCAAAATTATTTTTGTAAGTTGATTTATTATTATTATTTAGTTTTAGCCTATTTGTATTATATTTCCTTACTTTTCCTTACCATGTCCTTTCCTTACTAATTTCAAAAGATAATCAGAGATTCATTCGAATTCCAATCAAAAGTCAATTGGTTATTAATTTATCTACCTTTTGGAAGTAAATGTACGGTGAAATCTTTGAAGTGACAATAATATAATTTGTCTAGGAACAGATTTGATTCTTGAATGTATTATGTACTATACTTTGTTGTATATTTACATCTAGTAACCTATTAATGCTAATAATAATGCAATAATAATGTAAAGGAATAAAAAAAAATAGAACATAGCAACACACTTTTCATGTGATTTATTTCCTCCATTTCTCATATAGTTCGCCTACGAAAATACAGTACATTAAAAATTATTATTGAAACTATTCAGAATAACCTTCCAACATAAGGGTAAAGTACGGTGAGTTAAGAAGTCATTCAGTACATAGGATCGTGATTTTACTACATGTGGTGATATCTGGTAACAGTTGGCAACACTGACAAGACGGAAATATTTGCTATTTGGGAACTGAACTTACGTGAACTTCAGTATATCTACCACCCACCCACTCGCACACAGCGAATGAACTCTTTACCAACATTCTTTCGACCACCGTGAAATATTATACGTAGCTTATTGAGCATCGTACAAAGCATCGATGGTGTTTTACAATACACTTGAAATTGTTTGCTGTTTTTTTAAACGTGTATTATGGTTAATTCTGTAGGCCTATGTATTTTTCAAGCGTTCAATTACAAAATTGAATAATTCAAAACAAAGGAGCTAACATTTACGCTATTATTTTATTACTAGACTTCGAAGTTGAGTTACATATTATATTCTCAAGTTAAGTAATAATAATAATCCGTGGCGCTATAGCCCGTGAAGGGCCTAGACCGACCAGCCGGCTGCTGGCTTCACGCCCACATGCCGAAGCAGAGGTGGACGATCATCCAACCAGAATGGAGGTATCGTGTGGTTAGAACGATGATCCCCCCAGCCGTTATAGCTGGTATTCGCAACCGGATTTCGCTACCTATCGTAGCTCCCCAAGTGCATCACGATGCTGGGTGGGCACCGGTCCCATACACTGGCCGAAATTTCATGAGAAAATTTCTTCCTCCATGAGGACTCGAACCAGCGCGCATTCCGTAACGCGAGTCCTAGGCGGGATGCCTTAGACCGCGAAGCCACGGCGCGGGACCTCAAGTTAAGTACCTACATACAGAATAATACAGTGTTTACAAAGCAGCTGACAAGGTAGCTATCTCCCCTCATACACACATAGTCAGTTAGATTGTATTGTATTGTATTTATTAACATTCCATGGTATTCATACATTGCTTCACAGCTAGAATATGGAACAAGTCAAAAAACTTAATACTACTATAAAGTCTTAATTTATAGTCACGGTCTAGTTGAAATATATAGGCTACAGAGGAAGTTTACAATATAGTCTAATAGTACAACAATTTCATGAAGCGTTATTGAATGTCATGAATTCACCTACAGAATAGGTGTGAGAAATTAGGTACTTCTTTAGTTTGGCCCTAAATAATCTTATATTTTGAGTTTCATTTTTTATATCGACAGGGAGGCTATTAAAAATGTTTACTGTCATATAACGTACTCCTTTTTGATAGCACGATACACTTGCAGATGGAGTATGAAAGTCATTTTCTGACATGCATTTATGCTGCGAACTGTTGAATTAGTTACAAAGTTTTCACGATTACATACGAGGAAGATTATTAATGAAAAAATTTACTGACAAGCCTTGGGCATTATTTGTAGTTTTTTGAAAATAATCCTACAAGATTCCTTAGATTTGGCACCTACTATTATTCTAATTACTCTTTTTTGTAATAGGAATATACTGTTACTATCAATGGAATTTCCCCAGAATATTATTCCAAAACTCATTACTGAGTGGAAGTATGCAAAGTAGGCCTATATTGTTTTTAAGGTATTGATATTTACTATCTTTTGCATAGATCTAATAGCAAAACATGCTGAATTTAGTTTGGGGGTAATTTCTTTAATATGATTTTTCCAATTTAACACATTATCGATTTTTAAGCCAAGAAATTTGGTTGTTGTTGTTTCTAATAGGAATCTATTATTAATTATTGCGCTTGAGATTTGCGAGGTTGAATTTGCACAGGATTTAAATTGAATTATGTTAGTTTTGTTACAGTTTAATACTAATTTATTGACTGAGAACCAGTCACATATTTTGAAGAGAACTTCCTCTGTTGAAGATTGGAATGTGTTGGAGTTATTGGCTGTAATTACTATATTTGTGTCATCTGCAAATAATATGGGATGACCTACATCTTTTATTAGGGGGGCAAGATCATTTATGAACACTAGAAAAAGTAGGGGACCTAATATTGATCCTTGAGGGCTTTTGTAGTACAGGCCGAGCAAGGAAAAAAAAATATACGTTCGCCCGAAGGATAAATGTAAATATTATATTGGTTAGAATTCATTGTATTATCGTCTCTCGGGTGTAGAAACGTACTATTTCTCTTAGGCTTACAAACAGTTATATAGGAAAATACTATTTTTACAAAGATACTTTGTAACAATTTTATGGTGCTGGTGGTCGTGGTGGTGATAGGTCACAGATATAGAACAATCTTCGAATGAATATTAAAATTATTCTGATCTACATTTCGTTATGTGAGGGGAAAAATAAAATTTAAATTATAATAGTACATTATGCAACGAGCCTATAATGGTAGTAATTAAGACGCGAGTATGTTTATGAAACGAGCGCAAGCGACTTTCATAATTTTCATACGAGCGTCTTAATTACCATTATAAGCAAGTTTCATACGACTTTTCATGCTCGACCATATTTCTAACTTGAAATTATTCATAAGTATTCATGTTCTTATATGACTGGGGAGCGGAACTGACCTTGTGCAATATCTCGTAAATTGTGAGATGTGCGCAGACGCGAAAGTATTGATTTTTTCCTAGAAACAAATGTCATTGACCTTGATATAATCTAGAGAGTAAAATAAAGTTTAATCTTGATATAACCTTGAAATTGGTTTAGACATTGAAAAACGAGATAACAAATTGTATTTATTTATTTGAATATTATTTACAATTAACGCTAATTATTATAGTAACAGAACATAACCTTCTGCGACAGTACTGGATTTCCAGCCTCCGTGACGTTTCGCTAGTTGTCTTTCGATTGCATATCCGAGAATAATCGATACTTGCGCTTTCATATTGCTACAATGGTGTCTTCTGATTGGTGGAACACCTGAACTTTAATGAATAGGTGTACTTTAATGAGGTCCATTAAAAGGTTGCTACCAGGTGTATAATTACTACATTTCGGCATGGTCGAGCATAAAAAAAAATAAAATTGCCCCAAGACCCATACTACTTAAAGTAACTTTATTATTTCTCGTAATAGTGTCTTCTACTACATCTGAGCCTCTGTGATCAACATTTCTTTGAAATCTGAAATGTACGAGGAGAGAGCAAATTGTACCATTGCATGTTCGTGTACTATAATTGAAAGTATAAACAACAAAGATTGTAAGTGCACAGAACGAAATTGTTCAGGAGAGGCATTTTACTCCATGCAAATCATATAGTCTACTACTGATGACAACTGTGACTCTATACATTAACTAGGGCCTACTTTCACTTCGAATTTCAACGTATGACTTTTGTAGGTTATCGGACTTCACACATAGGCCTACAACCTGTTTTTACAGCCATTTAAAAATGACGAAAATGACTCCTATAATCTTTCTTATTTACACTCTTCAATTATTATTAATGACTACTTACTGAAGTTATTTTTTTTCAAAAGATAAGACAATGTATCAGAATTTCCAGTACATACGAGTATTAAAAGAGTAGAAAAAGAGTATAATAAAAAACCATGTAGTTGTGGGTATAACTTAAGCTACGACAAAATCAAATGCAGTCTGTTATATTTTCACAACTTTCCCATGGCTTAAACCAGTGATTTCAAAGCAAGCGCATTTTTCTGACCTTGACGTCGTGCGCGGGCAGCAAGCGCTAAGTATGGAAAGAGGAAGGGTTGTGTATATGAATAAGCAACCTGTTGGATTAAGAAAACAGTGGTTCACAAACTTCAAACGGAACGTGAAATTTTATGTCGTTATTTTTATATGGCTTCTTTCTGTTAAATATTATCTATATTGTCTGTAAAACAAAAGTACTAACACTAATTTCTTAATATTGCACTTGTGTTTTAAATCTTAATAACATAATAGAGAGTTAAGAAGGAATATTCACTTAAATTCCATAGTAGTATAATATTATACTGTATTACAACTCATCATTCATAAAGAAAGTGATATTCCAAAGAAAGAGATTGAGTATGACATGATAAGTTGGAATTTACATTGACAGTGTCTTTAGCCTTACAAAAGTAATCAATAAACTAATCAAGACAATATTACAGTACAAAGCAAAGTTACTTAGGTACTGCATCTGTTTTAAGTGTAACTAATATTACATAACAAAACTCTTATCGCATTATGCTTTTAAGGTGATATTTGTGAGCAACTTCCTATCATCAGAATATTAAATTATTTTCTTGAAATCTGCTGAAGCTATAGAGCTGACATTTTTACAACACATGGGCACGTATCTTTTGCTTATGATGTAACAGTAGTTACTTTGTTAATTCATTTCCTTACAAACAATTTCCATGCGAATATTTTCAAAATTTTCAATACACTATCTTCAGTAATACGTATATACGGTATATTAGATTTACGAAAACTTTCTGTAAGGCTACTAAATAAATAGGTCTATACCTAAAAATTTCACTCTTCTATACGAAAAGTTGAGAAAATATTTCTTTTGAATAAAAAAATCAAACTTGTGAAAAATGAGCATTAAAATTAAAACTTACATTCTTATAATGCACTTATACTTCTCAGGCAAATCTAAAAATTAACATGGATACAGTTTTAATAAGTTCCCTTCCATTTATCTATTGAATCAGTGCTGGCCATCCCTGAATATAGCTCGACTAAGGGGCATATACCACCTCTTTCGTCCGTCTCTTTCCTTTCCGCTGTAAAGCGCTCAGGCTCTCCTGGGCTCTAAAGCGCGCGCTTGCTCCTGTGAGCATCAATTGACATGCCTGGCTTAAACAATCAACTTTTAAAGTAAACACTTTCTGTTTTTAATTCACCGTGCTTTATTGATCAGAGAACTGCAACCCACAGTTTTACAATCATGGTCTCCCGATCTCTCAATAGAGAGTGATCAGAGCTAAAACTGCTTTGTTGAATTTGATTGAAGGTTAAAAAAAACTGCGTTTACTCCTCCCGGCACATAAAGGTTCTAATATTTTGTAAGCTGAACAAGACATTGTATCTTTCAGGAAAGACCTACACAGTTTTTGGTACCGTGTATTTCTAACGCCCACCGCCTTCTAAATCTCATAACCAATTTGTTCGGCAGTCCTTGCCTGATCGTAGACGCAGAGCTATTAAATTTTACGACCGTATACAAAACTCAGAAGTAGAGACAGATTACAAGCATCTGCTGGGGAATGTTGCTGTATTTGTCC
Source organism: Periplaneta americana (assembly GCF_040183065.1). Classification (NCBI taxonomy): domain Eukaryota; kingdom Metazoa; phylum Arthropoda; class Insecta; order Blattodea; family Blattidae; genus Periplaneta; species Periplaneta americana. Next base: position 44,242,654 of record NC_091118.1, on the reverse strand, counting down.
TGGCTATTACAGCACACATGAACACGAAATAACTTTTTAATTTCCCATTATTCGACGGACTATAAAAAATTAATTTCAGTGCTCTCACATCAATGAACGTTCTCAAACATTGCTCATAAACGAAACGTGGATTTTCACATTTGTTTTTTCGTCTGTCTGTCTGTCTGTATCAGCAAATTTACCCGACTGTATTTCACAGTTGAAGGGAGATGTCTGACACAATATAATATCGTATTTTAAAACTCTCAACTATGGCTATTTTAATCACTGATTCTTTTTAGGTTTCGAACAGAGTTAACCAAATTTCTACATACTCATACCTTCTACACAACTAAGGCATTGTTTATGCCTGTAAATTGAAATATTCCACTTGATATGTATCGTACAATATTTTGTATCGCTCAACTAAAATATGCTGATAAATTTAATTAATACTAGTGGCTTGTGCAGCAAATGCTGCAAACTAAGTTCATTAGAAGTTCAAATACATTTCTTTTTAGATTTATTTTCAACGAAGAATACCAGATTTTTTGAAAGTTATTTGCTTCCATAGTCATGAAACATACTCCCTTTGAATGGTGTTTTTTTATGCCAAATACTTTTTCTTGAACGTATCTATCGTAAGTTCATGAGTTTCAATAGCAATATCGCTATTTTACATAAGTTTTGCAGTTTTTAGTAACATATATTATCTAGTATATAGCCGTTACTGGTTTTCCCTCAACCCAATATGAGCAAATTTCGGTGCTGGACTCCGGACTCATTTCACCGGCACTATCACCTTCATCTCATTCAGATGCTAAATAACCTAAGATGTTGATAAAGCGTCGTAAAATAACCTAATAAAATATAAAAAATAGACGTTACTCAATTAATTATAGAAATGAAGATCTAGTTTAATATATTCTCTACGTCTACTTATATAGGGACATCGTTTTATTTTTACTTCAATTTTTATTGTACCCGAGTTTTTAAATGTACTGTACTTCACTCCCACCTCCTCTACTAGTAAATTTCCAACCGTTCTCCATACAGAACCAAGCGTATACATTCAAAGTCGCCTTACGGTCGTCGTAAACACAAACAGTATTGAGTTAGTGAGTATATTACGTTCCAGAAGTATGTTCGCGTTTTCCAGTGATTAAAGAGCTTTCAATATTGAGAATATTCTCGCACAGGTACTGTCGTCGTATCCCAGTTTCCCCTACCCGCTTCTGCTCGCTCCTCTGTAAAGGCTAGTGGCTGGACTGTTTGAGCTCTTTTCTGAAAAGATTAATTTCTGTTAGGAATTGGACGTCTACGTACGAGTAATATTATACAACTGTTTAAAATAACTTAAATAAAGGGACCTCGTTAATTGTCACGTGATTTCCCTCCTTTCTAGGACTCTGCGACAAAATCACTTGGACGGATAGTAGATAGCATGTCTGAGTAATTTTATCTTTTCGGATCGGGCAGAAGTGAAGATTGAATTTACAGTACGTAAGGTACTCTTTTATGGAATACGTACAGAATTATTTCAACATGAGTTACTAGTTATCCAACTTTCATTATTTACTCTCATGTTGTTTTATGGTCTAGATATTAAAGTAATAACTATGTCAGCAATTGTATTCAATTAGAATTAGAGTCTGGCTGGGCGGAAGAGAAGGCCTACTGGCTTTAACTCTGCCAGATTAAATAAATAAATTATTAAATTCAATTAAATTAGTACGAAGGACGAAACTACTAATTGGAATCAGGTACAATAGTCTATAATGCGATAATACGCAAAAAAGAACTGAAGCCTGTATCGAAACGAACGGCCACCATTTTCAAAATTGTGTCTAAATATTCATATTATGATTATTTTTCAATTTAACTTCATTCCCTATATTGTACGCTAATGTGCTGTAGACAGTATAATATACACTGCATAATGAATACGTTCGAATTGATAGCTCAATTCGTGACTAAAAACACTTATTGTTAATACAGTACATATTTTGATTATACAAAAACCTAATGAAAATTACCAACTGAATATCGCGATACTTCCTAGTTTACGTAACTGGATGAACTACTTTTCTTCCTTCCTGTACTCATTTTTGCTGGCATTATCACATTCATCTCATTCAGACGCTAAATAACCTTAGCAGTTGATAAAGCGTCGTAAAATATCTAATTAAAAACACATGAACTTGACTGCTGAAAATTTGGAAATAACTCTTAGATACTTTGTGCCATTCGAAAAAGAACATGTAATTTTCAATTTTGATAGAGCATATTTTCAATATTTATATTTTTTCCTTCAGTGTACATGTTTGGCCATTTGATAATGCATGGACATTCTGTCTTTAGTTATCTGGTAGGATCGAAGAGGAAGCCTTACGGCGCCTACGATTTTAATTCTGTCAGATTAAATAAATACATAAATAAAAAAAAAAAAAACAAGTCGGTAGAATCCTGTTTGTAGAACTGTCGGTCGATTTTTCGGTCAGCGAACCGCGAACCACAGTTTGAATACCCGTTATTGAGAGATCATGCGACTGCACGACAATTGGCTTGCCACAATGCCACCCAGGTAGTATTGTTTTTGCCACTCCGCATGGCAGCGCCTCAGTACTGATCCAGCAGGCAAGGCGGAAGACGGTGCGCCGCGGTGTGTGTGGGCGGCCAGCACACGGCCTTGGTTCTGGGTCGTCGTCAGCTGGTCGCTGCCTGCTCCTCGACTGTTTTTCTTGGGTCAGTGAGCTACACCAGCGCCACATTCTCCTCTCTCTCATATCATTGAATACGCCGCTCACTCAACGCACTGGCTGCATGTAACCGCACGTAGACTATGTATTGTGTACATCATTTATGAAATTTTTATTACCGTGTGGACGTGACCTTCATTCATTGCAAACAAAATAGCAGCGACACCTTCCATCTCGTCACTGTCTAACTGCACTAATGCTGTAATGTAATGCAACCCTGTTCCGTAATGTTTTCTAATATTGTTTTTTCGAAAAGTGCCAGCGTATGATACATTCGAAAAATGTTCGAATATTGAATAATAATAATAATAATAATAATAATAATAATAATAATAACAATAATAATAATAATAGAATTGGTTATGCCTTTAAATTGAATTAACTTACTTCCTATGTATTATAAAGAGTGCGGCAAAACATCCTCCCTAATTTAAAGTTTAAATAAAGAACATATGGATCAAAATAAGGAAACTGTATTAATATGAATTGTATCTAAACAGAGGGAAATTTAGTTTTACATGCGTTGCCATAGTGGTACCAAATGACATGCGCAAAACAACAATAATTGAATAGGACATTTAATACACGGAATTGACATTCAATTAGTGCAAATTGTAATCTATAACGAATTCCAACTATGACGTGGACGGGTGAAGAACGTGCTTACGCTGTGGTTAAATGGTAATTCCGTTGTCGCTGCTCAGATGTTTCCCGGACGCTTAATTTCTTCACGTGGCGACGTCCCCTGGCCAGCACGATCACCAGATTTTGCATTCTGTGATATTTTTCTGCGGGGACAACTTAAGGCTGAGGTGTTCAAACATCGGCCGAGGACTTTGCCAGACCTAAGAAATGCAGTACAGGAAGAAATTGGTCTTATTCCTCAAGAAATGCTAGTTAGAGTGATGCAGAATTTCCGAAGTCGCATTCAACAATGCATTGATAGTGAAGAACACTACTTGAGAGACACGTTATTCAAAAAATGAAAAATTCTCATGTTAAGATACCATTCATATTAATAACGTTTCCTTATTTTGATTCATCTGTTTTTTATTTAAACCTGAAATTAGGGAGCATGTTTTGCCGCACGCTTTATTTTATAGCACAGCTGATGAATAATCATTTGGGTTTGTAAATTTAATAATCTGATTGGCTATGTACTGTATATTTTTTAGTAGAGACATCGATGTAGTTCAGTCGGCAGACTCGCTGGGCTGCTGATCCGGAGCAGCGCTCGGGCTTGGGTTGGATCCCCCGTTTGGTCTGATGCCGGGTGGTCTATGGCGAGTCCTCGGCCTCACTTCACTTCACTCCCGTTTGATCTGATTACCTGGTTGGGTTTTTCCTAGATTTTCCCCAACCATAAGGCAAATGCCAGGTAATCTGTTGGCGAATCTTCGGCCTCACCTCATCTCACTACATCTCGCCAAAAAATTGTAAAAAATTGAAATTAAAAAAAATTGTAATTGTAATCTAGTAAAATTTTGACTTGTTCCACGTCTCAAAGCTTCACTGCTAATGTAAAATCTATGAAATGAAAAAAAAAGAAATAATAATAATAATAATAATAATAATAATAATAATAATAATAATAATAATAATAATAATAATTGTGGTTCTGGCTGATACGTAAGTACATCTACAGGATTATCAGGCAGTACATCTCACTTGACGATATGTGTCAGAGGAAGATTGTTTGTATCCACCTGAAGTCTGATTGGCGTAGGCCTAATATGCACCTAATCGGCGATGTATGCAATAGAGGGGGAAAGGAACTGACCACCCTTCCCCATTATCTCTTGGCCTAGTTGCCTCATAAGTGGTGCCATGTTGGTATCACTTGTGAGTTTCAGACATGTCTTCGGACAGTTGACTAAACAACGGCAATAATAATAATAATAATAATAATAATAATAATAATAATAATAATAATAATAATGAATAATTGTGGCTCTGGCTGATATATACATCTACAATATTATCAGGCTATACATCTCACTTGACGGTATGTGACAGAGGAAGATTGTTTGTATACATCTGAAGTGTGATTAGTGTAGGTCTAGTATGTAGCTAATCGGCGATGTGTGCAATGGAGGAGGGGGGGAAGGAACTGGCAACCCTTCCCCATTATCTCCTGGTCTAGTTGCCTCTTAAGTGGTGCCTTCTAGGTATCACTTGTGAGGTCAGACATGTCTTCGGACACTTGACTAAACAACGACAATAATAATAATAATAATAATAATAATAATAATAATAATAATGTTACATTAACCGTCAGATTTAGCCTACATAAACCTGACATGGCACCTCATATGAAAATATGTTAATATTCATCAAATAATTCAGACGGTTACACACATCTGTACTGAATCGGGGCTAGAAAGAGCCCGGGGCTATGCATATTAAAATAAAAGTCTTCCTGTCTGAAATGTCTCTCTAATTTTAAACACGAAACAAGGTACGACCACAGTGTGTGTCTGCGTTCTTGAGGCGCTTCCGTCTTCGTCATCAAGCCGCCACTTTAATAACTTAATCAACATGTACAAGACATTTGGCAACCCGGCTCCTCCGTCTCACCCAAATAAACTCCCACCGAAAGGCATTCAGACAGTTTAATATGTTCGTATGTGAACATAATCAAGATAGGAACGCTGTCGAATAGAGTAGAAGCTAGGCAAGGTGCTTATCAAAGATAGAGGATTTTCTTATTTCCAATTTTTTCCATTTGTATTTTTAATTTCTTATATAAAAATGCACTCGAATAATTCTTGATTGTAAATCGCGAACTCTTTCGCAGTTATAAAACTACTCGAACTTTGAAATTTATGTGTAAATGTGTACGTATGTGTATATGTATTTAGGCTTATGTGTGTACAGTATATGAATACTACAGGAAGAGAACGTGCTACGTTAACCTATGTTGTGTTTACAGGGGAGAGTTTTTAAACTTGAACAACTTAATAATATTAAGCACGTTTTTTCATGGATTTTTAATGGAAAAATAAAACTCAGGATGAGGAGCTTGTGTTGAAATGCCATTTAAAATTCTTTAACGCGTTCTTTCTCTGTGATCTTCACTTATATCTGATTGTATGTATAATTATATTATGCGATCAACCATATTAGTCCAATCATATCGAAGAAATACAGCTTCGTCATTTTTTACTATAACGGTGCATGTAAAATCACCGCCAACCTACGAGAGATGAAATTCTGCATATGAGAGCTTGGTAGGAGATAAATTATTAAAAATATTAATAATAGTAATAATAATAGTAATAGTAATAATAATAGTAGGCCTACTCATAATGATAGTAATTATAATCAGTGATAAGTGATAATAATTGTAATGGTAATGATAATAGTACTAATAATATTAATTAGTGATAAGTGATAATAGTATAATAGTAATGATAATAATAATAGTAGTGATAGTAATAGTAATGGTAATGATAATAGTAATGAAAATAATGGTACTAATAATGATAGGAATTATAAATGATAAGTGATAATAATAATAGTAATGATAATAATAATAGTGATAATGATAATAGTAATGATAATAATAATAGTAGTCATAATGATAATAGTAATGAATAATGATAGTAATTAGAATCAATGATAAGTGATAACAATAATAGTAATGATAATAATATTAGTAGTCATGATGATAATAGTAATGAATAATAATAGTACTAATAACGATAGTAATAATAATCAGTGATGATAATAGTGACAATAATAGTAATGATAACGATAATATTAATAATAATTATGATCATAATAGTAATGATAATAGTAATAGTAATGATAGTAATTATAATTAGTGATGATAATCTTTGATAATAGTAATAATAGTATTAATAATATTACTAATAGTAATAATGATAGTAGTACAGTACTAATAATGATAGTAATTAAAATCAGTAATAATGATAGTAATTAATCAGTAATAATGATAGTAATTAAAATCAGTAATAATGATAGTAATAATAATGTTATTATTATTGATAATAGTAATAGTAGTGATAATAATAATGGTAATAATAATAGTAATGTTTATTTATTTATTTATTTTTGATATTTATGTGCTGGTGAACAGCTGTTGGTCAAATAAAATCCAGCACAGTAATACAAATAAAACATAGTTAAATAGTACAAAAAAGTTACAACATTGATATCATAAAAACTATAGTAGAACAAAGTTAACTACTGATAATGGTGAATAAAACTAATATAAATTAATAATTATCGAAATATACGACAATAATAGTACTGATGATAATGGTAATGATGATGATAAATAATAATAAATGATGATAAATAATAATAATAATAATAATAATAATAATAATAATAATAATAATAATAATAATAATAATGAGGAGGAGGATATGCGCTCGCCTTTAAGTCCGGTCGATTATCGTGTCAATGTGGAGAGCGTAGGGTAATTTGCGTCTTATGCAGGAAGGTTGGCAGGTCTGTAATATAACCACAAACTGATCATAAAGAGACCAGCGACCTACTTGCGATACGGCTCGTCTCTTGGAAGCATAAAAGGTCTCTTTGTGATGTATATTATGTGTATTTATGTAACGTATGCATATGTAGGCCTAACACATTCATTCATAGTGTTCTGCCCAAGGGCAGGTCTTTCACTGTAAGCCCAGCTTATAGTCTATAAAATGGAATAGATTTCTTGTTAGATAAGTTGAAAGTTTCTAGTACTTTTGAACATACACAGTAATTTAATATAACATCAAAACTAAACTATAAATTGTATGTAATAGCATAAAAATAACACAATTTTAGTAGCTACTATATATCATTCGTTATCTCGTGAAACCAAATTCAAGTATGCGCCGTAGCTTATAGTAGGAATCTTATGGTGGGGGTATGTGAGCTAGCTAGCTGCGAGTGATAGCGTAGCGAGGGGGGGAAGCTTCCCAGGCCACTTTCTTCTTCCCCTTATACGCAGGTAGGTTTCACGAGATAACGAATGGTCTATACTACTACATTACCAGCGTCTCACCATCACCATCATACCACATTATTACCACGATATCGCCTCTTCTTACCTGTTACGACTATAGGCCTATAAAAGTTTTACACATATATGAAATAACCAATTCATCTTAACGATGAAAAGGGGGTCGGGTATGACCAAGATAATTATACAGCTAAAGTAATAGTTGAGATGCGTCCTTGTTGAATATTTAGTATCCTGATCTTTTACTAACTTTTATTAACTATTAGCTACTATGACACCATTTTATTTTTCCCTTACTGCAAAATGAAGCCTAAGCGTAGCCTAACTTGTCATTTCTATCCTAGTCTGCAAATTGTGATATACTGCATAATGACACATTTTCTACATGAATTCAATGTCAAATTTACCTACCTACTATATGTGAAATAAATTTCAAGTAGGCCTATAAGTCACTGTTGTACGAAATATTGAATTCGTATGTTAAACCTTATAACATTAGCTTGATTTATCGATATATTGAAGTGGTAGAGTAAGAAGATTAATTAGTCCACACCTGTAGAGTAACGGTTAGCACGTCTAGCCGCGAAACCAGGTGGCCCGGGTTTGATTCCCGGTCGGGGCAAGTTACCTGGTTGAGGTTTTTTCCGGGGTTTTCCCCTCAATCCAATATGAGCAAATGCTGGGTAACTTTCGGTGGATGGACCCCGGAATCATTTCACCGGCATTATCACCTTCATCTCATTCAGACGCTAAATAACCTAAGCTGTTGATAAAGCGTTGTAAAATAACCTACTAAAATAAAAGAAAATGCGTCGTAAAATAACCTACTAAAATAAAATAAAATAAAAGAAGATTAATTATCGTAAACTAAATCACCACGCCACTTTATTAGATTTACCGTACACTCTGTATAACTTACTACGTAGATTAGATCTGTACAGGATCGGCCAGAACTTATGTGCTACAGTGCTACAGCACAATAATAATTTTTACTCAAATAATGTTTTTGCAATACCATAGTATTGGCTTTGTCATTTGACAATTTCCCGTGGTTATGTTCATGACGCGTTACAGAGTGTTTAGTCTTCGCTCTTCGGTGTCTCAAGGGGTTCGGTGTGCTACTCAAAATTCCACATGAGAATATAGACAGTTATGCGCATGTGCGAAGCTGAAATCACTGCTCTGATTGGCTATTTTTACGCGGGAAAGTGATGTAGTCAGCTTCAGCACGACACAGCTTGGAGATTGCAAAAGTAAATCGTAACGAAAGAATACTTGTTTGTGGAAGAACTCGGAACTATTTACAATGTATTTGGTAATTCAAGTGTCCGACTGCTGCTGCCATCTACTTGTTGAAGTTGCTGCCAACAGCTATACTATACTGAACAAGGAGTGTTAAAGACATTACTTAAGAATTCTATAAGGAAGACCCGACTTTCGAAATATACAGACGTGGACAAATTATTAATAAAATTGACGATTTTTTATGATAATTCTATTTACAAAATTTTACTTTTCAATTTAGAGTACAGTTGAAAATTTTGCATATTTCCTTCATTACAGGAGACAGAAATATGCAAAAATGTCAACTGTAGTTTAAATTGAAGAGTCAGGTTTTGTAAAAACATATAATAAAAATCTTCAATTTTGCTAATAATTTGTAAATTAGCAAAAATATCAACTGCATTGAAGAGTCAAATTTTGTAAAAATACAAAAACAAAAATCTTCAGTTTTGCTAATTATTTGGAAATATCCAAAATGTCAACTGTGGTCCAAATTGAAGAATCGAATTTTCTAAAAATATACAATAAAAACCTTCAGTTTTACTAATAATTTGTAAATATGCAAAAATATCAAATGTAGTCCAAATTGAGGAGTTAAATTTTGAAAAATATACACTACAAATCTTTAATTTTGCTAATAATTTGGAAATACACAAAAATGTCAACTGTAGTCTAAATTGAAGAATCATATTTTGTAAAAATATATAATAAAAATCTTCACGTTTGCTAATAATTTGTCCACGTCTGTAGATGGAGCTGTTTAATTGTTACAATACATAGTCTCCAACAATTTACAGGATCCATTCTGTGAAGTAACGAAGTTGTTAAATGTTTTGGTTACAACACCAATGACCACTGCGTAGGCAGAAAGATGTTTTTCTTTCTTGAAACGCATAGAAACGTTTTTAAGGAACACTATGTCTCAGGATCGTCTCACTGCTCTTGCAATACTGTCAATAGAAAAGAGTATGATGTCCAAGATGGAGGGGTTTAACACCAGGGTAAATGACAAGTTCTGCAGTAGGAAGGAACGTCGTATGGACTTCATATTTCGTCACTAGGCGAGTCTCAAATGAAGATAAATACATATAAGTGTATACAGTTGGCAGATATAGAGATTGTAGCACACTCATTATTTTGACCACCAGCCGCTACTGGATCTGTGTGAGTGTAAAGTTCCCCGTGGAAATTTCTTTCTTCAGCTGATATGAAGAGAATAATTACGGTAATAAAAAATAATTTTCCCTGAGAATTGTAATTTGTTTTTCTGCCATTAAATTCCATGAATAGGTCCTACTTATTATTACAAGTAGAAGTTATTAAAATCGAATGATAAATTTTCTTGAAAAGCGACGTTAAATAAATATTTACCAAGAAATATTTGGATATCTAGTTCTCGAACTGGAAAGGAAAATTGTGTTAAGAATGCAGGAAAGGGAAATTATTATAAAAGTTTGTTGGTGGCTTGCAAGAGTGTATTTGTCGGTTCAACTCTCAACGATGGTACCAGTGCTGAGGTAAGGTAAAAGGTAAAGGTATCCCCGTAACATGCCATGAAGGCACTTGGGGGGCATGGAGGTAGAGCCCCATGCTTTCCATGACCTCGGCACTACAATGAGGTGGTGTGGTCGGCACCACGCTCTGACCGCCTTTTACCCCCGGAGTTAGTGTTGCAAAAACTTTCACTAAAGCATTATGACTTGAAAGTAACCATTTTGGTACTCTAAGAAAATGCTTCGATAGTACCCTATAGAGGAGAATACCAATTTTCAGAAAAAAAAAAGCTTAGATTCAATGCATTTCAAGGTTATATACCAAAGAACTTACAATTTGAGCGTAAATGATAAAACGAATTACAGTATATCTTCATCATACATTTTTATGAAAAACTTACATACACAAAAAAATAGGTTATTTACTTGCTTAAATTATATGCAGACGGTACAGACATCTTAGTGATGAAACCGTCAACTACATGCTCCAGGATTTCATTTTCAGGACGAAACTGCAGGATTATCCAGTTTTAATCCGAGAGAAAGTTTAGGCTCCATTAGAATATATGTTATGGACGTTTTGCTTTCAGTTGGACATTTGTGGTGATGCCATCTCTCTTGGAAGATATTAACACAGTCTAGTATATACAGTCGCGAAGCTCAATAAGTAGTAAATATGCAAACATTAGATAGTTGCTCACCACTAGGATCGCTAATATCGCCTCATTACAGGCAATGCAAAATAGTATCGTCACAGTCTATTGTTTCTAGCACCCTCAAAACTCAAGCTTCGTGACTGTATATAGTAGACTGTGATATTATGCAAGTGCCTATGGTCGGCGACGATGGCTCACTCGAAGTTTGGATTTAAATGGCTAATGGAAGGAAAACTAAAAATTGATAATTTAAATTTAGTGATTAAGAGTATCCAACTGTTGAATAAGTTTCTTTTCTTGCCATCAAGCAGGTATCAGTTTATCGAAATTTTTAAATCCAAATTAAAAGATAAATATATTATACTAAACACACGAGATTTGTATCAGTCTTTAACCTTTATTTTTGTGCAGATACGAAACATAGTGAAGATAATGAGAACTTGAGTTCCTTTAAAATTTACTTCTGGAATTTTAATCCATATTAGATTGTTTTTATTTTGTTACCGTTTGTGAATAGGGCATGTTGTTGAAATTGGACGTTAAACATTAACCAAGAATTAATTAAACATCTAACGTTGCAAAAGAGAACTATGTCAACAATGGAGCCTCAAAGAGATTCTATCAGTTTATTGCAATTTCTCAAGCGAGACGAAGGAGCAAAGATAGCAAACAGATGAGAGTTTAGTGTACCCAAGAAGTCTTTCACTTGATATTTTAAAACCGTTTCTCGGCCTCGGGGCAATTAAGTTTTTTTTTCTAAAGCTGATATAAAGAGAATTAAGACCGGTAATAAAGACCGGCAATTAATTTTTATAAGTAATTAAACATATTTTATCAGCAATGAATCTCTCTTACACACATCTCCTTTCCCAATTTTAAACTTAAATTAACTCTCTAAGACTTTGAATTAAGCGTAATTATTTTAATACTGATAATTTTTACTTTACCAACGAATAATTGACAATTATCTGATTAAGCGAATGGCTTTAGGTGATTGAGTTTACAAGGCTATATAATTTTATGATCATTGCTTTTTGTACAGGGTTTGCAAAAAGTGTTGCTAAGTCAACATGTACAGGATGATTCACGAAGTGTGGACCGCACTTTAGAAGTTATATCTGAGGTGTTTTTGAGTAAACACTAGGTGATTTTTAGTGAAAACTATTATACGAATATTGGTTTGGTTCCGAATAGCTGAGGAATTACTTTCCCTTCCAAGATGTAGGCCTACATCACTTCGAATCAGACTTGTTCAGAGCGACTAAGACGAAGGAAATACCATAAGCGCCTAAACAATTCAAGTTTTTATTTTTTTATTTTTTGGAAAAACAACCACATTCCAGAAACATAAATTTTCAGGAGAAACAAAAAATTATCTGGCATGGGTATTGTTGGCACTTCAAGTATGAAACTCATCATGCCGTTTCTTAAGATGTAGAAACTTGGGAAAACTGAAGTACATTTGTAACTTAAATTATCTCATAGAAATACATGTCGCGGGCTCAGAATGACAAGGTTCTATCTGAAATTTTTTTTGTCAAAATTGAGATTTTTGTTGCATTGAATTCTGCTACTTCACAGCTATCTACCATATAAATTATATGTTGATATCTCAATTATTTTTCGTGATAAATTTAGTTTGAAAAGGTTCTTATCTGCATTGATTTTATTAACAACCAAACTTTTAAAATGCTCTCCTGTAAAATTTATTAAACACTAGATAGAACCTTGTCATCCTGAACTCTCGATGTGTAATGTAGGCAACCGTGGACAATGGTTGTTTTAAGACAAATACTCTGTTGTGATTGAAGTGTGCTTCTCCTTTAGTCTTTTCTTTCTTCATTATATCCCGTTTCTTCTCCTTTCATTGCTTACGTTTCTGCCATGGAGTTACTTTTGCACCTAGAGGTGACTCCCTAACTAATACAACAATTCTCGTGCTAAAGTACTTTCTCTGAAGTGGCTTTTGCTGCGTAGCCTACATAAAAAGCAGTACTGCCAGTCTACTACAGTTTAAAATTGTATGGATGTATGTTTCACCTTTGGGGAGGCCGAGACGTAGATGGGAGAATAATATTAAAATGGATTTGAGGGAGGTGGGTGGGATACGATGATAGAGACTGGATTAATCTTGCTCAGGATAGGGACCAATGGCGGGCTTATGTGAGGGCGGCAATGAACCTCCGGGTTCCTTAAAAGCCAGTAAGTAAGTAAGTATGAATGGATGAATGTTTCAAGATATGAATGGGATATTTGTAAATGCTACCATCGTCCTGGACAATGGCTGTTTTCACAAAAATAAGTCTTTATATTACGGTTGTTTTATGAAAACCAATAAAAAAAATCGATTCCTATAACATAACACTGTGGTGTTTTTTTTTCACCAACAGCTAATTCAGTATATGGCCGCTACAGTACGCTCACCACATGCTGAATATCTCAAATTTGCATTTTTTTTGGACTACCGTTGTTTTATGAAAACTAATGAAAAAATCCATTCCTATAACATTGGACTTCCCCCCCCCCCCCCAATAACAGCTAATTCAGTAGATGGCCGCTACAATACGCTCACCACATGCCTAATATCTCAAATTTGTATTTTTTTACTATGGTTGTTTTATGAAAACCAGTGAAAAATCCATTCCAATAACATAGGACTGGTGTTTTTTCCCCTAACAGCTAATTCAATTGATGGCGGCTACAATACGCTCACCACATGCTTAATATCTCATTTTTTTTGGACTATGGTTGTTTTTTAAAAGAAACTTAAATTGAATTGCGACATAAAAGCAAACAGAAACTGTAAATGGGCTCATATTAAAACCTCTCCATAACTGCACGTATTTTTAGATCTCCACAACGGACAACTAGAACGGGGGGGGGGGGAGGGGAGAAGCGCTGCCCTTACTAACTGTGAAGGTGCAGAATTAAAGGTTGAATAAATGATTACCAGAAATTGAGTATATAATTTCCACTCAGCAGACACAACGTGTTGAGTAGACCTTGACCTGCAGTAGATTGTGCTTCTCTCTTGACGTAGCCTTATCTTGCATGTCACGTGACAGTAGTAACGCACGGAGGGTGGAAAATCAACTACTTCCCAAGTACGCATAGTTTCACAATGCGACATGCCATGTACCGTACTGTAAGTTCTCACACACTTGTAATTAGTATGGAGAAGTATGTTTATTTTTAGTTTTCATTTCATTTATTGTATTTCTCTTGTATTGGCATTGAAGATTTAAAGATGTGGAACAAGTCAAGATATATACAATTTGTTCGGCGAGATGAACTAACGCGAAACGTGTATATTCGACCTACAATTGGAAAAATGTGTAACAATGTGTATGATGAAGTTTCTAATGTTGATTATAGGAGCAGCACCATTGTTTTCGTTATTGCATCGACCGATAGATGGCAGTTTTCAGATGAAATGCGTGTAACGGAAATGTTGACGTCATACGATAAGAACCGTGCAAGTGCAAGCTAGACGATTTCGCTTATACAAGGAAGGTTGGGTAGGCCTACTCAGAATTGAAAGAAAAAAATAGAAGAATTCATTAGGCCTATATCGATCGTCTAGTTCAAAAGTGCGAGAACTAAAAAAACAAGTTTTGAGATATCCTCAGTTGAAAGTTTCAAATGAATCACTTAGAAAGGAGCAGAGTTCTGGTTCATAACCACGAGAATTAGAAATGAGTCAGTATTCAGGACGAGTATATCACAATCTTCCAGTTCATTATTAATACATTTCGAAATGCACTAATAATGAATTAGTAAAGTCCATAGTTATAATTACTTCTAAAGCAGTTTATTTAGTTTTTTTTTTCTTTTCGGTAGTAAATATGACTTATCTCAATTCTGAATCTGAAAGAGCTCCGAAAGGGGCTTTCAGTATAAATAACTAAAAAATGGCAATTTTTGAGTTGTCGCACTTTTGAACTGGACGACCGATATAGGCCTATTATACAGTCAAACCTCCGTACAACGAAGATCGATATAACGATAAACCCGCATTAAACGATATTGATCTATGGTCTCGGCAAATTTCCTGTATATATAACATTAAAATATATCCCTCACAGTCGACCTGGTTGGCGAGTTGGTCTAGCGCTGGCCTTCTGTGCCCAAGGTTGCGGGTTCGATCCCGGGCCAGGTCGATGGCATTTAAGTGTGCTTAAATGCGACAGGTTCATGTCAGTAGATTTACTGGCATGTAAAAGAACTCCTGCGGGACAAAATTCCGGCACATTCGGCGACGCTGATATAACCTCTGCATTTGCGAGCGTCGTTAAATAAAACATAACATTAACATTATCCCTCACTGTAGTGATGAAGTAGGCCTAATTTTAGAAACATCCTGTTACAACGATATGAATATTTAATTTCGAGGTTTTTCGTAAATCGGCAGCTTAGTCTTGCGGACGGTAGCAGATAAAATATTCTTGAACCGAGAGTAGGAATTTCTACGAAGGGGTGGACGTGTAACCAGTCTTCCTATTTCCCAATGTACAGGTGACAAGGTGGGAGTAAGGAGGAAATTAGGCATGACGATGGCTTCTGCTAAACGGAAATCAATAAGTTTGAAAACTAAATTGGCCGCATTTAAAGATTTGGATGAAGAAATGGAACAGACAACAGTTTCACAAAGATATGAATTTTCACAGGATCTACATTGGCTACTTTTCTTAAAAAGAGGAAAGAAATTGAAAATGAAAGTCTGTGTGCATGGCATGAAGGAAAATTCCCACATGAGCTAATTAATGATTGTGGGGATTCAATGGCACATCTGTCTGCAGTTAGCCGGACTCCTAACCGTGGAGCAGACACATAGTTCTGTTTGATACTTCGTCGACAAAGTTCCCTTCGTGATGGGGGTGGGCTACAGACCGACACATTTCAAAACGTCTCTTTTCACTGAACCTGTCAGCCCAAGTCCCATATTTTTACCACATATAGTTCTAAGGAAAATTGTAGGTATAACACGAAGTCACGTTCTAACCATATTTTATCAGTTTTATCTTTGTTTTCTTTTTTCCTTGAGGTGGGAAAGTGTTTTGTCCGATTTTGTTCCCTTCTCTGCTTAAACAGCTAGTAGCGTCGTGCATTACAGGCGCTATTTTCGGTACAGTTTTGTCGAGTTTCCCGAAGACCGAGGTTTGCTTCTGAGCTGTTACTCTATAGCAGCGGTGGCCAAAACGGGTGTCATGATTACATCGTGTAATCACAGACATTCAAACGGGTACGAGGAGTTTCCTGTACATTGCCATGTTTTTCATTCACGTACTGAAGGTAAGCAGTGGCGGTATCATGTCGCTCTACAAACTCTGTCTCTACAAGCAGTAAGAGGTGGTTTCGTAAAGAATGAGAAGGGGAACTTTTTTGTCGTTCTGTCGGACAAAATGTAATATGTTTACTTTGCTCAACGGTTTAATTAGGAATATCTAGAAACATTAATTACCACGCTGAATAATGTATTATTATTATTATTATTATTATTATTATTATTATTATTATTATTATTATTGACCACTAAGTATGTGTTTCTATCATTCTTCTGTACGAGCATGAATGCTGATATTTTTAGATCTTCTCCATAGACGAATAAAATTATTAGGTTTTATCGCAATTTTAATCTTCTTCATCTTTAGATGAGGGTAACTATTTATTAGTTATTCATTTAATAATAATAATAATAATAATAATAATAATAATAATATTGTAGAAAAAATGATCCAATATTATGTGCCAATGAACTGTTAAACGCCAGGAATTGACATATCTTAAATCATGGCCAGGAAGAGAAAGATGAGATAAATAAATGTAAGGAAGTCAGCTATCTAATGGGCTTTGAAATATCTCGTGCTCTAAAGCCTTTTAATAGAACAGAACTTCTCAAAAGAGTAATGATTAAAATAGCTTAAGTAACTAGTTAATAAGAAGTTTTTAATTTTGAGAAACTACGAATTTCTCGACCAAGTATCGAGAGAAGAATTTAGAAAATTCCTGATTATATTCAAGAGGAAGGTTAAAAAAGAAGCAAGAAAAATCGTATATTATTCACTGGCTCTTGATGACAGCAGTGACGTTACTGATACAGCAAAGTTTGAGATTTTTATCCGCGGGATTGTACAGGAACCACCACTGGTTGTAGTTTTCATGTCAAGTACCTTTCCTCCGTCTTCTTACTTCATAGGCTGTCTATCGCATGTAATCACTGCAGCTCAAGTTTTGGTCACCGCTGCTCTACTGGGTGTTCATTTCAAAGTGTGTCATGACGCCACTGTTGTTGGGTCACCGATTTGAAGCGAGTTTCAGCTTATATGTTAGAGAAGTTGCCTATTATTTAAGGCGTTCTTCAATCTGAACTTGAGAACGTGTACGGTATAACTTGAACGTCGTAGCAACAGATGGCGGTCTGTACGGTCTGTGTGCTACCATAACCTCTTTCGAACTGTGTTTTGCGCCGGCAAGTCGTACGCAGGGTATTTGTTATCATCGGTTGCGTACGGTGACATTCCACAACACAAATCAAATGCTCCGTGTCCATGTTGATCGTCGAAGTTAATGTCAACAAATACGTAAGTAATCGTCTTAACCCTCTCCCCATATCCCGACAGTACGTATTTCCAAACAGTTAACATTCCTGCCACTACCGGCGTTACCGTACGTATCGGTACGTACTCTTCAGAATGAAATCAGTACTTGCTAGGCAACTTCTCTGCCTCATAGGTTATACACCTCTGCGGAAGTGTAGGAAGATTGAATTCTCTAGGCTTATCGGCTAGCCACATGACGGCATACAGTGAGCCATGACACACTTTGAACTGAATACCCAGTATAATATTCGTTGGGATTTGCGCCTCGATTTCTCCTCCTCTCCCCTCCTCCTTAATGCTTTAGCTGCGGTAAGGATTATAGAACATATCTTGTGAAGTTGTATGTAGTTGGGTAAGCACAAATAAATAACTACTATTATAACATTATGAACTTCACTCGCGAATTTTTCCAATTTAATTTCTCATCTGCTGATTGTTGCTCAATTTAGATTGTAGCTTGATTCGTTACTAATTGTTTGATGTAACTGGGAATGCTCTATCACTTAGCATTCGAGTTACACTGCCGCGCAACCCTCCAATTCGTACCTCAACTTCTCCCCTCCTGCATATTATGGTAAACACTCGCAGAAATATATATTTTTACATTACACATCATTTATAACTTATGATACCCAACCTGCTTATAAATAAAATATTAATTTTTCATGCTTTACATTATTTTTGCTTATAATATATACCAATCTGTTAATAAACAGAATAAATTATTTCATTTTCATACTACACAGTAACGTCGTTTATAACCAACTATGTTTGGTTTATGGGGTTGAGAATGACGAAGTTTGATATTCGCTGCAGTAGGAGGGCTGTCATGTTCGTTCCACCATGTTATGAAAGTATTTGCTGTCCTCCTCTCCCATCCTTTCACGTTTTAAACCGCTTAAAGATATGAACACATACCTTGCGATTAGTTTTTCATGTGAAATAAAATGGAGTTTGTAATGTCTTGGTTTCCTTTTTCATATTTGAACATTGTATGATAATAGTCGGTACTATGAACATAATAATTTTTAAATAGTATATTATATAATGAACCTATAATGATAGTAAGACACGAGTAAGTTTATGAAACGAGCGTAAGCGAGTTTCATAATTTTCATACGAGCGTCTTAATTACTTACCCTTATAGGCAAGATACATACGACGTTTTGTTCGACCACAATTGAATGTCTAAGTTTTGAGTTTCTTTTTACAAATATGTTATTTTGTTACTTTGCTGATAATGAAACGGTGGCCATGAATGTTTTTTCAGCGTGTTCACGTGTAGTGCAACAGATGGCAGGCACGAGCACTTTTGCGTGTACGCCGTAGTTATTGATTTTTTGCAGGGCTTTGGTTAAACGATTTTAACCTCAAAGAATCATACATTAAGGCACAGGAAATTAACTCAGTTAATTAGAATATTAAAACTAACATGACCAGAATTTATTTTATTTTAAATACATGTTGTTTGTGCAGTTTGTGCCTGTCACTTTGGATTACTCCTTTCAAGGCTTGCGGGATGTTGCGCATACGATGTTAATCAATATCGCATATGCTTAGTTGGAAATCGATAGTTAGAATAACATAATGAATAGCAGTACTCTAGTGTATGTTATTAAGGTAGTTACGTGACACGTAAAGAGCGTATTATAGTATGGTCGAGCAAAATTATATTTTGTTTGATTTAATTATACTAATATTTTTATGAATGATTAATAATATTAGTAACAACAAAAATTACCTGTACTCATTACTATGCGTCACTTCGCAAGATATGTACCTGACATCCTAATGTACTGAAGCATACAAGGGCAGGAGGGGAGGAAAATAAGGAGAGAGGCGCAGAATATGAAGGGGAAAGATTGAACAAAAGCAAAGCGAGCTTCGGTTCTACAGAGACTCGGTAAATATGAACCGAACATATGGCCTCTTACCGGTTTTTAATCAACTCTGTTATTCTTGTTTACATGCTTCACCTCTACGTATTGTTGGATGCCTATAGAGTAAGGCGAAGTTTGTAATAAGTTCATATTCCCTCTCATGTTCGAACATTGCATGAAACCCTAGATCATATATGTAACAGATAGCTCATCCCTATGTTAAAATCAGCAGCACTTTGAAGAGAACAACCGCCAGGATCGCCACCCGTTCGCCGTAAACGAACACGAGATGGCAGTACAATGGTAATTCAATTCAAATGGAAATTATGACGTGACTCCTTACGTAAAAACTAGATGGTAGCATAGTAAACCTGACAAAAGTTGTTACCGTCAAAGCCTATAAGGCCGAGCTATCTGGATATGTATGATCTAGGACGATACTAACCCCTAGCCATATCACAGCAAGCTATATAGTTCTAAATCTCTCATTAGATAATTATTCATGGATTCTTCTTTAAAAATGAAAACGTTTGGGCGCCCCTGTTGCATGAAGAGGCGGAGAGGATGGAGAGATCATGCAATGTAGTGACAGCAGATGCAGGAAATCGTGTCCTATGTAGAGCTCTAACAGATACCTTATGCTCCTAAATGCAGTCAAAGGAAGATGGTGATGATATCCTGATGATGATGAGATGATGATATATATAATGAGAAAGTTCGTGTCATTTGCATGGCTTTGATAATTTGTTATAATGAAAGGTATTTTGGTGACATTAGTTAACGTGTACGCGCTGCGAAACATCAATCCCATGCAAGGAATCGAACTCAGATCATATGTATTTGTAGCTGGTGCTTGTAACTTTTACGAAACTGTGTCATTTGCATGACATCGTTTATTCGGTATGTTCTGTCGGTGGGTGACAGGTGTTTACAAGCTTGTATACCTACAAAGTTCCTTGCCCACACATACATGAGGTCAAGGTTGCACAAATCCTGGACAGAAGGTCACCGTAGCTAATAGCAAGTCCCTTATGGAGGCAAGTGTGAAATATTGCTCTCATAATTGCTTGTATTTTAATGATGTTTTTCCCACACGTCAATTTATTCATAAGAACGTCACCACAAGTGTCAGCCCGTGTTATGTAACCATAGAAACTCAATGTACTCCACTTCTTGTATGTACAGACCAGATACATCTGCCGTGTGAATCGACAACAGCGGTGAATTTTAGATACGATACGAGACTTTCACATTGTTTACCACAGTACGAGACGTTTTTCCTTTTCTTTGTCATAAAAATAAATACATCCAATGTTTCTGAGCTACGTACTGACTTCATGAATCAGTTACCAAGAACTGCCCATAAATGAAACCGATAAGTGACACTGTAACGTTTGAAACCTTTTCGTTTGTGACACGGTGAAGATACCCAAAAAAATGCACTACAGTCATTAATAGTTTTCTTCCCAAAGGCAAGTCCTTTATTGCAATCCCCACACATTCTCCAAACTTGCCTATTTTCCGCCTTACTAGTTACAAATTATTTGTGTGGAATAATAGAAAACATGCCATGTAGAACACCAAAATTATAAACCTGAGAGTTTATTGCGACAGTTATACATACATAATGTTTACACAAGCACGCATCCAAATATACCTATGCAAAAAGAAAAATAAAAATAACTTGAAAATAATTGAGCGTTTAAAAATGTAAGACTAAATGGCAGAATACTGAACTAAAATATGTAAACATATTGACAAAGCGAATAAGGATTGTATTCTGAAGCTAATGATTGAATAATTTAGACCTGCAAGAAAGAGAATATTTTTCTAGGCATTCGAGAACAAAGTGTTTCAATTTTATCGTACCAGAGCAGGCCTGTGAAACTTAATCTCGTGACTTATAATGGTAATGAAGTTATTATAAATCACATAATTTTCTTAATTAGGGACGAGATTTGTAAATATTATTATTATTATTGCTATTACTGCTTAAAAATTTGTTGAGTATTAAGATGATGTGTGGTGGACGTCTTTTTTCTTTTCTTTTCTTTTTTAAGATTTTAAACTTTTCATCTATAATTTATTTTTCTAACAGGCCTCCATTCTCACGCTTTCTTTTATTTGGAATATCTTTGTGTATTTCTTCACTGTTCTCGGATAATTTATTTCTGCGTCTTACAATTTCTTTCAGTCATTTTTATTTATTGTCCAGATCTGATAGATATGTATTCATAATTTAAGAACTATAGGCCTAATAATAGTCTACTATATTAGCCTAGACAATTTATATTGTTGACTAACACCACACCGTACGCGAGCCTGGCTCTTACGGTACTAGCTAGAAACATTTTTTTTATAAATTTAATTTGTACTCACTAGCTAGGTAGTTAAATAAATAAATAAATATATAAATAAATAAATAAATACGTGAAACTTAGCCATATTCATTTTTTAGGCCGCATAGAAAGTGTGTTCAATTAATTGCTTACGTTAAGAAGAATATGACTCTCTTGCCGGCAAGCGAGCGGTCTATCTGGCGGTAAGATAAATAAGTTGTCGAAGATCAAGGCCATTCGTCAGAGTATCGTTCTTTAAGTACCATACTTAATGCCTTATTTAAATCTCCGCTATTTTGATACACTATGCTACCTAGAGTGACATACACTTATTTTTGTTCTTGGTTAAATAATGATGGTGATAATAATAATAATAATAATAATAATAATAATGGGCCTAATAATAATCATAATGATATAATAATAATAATAATAATAATAATAATAATAATAATATTTTATCAACGTGATATGAATAATAGGTTAGCACAATACACGATAGTTAATTTAATTAAGAAATTATTCAGTATCAAAACTAAGCATGGTCATGCAGAGGCGAAAAACAACCTACAAATGTTTCCGTGGAGCCCTCTGTCAGGGACAGGGTTTTCTTACTTATGGCTTTTAAGGAACCCGGACATTCATTGCTGCCCTCACATAAGCCCGCCATCGGTCCCTATCCTGAGCAAGATTAATTCAATCTCTATCATCATATCCCACCTCCCTCAAATTCATTTTAATATTATAATTCCATCTACGTCTCGGCCTCCCCAAAGGTCTTTTTCCCTCCGGCCTTCCAACTAACACTCTATATGCATTTCTGGATTCGTCCATACGTGCTACATGCCCTGCCCATCTCAAACGTCTGAATTTAATGTTCCTAATTATGTCAGGCGAAGAATACAATGCGTGCAGTTCTGCGTTGTGTAACTTTCTCCATTCTCCTGTAACTTCATCCCTCTTAGCCCCAAATATTTTCCTAAGCACCTTATTTTCTTACTATCCATAAATATACAACACCGAAGTTACATCTTTAGCCTATTTCCTTCCCTGAGGAAGCGATGCGAAGGATTTTATATGTCTATAGCTCTGCATGGTTTAAATTCACGAACCTCGAATCCGACAGAGGACATAAAAACTTAGCTTAGTTTTTTTCGAAAGAAACGTAAGTCTGAGAGATCCGAGTCTTAGTTTTATTGCAGGTTAAATGAATCTCTCTGTGATAAAGAGCCCCAGGCAAAATTTGTCTGCCATTTCTCGCCTACGATGACTTAAAGAACCTTTGCAGTCGAAAGCATCTTTATATAGAATTAGTGTATAATAATAATAATAATAATAATAATAATAATAATAATAATAATAATAATAATAATAATAATAATAATAATAGTAATAATAATAATAATATATTTAATAAGTTTCAGTTCTATTCTACATTTGCAATATTCTTGCAAGGGACTTATAATTTTTAGCCTACTGTATATTTTTCAGTTTTAATATATTATCTGAACGCTAGCTGAAGAAACTTAACAGAGTTTATTTGTAAATTTTTTTTATTTATCATGTTATTAACAGGAGTCCACCCCGATAAAATGATGCAGCAATCTTCTTTATTCACAGCATTTATTGGTAAACATACCATTTCGTAACGATTATGTCACCTGTAGGATAACTTAAATACCTATACACAAAAAATTAAAATACCCTTTTCAGGAACAGTTTACTTTAAACAGCATCAGGAAGAAGTTCATTTCTTTCTTTTCTTAGGTGGTTGTGTTTTTTTCTGACCTGCGTTAGAAAGTCGAATAGAAAATACACGAGGTTTAATTCTTTCCAGTTGCAGTGCAGACTGCTTTGTAGAAAGGACTAGATCCACTTTCTATCAGTTCGTAAATTCAAATGAATAATTGCACTTAAGACTTGCCTTTAAGTAGCCTATGACATTTTTAAAACGCAAAACCACCAATGTCCGCTTTATTAATTTCAAATAGTGCAATAATGTCTGAGAAATCGTATTCTTGATTAACTTTAAAAAATGATGACAATGACGCAAAGAAAACAAGCTTCATTTACCATCTCTAAACAGAAATAGTTTTTCTGTATTCGCAGTCTGCTAAGCGAACTCAGCAAAGATTTAAATCTTATCTCACTATATATTATAATTTGCAGTATTCTGGAGAAATATGTTAGCTTCGCCTTTAAACTGACTGAAGTCTTGATGTTAGACCCACTCTTGAATTATGTAGTTGAATATAAAAGTGAGCCATTTTTCTTATCAGTCTGTGCAAGACACGGAAGATTTAACAAAGAACAAGACATACTCCCCCTGATAATCTTAACTGTAGCCTATTTAATATGTTACATGCAGGGATAGACGAAATTTAAAAAATTTTCGGAAGCCAGTCTCTTTTTCAGAAGCCAGCACATTTTACCCACACATACAATGAGAAAATCATTCGAACTGAGATATAAGCACATTTACTAAAATACATTGAACAATATTAAATATCTATATAGTGCAACACACGCTCTCAGAGACACTCTATTCTTACTGAAGGTATATTGGCATTTGTCTTGAGATACAAAAGAAATAGCCTAGGCCTATAAAAATATTAATATAAAAGGTACACTTAGAACTTCGATGTCTGAGAAATGATACCTCGCATCTACAAAAACAGTTATTTAGATCAACTACCTTATTATTATTTAGAATAACTTACTTTATTATTATGCTCACAAAATAGGACAGTTAACTAAAATTTTGTCCTCCAGTAGAAGAGCTTGGAAAGCCGCAGTATATTTAAAAAATATGCTTATTTTCAGAGAAATTAATTTTTGAAACATTTTTCTCATTCACATGCAAATTCACAGGTATAAGGTATCACTTCTTAGCCATTGACTTGTTTCTACCTACAATTAAATTGCTTTTGTTGACATTATGTATTAGCAGGGACAGGTATTTATGGAGAATAATTTTATCATTTGTGTTTTTTAATATTGGTGTCGGCGGAGATTGTTGGAGATTGATTGTTACTCTTGGCGGAGATTAATGGTAAACCCTATTATTTTGGAAATGGAGTATTAATTAAGTATGAATATTACTTTTCAAATAATTAATATTAAAGGTTTGTTGGATTCTGATAAAGGTGCGGTATGGCCAATAGACAATATTTGTTGGATTGAGACTGCATTTAACACACATTCAATAAAAACGAAAAAGAAAAAAAAAAAAAAAAAAAAACTTGCAGTCCTCAAATTAACACTTTCAAATTATTAGTGAAATGTTGAATTCTCCGCCTATTGAGTTCACTAATGTAATCAGAACACTTGGAATACCATGTAATGTAGTCTACTTCGATATAACAAATTCAAGTGGAAAAAAAACTCAGAAAATGAAATTCCCTACAAAACGACGCAATAGTAATAATTCGCGAATGTGTTCATATTTCGCTATTATAACTTTATTTCGCGATTTGTCGTGATTGTTTTGTCCGTGTTATTATTAATCAGAATAACTTAATTCTTAAAGATCAGTAAAAATCTAAATTGTATATCTATTATGTCGATTTTCGCCATCTCCATAAATACCCGGCCCTGTGTATTAGTTTTAGTGATGAAAAAGAAATCGGGATAAACT
Source organism: Periplaneta americana (assembly GCF_040183065.1). Taxonomy (NCBI): domain Eukaryota; kingdom Metazoa; phylum Arthropoda; class Insecta; order Blattodea; family Blattidae; genus Periplaneta; species Periplaneta americana. The sequence goes on along the minus strand of NC_091118.1, from coordinate 44,217,038 downwards.
CCAGAACATGGATTGCACCCTTTCCCTCTTACTTCAAAATTCAAACCTTGTGCACACAAAATAAATTATTGGCACTGAAAAGTGCCTTTTCGTAAATATAATGATGCGCATTCGACAAACGCAGACAAATCTGCTCTGTTTAGTATTTTAAGACATAATTTGGTAGGTGCAATCTATGTTCTAAAATTTTCCCAGAATTCGAAGTCTTGCAATTTTTTTAAAATTCCATAACAAATTTAGGCGCCATGGCGAGCTGGTACCCGGGATTTGTTTACCTCTGTCTATAAATGTTTTAATGTAGAATTACATTTTTCGACTTATAACCTAATGTTATATGTAGAAATATATCGGAACTTCCCAATTACCAATTCGAGCATTCAAGCACATGCATAAGAAGATGCGGGACATTACACCCACCTTGTCTATCTGTGCTAGCGCTACCGAAGCATCTGCCCAGCTGGTCCTTATGAAGATGTCGTCGCTGTGGTTAATATGATGCTGCTGTCTTTTGGCGCCCGAGGGCCTTTGAGAAGACGAGAACGACTGCGATAGAGTGCTCGCAGTAGCAGCCACCATATTGGTCAAGATCGCACAGTCCCTCTTCACACCACCACTTCTGCGGCATTAAACTCAATATCCAAAATATCCACATTTAGACAGCTGAAGTTGGGGTGTTTATCCCCTGTTTGTTTAACGACATTCACAAACGGGGCTTTGGGGAATTAAACCGAAGACTAAAAAGTGCGAGAATATCTTTACGCACTTAAAGAAACTCTCAAAATTAACACTAAGAATAATTTATCAGCATAAATTCTATAATAAATAATGTTTAAAACAGATACGCTAAAAGCTTTCTACTGTTTATAGGTTATATCTCTCAGTTATTGAACTTTGTTCGTGCTGATCTAGTGCTAACAGTTTTAATTACAATTCTAGACCTCTTTTACGACACATTCCAGCGTTAGATTGCAATAATTCATACGGATTTCACAAATAAAACTTATTTTGAAGCCAGTTTTAGGTTAAGTATGGCTTACACGAATGTTTAAAAGCGCCGCGTCTGTTTTTCCACAGCCTTCTGAATCTTCTTCCAGTGCTGATCGCTGTCGCAGACAAACTACTACTGCCGCTCCAGCTAAAGTCTTGTTTTTGTTTTCTAACGTGAAAACTTACAATTTTGTGAGGCGTTACAAGTAAGGAGTCTTGATGCTGTTAAAATTTTGCTCAAAAGATTAAATACCGCAACGCCTCTGCCCTCTCTTTCTTGAGTTTAAATCCCAGTTTTTTCAAACACCGCGCATTCGTGATTGACATCTTTCCCGAGTGAAAGTTTTTACGACGAACGCTTCTATAGTACACACGAAAACATATTCACTTGCACAACACATTCACAAGACGTTTGGAGACACGACACCTCTATCTTTCCGTTTCGCCTCCACAACACACCCCGCACAGAGAAACTCTTGTCAGAAGTACCAAACGCAACCAACCTCTGCACTGAACTAAAGTGAACATCCTTTCTCCAACTTCGTCGTCCATCCTTCTAAAACTCAGCCATAACTGAAAAGACGTCCAGTCGGGCACGAAGCCTCACGAAAATCGCCGAACTGATGAATCTAAGGTATCTGATTGGTTCTCAGGCGGCACGCGTTGCTAAGCAACGGAGTCTCTTCCATCTCCTTTCTACGGCAGCTCTCGCTGGACCACACACGTGGTTTTGAGGGAAGAGGGATCGCAATGGCGCGGTGAGGCAGGAAGGGGGTATAGCCCTCAGGACTCGGAGCCAAGGAGGTTGCAGCGGGGCGGACTTAACATTGTAGAAGTGAGGCAGCATTGGTTTTGTCGTACATACACAGCATTTCGTCTACATTCTGATTTTATACGAAACTGTTGAATGCAATGTTTACGTCTCGCATCTATCACACTACTATCACATCACTTGTATTAAACACTACTTCCGTCCCTATCACAACTTTCCTCAATACCACTATTACTATTATTAACACCATTTCTAATACTACCGACACTTGTGCTACTGTAGCACTCACATCACCATTATCACTACTGTTATCAGCATCTACAGTTCTATCATCAATGGGACCACTATAGCCTGTATATCACTATAACCGACACTTTCACATCATTACTTACAAGTTTCATAACCATCACCGCCACAGCTTTTACCATAGTCACGTCTTTCACCAAAAACCATCTTCACTACTACCGAAGCCACCGGCGTGGCTCAGTCGGTTAAGGCGCTTGCCTGCCGGTCTGAAGTTGCGTTCGGGCGCGGGTTCGATCCCCGCTTGGGCTGATTAACTGGTTGGGTTTTTTCCGAGGTTTTCCCTAACCGTAATGTGAATGCAAGGTAATCTATGGCGAATCCTCGGCCTCATCTCCCCAAATATCATCCCGCTATCACCAATCTCATCGATGCTAAAGAACCTACTGTAGTAGCTGATACAGCGTCGTTAAATAACCAACTAAAAAATACTACCGACGCTTCCACCGCCACCTCCTTCATCACTACCGTCACCACAACCAACATCACAGCCACCTCCTTCACAACTACCGCCACCGAAACCCCACCACCACCACCACCTTCACAACTACAGTCGTAATTACCACCACGGCCACCTTCTTCACCACTATCTTCGCTACTGCCACCACCTTCACCACTACCTAGCCACAAACACCATCACCACAATCACCAAGGTCACCTCCTTCACAACTACCATCGCCACCACAACCACCATCACCACCACCACCACCACCACCACCACTTCACTTCTACCTTCGCCACCACCTCTTTCACCACCATCATCACTACTACCATTTCCACCACCACAACCACTACTGGTACCACCTGCTCCACCAGTACTGTCGCCACTACCACCACAACCATCGCCGCCACCTCTTCCACCACCACCTCCTTCACAACCGTCACCTCTTTCGCCACCACCGTCATCTTCACTATCTCCTTCACCATCACCCCTCTCTATCACTGCCATCTCTTCCACCACCACTGTACCCCCACCACCGACGCCATCTCTTCCGCCATCACCGTCACTTCTTTCACCGTCACCGTCACCGTCGCCGTCGCCGTCACTTCTTTCACTTCTACCACCACCTCTTTCACTACCGCCGTCAAATATTCCACCTCCACCGTCACATGTTTCACTTCCACCGTCACATATTTCACCTCCACCGTCACATCTTTTACCTCCACCGTCAATCTTTCACCTCTACCGTCACATATTTCACATCCACCGTCACATCTTTCACTTCCACCGTCACATCTTTCACTTCCACCGACACATCTTTCACTTCCACCGTCACATCTTTCACTTCCACCGTCACATCTTTCATTTCCACCGTCACATCTTTCACTTCCACCGTCACATCTTTCACCTCCACCGTCACATCTTTTACCTCCACCGTCACATCTTTTACCTTCACCATCACATCTTTCACCTCTACCGCCACATATTTCACCTCCATCGTCACATGTTTCACTTCCACCGTCACATGTTTCACTTCCACCGTCACATCTTTCACCTCCACCGTCACATCTTTCACCTCCACCGTCACATCTTTTACCTCCACCGTCACATCTTTTACCTCCACCGTCACATCTTTCATCTCTACCGTCACATCTTTCACCTCCACCGTCATATCTTTCAGTTCCACCGTCACATCTTTCACCTCCACCGTCACATCTTTCACCTCCACCGTCAAATCTTTTACCTCCACCGTCACATCTTTTACCTCCACCGTCACATCTTTTACCTTCACCATCACGTCTTTCACTTCCACCGTCACATCTTTCACTTCCACCGTCACATCTTTCACTTCCACCGTCACATCTTTCACCTGCACCGTCACATCATTTACCTCCACCGTCACATCTATCTTCACCATCACATCTTTCACATCCACCGTCACATCTTTCACCTCCACCGTCACATCTTTCACCTCCACCGTCACATCTTTCACCTCCACCGTCACATCTTTTACCTCCACCGTCACATCTTTTACCTCCACCGTCACATCTTTTACCTTCACCGTCACATCTTTCACCTCCACCGTCACATCTTTCACCTTCACCATCACATCTTTCACCTCCACAGTCACATCTTTTACCTCTACCGTCACATATTTCACCTCCACCGTCATATCTTTCACTTCCACCGTCACATCTTTCACCTCCACCGTCACATCTTTCACCTCCACCGTCACATCTTTTACCTCCACCGTCACATCTTTTACCTCCACCGTCACATCTTTCACCTCCACCGTCACATCTTTCACCTCCACCGTCACATCTTTCACCTCCACCGTCACATCTTTTACCTCCACCGTCACATCTTTTACCTCCACCGTCACATCTTTTACCTTCACCATCACATCTTTCACCTCCACCGACACATCTTTGACCTTCACCGTCACATCTTTCACCTCCACCGTCACATCTTTTACCTCCACCGTCACATCTTTCACCTCTACCGTCACATATTTCACCTCCACCGTCATATCTTTCACTTCCACCTCATCTTTCACCTCCACCGTCACATCTTTCACCTCCAACGTCACATCTTTTACCTCCACCCTCATATATTTTACCTCCACCGTCACACCTTTGACCTCCACCGTCACCTCTTTCACCTCCACTGCCACCTTTCATCTCTGCCTTCATCTTCACCACCGCCACCTCTTTTGACATCATCACCACCACCACCATCACCACCACTACCACTATTACAGTCCCTCTTTCACCTTCACCGCTACCACCACCATCTCCTCTTTCATCACCGCCACCTCTTCCTCTTCCACCACAAACGCCACTGTTATTTTTTCTATCGGCAGTAGTATCGATACTTCTCTTTCGACAGCAGTATTTATACTTTCGTTTCAGTACCATTATCAGTACATTTCTTTTTATAATAATGTTATTTAAATCAATATTTTCTGTTCGATACTTAGTACAGATTATTTTCTGCCGACACTTTTCCTCTCGGCACTAATGTCGATATTTTCCATGAATGTTCGTAAATAATACTGCTTTTTTATGCCAGTATCAATTTCCGATACTGTATCCGCATTTCGTTGTCTTCGCAATGTTATAATCACAGTTTGAATAAGAAACATTTTAACTGAAGTTAAATATAGGCTAAATGCTTGTTCCATTCTTTTCTTTAAAAAAATGACGTAGCTGCGCTTCGCTGTTGGTGGTACTGAGAATTTTGCTTAGCAGCTCGTTCCATAGGACGTCTTTCGGCTGAGAATTTCATGGTGACAGTTGCTAGAAACAATGCAACACAATAGTTTCCATTGGCTTTCGGGGGTGGGGAACTGTTAGGTCACCGGTATATGTTGGAGTACCGAGAGGGACTTATGCTCGGATGTGGGTTCGAAACCCGATTGAGGTGATTATCTCGATATTTTCTTTTCTCCCGAATTTTCCTCCAACTGTAAGCCGAATATAGGGTTTTATCATGGCGAACTCTCGAACTCATGTCGCCAAAATAGAATATCATCATCATCATCATCATCATCATCATCATCATCGAAGCTGAATAACAGGTCAGTTGATGCGCCATTAAATAAATATAGAATGTGTCCTTTTAGAAGTCATGAAGCTGCATTGGGGTGTGGAAATATTTTCATGCTTTCATTACCGCGGTACTAAAATGAAGTAGACACCGTAGTAGCTGAGGCGATAAGTAGGTTTGCTTACTGATTCGAAGCTCTAATGTGCCCTTGATTAATAGTAAAATATAAATGAATCACATCAAAACATAATCTCAAAAATGACTACACAAACAAATAAATTAAAAACTTATATCACGAGCAAATGCTGGGTAACTTTCGGTGCTGGACTCCGGACTCATTTCACCTGCATTACCACCTTCGTCTCATTCAGGCGCTAAATAATCTAGATGTTGACATAGCGTCGTAAAATAACCCAATAAAATAAAAATAAAAACTTATATCACTAAGATTTAAAATGTCATCAATATCATAAAAACACCTGTCAATCAGCCAACCAGAAATTCGTTTCCGAGAAACATTCTTATCTAAATGAAATAGTTCCTTAGGACATTTATTATATACCTTATAAGCAGGCTTAGGGTCCGAGACAACTTAAGAATGAAGTGAAGTTAACAGTGCAACGGGGTATAGATGGAGTGAGGTGGCGCAGTGAGTTTTGTTTGCCTGTGCGTTACTGTACAATCCGGTTCGTGATCAGAGGTACATTATTCTTCCGTCTCTCCCTACGAAACGAACTCAGGCCATTACAGTGCATTTTCAGTTGATAGTGAACAGTTTTTTCGAACTAGTTGCAAGTAAGTACATGGTTCTTCATTTTAACGCTAACGACTTCAATGTCCCCGAGGGATATGAAAACTTGAGATATGTATTCTACTTCATTTCCCACCGTCACTAGATTGTACTATTAACAGTAGAATATAACGCAACATATTGACGTCATTGTTTACATTCATAGTATATTTATCTATGTTCAAAGAACTCTATGGTCAAGTTGTGGATACATTGATTGCTAAAGTGTCCCGGATCCTAAGCCTGTTTATAAGATATAAAGACCTTTTTAAAGTGGTAGTTGCGTTAAATTTGTGTCTTTACAGCATGAGTGTCATGGCTCTAATTGCGTGTATGTTTGGTGGTAGTTTATAACAGAAACCAGGACAAAAATTTACACCATAGCACTGACTTAACAGCAATTTTATTGTTTTTATTTTTAATTTATTATTTAACGACGTTGCATCAACTATTAGGTCATTTAGCGTCGATGGGATTGGTATAGCAAGATGGTATTTGGGGAGATGAGGTGGAGGATTCGCGAAAAGATTACCTAACATCCACCTTACGTTTGGCGAAAACCTCGGAAGAAAACCCAACTGGGTAATCAGCCCGAACGCAACTCTGGATCGTCAGAAAGGCGCCTCAGCTGACTGAGCTACGCCGGTGGCCTAATCTAATTGTTCGAAGAGTACTGTTATTAACAAGCATGGTTGGCCACCGGCGTAGCTCAGTCGGCCAAGGCGCTTGCCTGCTGATCCGGAGGTTCGCTCGTATGTGGGTTCGATTCCCGGTTGGTCTGATTACCTGGTTTGGTTTCTTTTCGAGATTTTTCTAAACTTTAAAGCGAGTGTCAGGTGATCTATGGCGAATCCTCGGCCTCATCTGGACAAATATCATCTCGCTATCACCAATTGCATTGACGCTAAATAACCTAGTAGTTGATACAGTATCGTTAAATAACCAATTAAAAGAAACAAGCATGGTTAGTGTATTTTAATGACGGAAATAAGCACAACATTTTGAACAACACCAGTGATAAGAGAGTTTTATTACTATTGAAAGATTACAATCCACAGTGGTCACTGACTGCCCTAAGTCTGAACAAGTTGGGAAGGAAGAATTTGTGTTTTGAGTAACTCTGAGAGTTTACATTGTAGTGGCTGTAAATTTCTGGTAGTTTACACACCCCTTTTGGATATTTATTGTAGTAGTTTTCACATAGCCTTTTCGATGTTAATTGTAGGAGTTTACACATAGCCTTTTGGATGTTATTTGTAGGAGCTTACACATAGCCTTTTGGACTTTGATTGTAGGAGTTTATTTTTTTTATTTATTTATTTTATTGGGTTATTTTACGACGCTGTATCAACATCTAGGTTATTTAGCGTCTGAATGGTATGAAGGTGATAATGCCGGTGAAATGAGTCCGGGGTCCAGCACCGAAAGTTACCCAGCATTTGCTCCTATTGGGTTGAGGGAAAACCCCGGAAGAAACCTCAACCGGGTAACTTGCCCCAACCGGGAATCGAACCCGGGCCACCTGGTTTCGCAGCCAGACGCGCTGACCGTTACTCCACAGGTGTGGACAGTATGTAGGAGTTTACACATAGCCTTTTGGATGTTATTGTAAGAGTTTACACACATCCTTTTGGATGTTGTAGGAGTTTGCATATACCCTTTTTAATGTTATTGTAGCAGTTCATGCATACTCTTTTAAATGTTATTGTAGTTCACACATACCCATTTGGATGTTATTGTAGTTAACACATACCCATTTTTTGGATGTTACTATAGGAGTTTATACATACCCTTTGGGATGTTATTGTAGGAATTTTCACATATCCTTTTGGATTTTATTGTAGGAGTTTACACATACTCTTTCGGATGTTTTTGTAGGAGTTTACACACATCCTTTGGGGTGTTATTGTGTGGAGTTTACACATACCCTTTTGGATACTTATTGTAGGAGTTTACACATACCCTTTTGGATATTTGTAGAAGGAGTTTACACATACCCTTTCGGATGTTATTGTAGGAATTTTCACATACCCTTTTGGATGTTAATTATAGGAGTTTACACATATCCTTTTGGATGTTATTGTAGGAGCTTACACATACTCTTTCGGATGTTATTGTAGGAGTTTACACAACCTTTGGAGTGTTATTATGGGAGTTTACACATACCCTTTTGGATACTTAGTGTAGGAGTCTACACATATGGATGTTATTGTAGGAGTTTACACGCAACCTTTGGAGTGTTATTATGGGAGTTTACACATACCCTTTTGGATACTTAATGTAGGAGTCTACACATACCCTTCTGGATATTTGTGGAAGGAGTTTACACATACCCTTTCGGATGATATTGTAGGAATTTTCACATACCCTTTTGGATGTTAATTTTAGGAGTTTACACATATCCTTTTGGATATTTATTGTAGGAGTTTACAATACCCTTTTTAATGTTATTGTAGGAGTTCACGCATACTCTTTTGAATGTTATTGCAGTTGATACATACCCATTTGGATGTTATTGTAGTTTACATACACCCATTTGGTTGTTACTGTAGAAGTTTACACATACCCTTTCGGATGTTATGTAGGAGTTTACACATACTCTTTATCGTGTTATTTTAGAAGTTTTCACATACCCTTTTAGATGTTATTGTAGAAGTGTACACATACCCTTTTGGATGTTATTATAGGAGTTTACACATTAATGTTCCATTTTTCTAGGAGTTTATACAAGTACGTTTCCCGCACAATACATTTTCTTATACGTATTTTGAATTGTGAATTTCTCCTGAGTCGGGTCGCACGAGCTGGTCTCACGTGCTAAATTAGTCTGCATCTTCACAGCTGTTGTCGAATTTGCATGAAACAGACCTCCATTCATGCTCACGGACGTTGCATTGCAACTCGACAGCCCTGGGCGCAGTCAAACCTTGCACGCACGAGGGAGGGCCGATGAGGGTTCCTGCACTTGCAACTTTGTTGTCTGCGTTGGTTTCTTTAACATTGTTGTCTAAAAAGAGAAAGAAAAAACCTTCAGTAATTACTAGAGCCCAGATTTTTACATAATTACATATTGCAGTACTTTTAAGCTTTCCTGTAGAAAGTATAAATGTTTATAGATTAAGATTTCATTTAACGTGTTATCAATGGGCTACTTCTCTAGGATTTCTTGTCTATGACATCCTATCCTAAAGGTCTTCAATCCTCCTAATATCGATAGCATCATCTTAGATGTATAAAACTAGGTCTGACACCATTTGAAAAATACCTATAACAAGGGATGTGATTTTTTGGTGTTAACGACGTACGCGAAATATGTTAAAAATTAAATTTTATGCATGGAAAATGCAAATCCCTTAGTGAAAATCCAAAATGAACTTAAATATATTCGGAATTTTCGCGAAATTGATAGAAATCTACAAAATTACTTGATAATCTCGATATTTTCAACAAAAAAAAAATAGAATTTGTGGAGAATTCGCACGAAAAATAGTTTCTTCTAAATAAAATGTGAAAATTTTCGTTATAAAATGCTGTATAAGTCATGAACATATTTGAACGTGTCCACACCTGTGGAGTAACGGTCAGCGCGTCTGGCCGTGAAATCATGTGGCCTGGGTTCGAATCCCGGCCGTAGCAAGTTACTTGGTTGAGGTTTTTTCCGGGGTTTTCCCTCAACCCAATACGAGCAAATGCTAGATAACTTTCGGTGCTGGACCCCGGACTCATTTCACTGGTATTATCACCTTCATTTCATTCAGACGCTAAATAACCTAGCTGTTGATGCAGCGTGGTAAAATAACCCAATAAAATAAAAAAAATATATTTGAACGTGTGTGACATCGGCAACGATGTAATTTAAGCAATTTCGTTTTAAAGCTTATGCTAATTTAAGGATAAACTTAGATCAACATCCAAAGAAAGAAGAAAAAGGACAAACTATAAAATCTTTTCCAGAAGAATCCTGAGCTTAACCCAACTCAAGGCAACAGCGAATATTTTGCCGGAGAAGTATAACAAAATTCAAATGTGACTTTCCAGTGCAAAGAACTAGAAATTTTAGTATGATACTGCGACAACGCAAGACGTTAAGCGTTAGTTTTCTGCTTACAAGCTTGTGCTAACAGACAGAAATTGCAAATTGTCTCTCCATGATTTGGAAAAGTTACTGATTGTGAAATGTAGACCTACATGTGGTTAAAATAAATAGCAGTTAATGTAAATTTAAGGAATGAAATAAAATGGATTTCTGGCTGATATCTTGAAGGATAAAATTAGGAATAATGTTATAAGGGGGAAAAAATGAAAGTGCTAGGATCGATTGTAGATTTTATCAACAGTAATCTCACTAGACGTTTTGATTTTATCGATAAATCTGCGAGTGGAACACGAGCAGATTTATCTAGAGAAAATCAAAACTCGAGTGGGATTTAATTGACTATTACACGATTAGAAGAAATTATATAAAGATTAGAAGTAACGAAGTACTCCAATACAATAAAATATTAATTGACTTACGAAAATACAACTGTCTTCAAATGTATTATTGTACCATCTCAACATTACAAATATTACGCTAGATGCATGCTAGATGGCAGTAGTGTCTTTATACAGACACTTTAATGATTACTATTCAATAAATCTTAATATTAAACAATCTCTGATACGTGACTATCCATAATATCATATAGCAGAAGTTCTTTTCATTCTCTCAGAGCAGAAGCTATAACATAACCTAACTAATATACACAAGTGTTAGAAAAGTTTTAATTAACGACGATGACATAAAAAATAAACATGAATAATTTTAAAAGGAATAATTATTGAATGTACAATTTTCAAATTTGAATGTGGCTGGTGGTTCAATTGATGTTATATTGGACGTGTGCATAATAGAAGTGGAACTCGTTGATTTAGGCCTACATGGTGTATTCAACTTATTCAGGATTTCCGAATGGTGCTCTTCATTTATTTGTAAATCGGATTTCAGAAGATGCATAGGTATGATCAGTGATTTTTATTAATTCTTGTTCTTGAATGCCAATGCGAGTCATATTTGAAACTGCTGTGCATCGACTGGAGTGGTTTGTAATTTTATATATATTTTTGACGTCCAGACTAGCGCAGTTTCAAATGTTGGCAAACAAAGAAACAAATGCTAGGGACGCGATAAAATTAAACAAATGCTAGGGACGCGATAAAATTGTGCGATAAGCAGCCATGATTGGTTGAAATACGTCCTTTCGTACCGTTTTATTGGTCAAAAGTAGTATGACGTAGTAAGAGTGTAATAGTCACAACAAAACAATTAAGATGGTTTGGTCATATGAAGGAGACGACATGAGATAAAGTGCCGGAGAAGGTGTATGAATGATTTCAAACGGGAAAAGGAAGAAGGGAAGATCAAAATTAACATGGATGCAAGGAATAATATTGAAGACCTACCTGAATTGACAAACATCCGAAGTTCAAAATTCACAGAATTTCACTCTTTATCTGATATATGTTTTGTGTTATACAGGCTATTTATCCTGTAAAAAAAGAATATCCCAAGTCCTATTCTAAGCCTTTGTTTTTTAATGATACATTATAAGAGTATTGAAATAAATATTTGCAAGCCTATGTAGTTTTTTGCTCAATGAATATTTGGGAATTCAGATTTTCAATTAGATTAATAAGAGAAAGAGAATTGAACGATGGTGCATGGGAGAATAGAGAATAATAGAGAAAGGCTATAGAATTCTGAAAATGGGTGTAGGAACATGTTCTAGGACATTGTGAAACCTGATAATAATTAATAAAATATTTTTTTTTTTTTAGTTTTTCATAATCATTGAATCGATCCTTTCAATTTTAGTATACCCCTATATAGATAGCTAGGGATATTCACTATTATTTAACACAGTTTCTAAAGGACAAGATTTTATAAGACATTTAGTACTCAATTAACTAATAATGCTACACACAAGAGCTACATCTTAACCATTATAAATGGCACTCGAAAGGAAGTTAAACGCAGAATAAATATGGAAAATGCCTGCTGTTATTGTATTGAGAAACTTTTGTCACCTAGTCTGCTTTCAAAGAAGCTGAAAGTTAGAATTTATAAAACAGTTATATTACCGGTTGTTCTGTATGGTTGTGAAACTTGGACCCTCACTTCGAGAGAGGAACAGAGGTTAAGGGTGTTCGAGAATAAGGTGCTTAGGAAAATATTTGAGGATAAGAGAGATGAAGTTACAGGAGAATGGAGAAAGTTACACAATGCAGAACTGCAGGTATTGTATTCTTCACCTAAAATAATTAGGAACATTAACTCCAGACGTTTGAGATGGGCAGGGCATGTAGCACGTATGGGCGAATCCAGAAATGTATATAGAGTGTTAGTTGGGAGACCTGAGGGGGAAAAAGACTTTTGGGGAGGCCGAGACGTAGATGGGAGGGTAATATTAAAATGGATTTGAAGGAAGTGGGATATGATGATAGGGACTGGATTAATCTTGCTCAGGATTGGCACCGATGGCGGGCTTATGTGAGGACGGCAATGAACCTCCGGGTTCCTTAAAAGCCATTTTTAATTAAGTATAAGAGCTACAGTACATTAATTTTGAGTAAAATTTGATGAAGTTCATTTTAGATATGATTTTTAGAGCCTACTTTTAATTTTTAGAGTCTAATCCAAATTTTTATTGAGTCTATTTTATGCACCTAAAATCTAATTGTAGATTCTAAAAATTCGAAGTCTAATGATGACCATTAAGCTTCTGTGGACAGCCACTAATAATAGTATTATTTTTACAGATATAATCTGAAGTTCTGGACACATGAAGCAGTGCATTCGGGAGAATCGAACTGAAGACCTGTGATTACGAGTGAACAAAAGTGTGCAGCCTATATTTTGCTACTCCTTCGCCTGATGAAGGTAAGGTTAAAACTTTCTTCAAAGCTTACGATTTTCTCTTCGACTAGGAAAGGATCTACAAGAGCCAACTGGGTAAACTGTAAATAGAGATTAGGTACACATACACCTGGTCTGCGCTACTGTAATCAATTTAAGCGTGACGGGATCTGATAAAAACTGGGTTCTATAAGTTTACAGACGCATAATTATTGATTATATACAATCGACTCCTGTATCATTCTATTAACCGTTCACCCATAAAATTAGTTACACAAGACAGCAAAGTTCGTCCTTAAACCTTGGTGGTCTTCATGCAGGTATTCATTATTGACGCATTAAGCTGGCTAGATAGAACTGAACCTTCTATTACTCTCATTTTTAGTTTAAAAATATGATTTTTATGGGTTTCCGTTCTCTAATTGTTCTCATTTAACAACAGTTTTTAACTGTAGCTGCTGTTGAAAATGGTCATGTGAAACATTGAAAATGGTGGCGTGAAATGTGAAAAATAAAGCTAACAATGGCACAGTGACAAAGGAAGTGGAATTACGGGAAAGCTCTTCGGCAACTTATTTCATCAAAATCGGTCCGTAGGTCAGTGTACTGTTGACTACTTAGAAAAGGCTTGTTAGATTCGTTACGAATTTTACGGAAAAAAATGTATGTATGTATATATATATATATACAGTGTGTTTCAGAAATACTTTGGCAAACTTTGGGGGAATTTCCTCACACACACAAAAAAAAAAAAGAAGAAAAAAGTTCATATACACATATGTCTGAAAATCCTTAGTTCTTTAGTTATTAATGAAAGAACATAATGAAATATCAGTTAGATATTGTCGGCTTAGCAGCAAGTGTTGCAACGTTAATCAATTCAGAAACTCATAACAATAAAATTGTTCAAAATGTTCTCCTCTTGCTTCACACACGCATGCACTCGTCGGATCATGGACTCCTTGGCAACACATAGGCATCTAGGATACCATGAGTGCATCAGCAGACTTGTATCGATAACATCATTCGGTTATCTAACAAAATAAATATTATTAGCAGTTACAAACGTAAGTTAAGTACCTCAAAACGCGTTGAAAGTAAACTTTCATTGTTATGAGTAGGCTTCGAGACTTCGGACCCAATAGAGCAGTTCAGTGAGAAATCCGCATAACGGCGTACTGAGTATAGTGGCAAAGCGGACCGTGGGTGGGGGTACTGTAGAATGAATGCCAACAAATATGCAAAGGAAAACGCTCGGATTTGAAGGTTCTGACAAATAATTTGGTTTTTATACAAACCCATTTTCAAACTGTATCTGAAACTATTACACGGATAGAAAAGTCAGAGCAAAAGATGTCGGAAGCCCTCAAATTAGTTGAGGAAATGACATAGAGAATTAATAAGACACCAAGTACACCGGTTACTGAACCTGTAAAACGAAAGTGGAATTCGATTTTATGTAAAAGTAACGGATATGGAATATTGTGTAGTATAAACAGCAAATTAGTGGACATTGTCACACGAGAATAAAGGACTGTCTCTTAGAACCTGCAATGATGTTAGGTTTTTTCGTTTTGCTCCTATCACGTCATGCGACGTAGAGCGCAGCTTTTCATAGTACAAACTGTGTTTGGCAGATAACCGAAAAATATTTACGTTTGAGACACTGAAAATGTATCTTGTAGTACATTGCAATTCGGTACTGCAACTGCACTTCCTAAAGACGACCAATAGGATAAATGAAGAAATTAAAATTGCTACATATTTATTTCCACCATTAACACTGTGTATAATTAAACACAAATGCTTATAAAAGCCAGGAGAATAAATGCTTTTCACATTCTTTTGGCATTGTCATTGTGTAATGTGTATTTACTTTTAGAATGTGCATATGTGTGTGTTCCCCCATACTACCGTACTCTATTCCAAATAGCAACGTTGTTACCTCAACACATCTCTACCTTTCAGTATCTACCTATAGTGCAAGCACAGTAAACTTATTGTATCGGGTCCAAAGTCTCGAAGTCTGGAGTTTCTGAATTGATTAAAGTTGCAACACTTGCTACCAAGCTGACAATATCTAACATATGTTTCATTATGTTCTTTCATTAATAACTTAAAAACTAAGGATTTTCGGACATATGTGTATATGAACTTTTTTCTTGTTTTGGTGTGAGGAACATGCCCCCAAAGTTTGTCAAAGTACACACTCTGTGTGTGTGTATATATATATATATATATATATATATATATATATATATATAATTTATTTATATTTATATTTATATTTATATTTATATTTATATTTTTTTTCCATAAAATTCGTAACGGATCTAACAAGCCTTTTCTTAAGTTCTTAAATTAAACTAACTATAGCTAGCACAAGTCATGTTCAGTGACCTTTCTTACGAACGTTTAGTTTTCCGAAATCTGTTGTTTTGTTTGGAACGACATCAGCTACAAGCTTCCATTTTAACTGCCTGCGACAATTTTGAATGATGAAGTCTTGGCAAATGCCACACAGAGAAGCCGTTGTTGCGATGAGAGACAAATGATCAGCAGTCGCAACAGACAGATGGTCTCCTGAACATAAATTGTCTACTGAGAAATGCAACTTGGACAGAGATGCCAAATAAATGTAAAAGGGAGAGATTATTTTGTGTACGAATTGACATGCAGCATAGTTTTAGAAATACCGGTATACTAAATGGATAAGGAAGGGTTTTTATATCTTACGTTATTTTACTTGAAATATTTTTCCAGTGCAACTTTCCTCAGAAGGAATGTTTAGTTCGTACCATTTAGTAGTACAGCAGACAAGGATCGTAATAACTGAAAAGCCAGCAGGAATAGTATACATCACGATATCTGCGTATGAAACATTACATAGAAGCGTCATAGTCGACGTCACATTGTATGACAAGATGGCGATATCACTAACAAAAGACACTAGGGGGGCCGCATTGGAAACCGGGGTTTTACAAATAGCGGTATCGTAAAGTAAACCAGACCCCACCAGCACATAAGAGTAAAAACCGATACAAGACACTAATTCAATAAGAGTAACATATA
Organism: Periplaneta americana; assembly: GCF_040183065.1. Lineage (NCBI taxonomy): Eukaryota > Metazoa > Arthropoda > Insecta > Blattodea > Blattidae > Periplaneta > Periplaneta americana. The sequence goes on along the minus strand of NC_091118.1, from coordinate 44,200,729 downwards.
CTAGAAATTTATATCTGTAGATATCGTAAAGTAAACTAAACCCCCACCCGCACAAGTATAATAACCAGGGAAAGGATTTATATGTAAATACATATTTACTTATAAAGCTAATATAATTTATATTTTGCATTATCTTTATGTTTCACAATGTGTAGGGTTGAAAAATCCTACTTTTATTTTCCATATTTTTCCATATTTTAGAGTTTAGTACATATTTTCGTTAATTTCCATATATTTTCCATATTTCATATAAAACAGTCCATATTATATTAGGTTTAACAATAAAACAAAACAAAATTCCATTAACTTTTAAAAATACATTTCAACAATAGAGATTTAAACACATGTTCAGTAATCCCTTTAACATCAGAGTTATTTGAAAATTAGCAGTCCTATCAACAATGGGAAAGTAAGTTAAAAACTGTATTAATTTAATTTAAAATTTTTAACAGACTTCAGTTGTGCAGCTCAACAGTTAAATGCCAGTCAGAGTACACATAGGTTCAGTTTTGTAAATCATACTATAAAGACGGTAAATATGCCAAAAGTACGTCATTCAGTCAATTTAAAATCAAAACTAACAAGTTACATTTCAGAATTTAAAGAAGATGGTTTATCAACTGACAATAAAATATTATTTTGTAATTTGTGTCAGTGTGCAGTATCATCTACACAAAAGTTCCTGGTGCA